>NW_026990149.1:3700230-4008583 GCF_036417665.1 Passer domesticus | reverse complement strand
AAAGGGGCAGGGACTTCCTCCTCACCTGCATGGGGCTCCGGGTCCATCTTCCTCTTCCTCGCCGCCTCCTCCTCCTCCTCCATTGGGCCAAGGTTTGGGAATGGGAAGTCCTGGTTTGGGGAAAAACAAGGGATGAGCATGTTGGCTTTCAGGGTCACTCGGCCTGTCTTGATTTGAAAAGACCGGGGTCAGCTATCAAAGGTATGAGCCTCCCTTGAAATGGGAAATGGAAACTCCCTCCAAAGTATGATAATTTTGAAATGAAAGGGCTCTCAGGCAAAGATAGGGCACTAGGAATAACAGTCTTTCCTAGGAAAATGGAAATAAAAGGGCAGTACTACAAGAAATCACAGAGAGAGTCAGAATACAACCTGGCACCCTCTTGCTCAGGGTGTTGCTAGCAGTCCAATGAAATGGTGGCCGCAGTCCGCCTGGAGGGACCGATGTGGTTCTGTGAAGGCAGTGATGCTTTGGAAGGATGTAATTTTCCTCTGAAGGTGCAGTAGTGGTGTAGATGGGCCTGGTCTTCCTCTGGGAATCCAGTGGGAGAAGGCTGCCGTGTGTTTCAAATCTCAGCTTATAACCAGGTAGGAATGCTTGGCTCCTCCCTCTGGGTGGAGCATCTCACAATGGGATGATGTCATTTTATCATTCATGCAGGAACACTCAATGGCCTGTTAACTGAAGGTGTCTCCCCAGAGGGAGGGTGGGTCATGGAAGAGATAAAGAACACTGCTGCACCAGGTTTCAACAGATGGTGATAGAATACATCTGCTTCCATCTTGCATTGCAACCTAAGACAAGGAGGGACACAGACCAGGGGATGACACCGAGTAAGGTGGACACTGGCGCAGGGTTGATGGTGGGACGGGGGAGACACTGGGACAGGGGTGCCAGTGGGCTGAGGGACACACGGAGCAGGGGGCAATCCTGAGCAGGGGGGCACACCGGATCAAAGTGACACCGCTGGGTGTCCCCAGAGACTGGGCGGCTGCTAAAGCGGGGCTTCCAGTATGGAATGGCTGAGGCAGCCCCGGGCTCTGCCCAGTGCTAGTGCCAGTACCGGAGAAGGAGAAGCGGGAAGAGGAGGAGGAACTGTGGTGCTGCCTCACGTATTTCTTCATGAGCCCCTGGGACAAGTACTGGGCCAATGGCAGGCGGCTTGTGAACCTTGCGCAGCAGCTCGCCAAGACCGTCCTTGTCACCATACAGATGACAGCACCAGGGACAGAGTGGATAGTGGGAAATTTGGAAGTCCTTTGCAGTTGGGATACGGGATACCCCAAGCGGAGAGCGGGCCAATCCTTCATGATTTGCCAGATTGTCTACATCACCAATTCCCACCTGGCCAGCGCCAAGATTTCTTTTGCCTATCACACAAACACTTCCAGCTACGAGTACATGGATATCCGCTTCTATAATCAGTATTCTCACATTTCCATGCTGGACGACAAGCCATGGGAAAGGGTGCCCTATAGCTGGAATAATGGCCACCAGGTCATCTGCAATATCACCCTCTTGCACATCATTGACATGGCCAGAGAGCTGGAACTGGCATTCTCAAGGGGAGAGAGAATTCATGGCTTTTTTTCTACACTTTCCAGCTTTCCTTTTCCATGTTCAGAATTACCAGGGGAAGCGATGAGGCAGAAATTCCCAGTTCTCAGTGCATCCCCAAATCAAATTCTACTTTATTCCAACTATTTCCAGCCCGTGTTGCATTTTTTGCTCATTTTCTCTTTTCACTCTTTTCTCCTATTTTCCTACCTTTTTTTCACTATTTTATTGTCTTTTTCCTTTCCCGCCTTTTCTCTTTTCTCTCACTCTTTTTCCTTTCTTTTTCCTCTTGTTTCCTTTTTCTGTTCCCCTTTTCCCCCCCTCTTTTTTCTACCTTTTCTGCTTTTATCCCTCTTTCCCCCCATCTTTCCATTTTACCCCCATTTCTCCCTCTTTCCCCCACTTTTCTCCCTTTTCTCCCCTCTTTTTCCCCCAGTTCATTTGATTTTCTTTTTCCCCACATTTTTCTATCAGTTCCGCAATTTTTTTCCCTTCTCTTCCTCTTCCTCCTTGGTTCTTTTGCATGGAGAAGAAACATCCATGGAGCTGAACTGCCTTGGGTTTTCCCTATTTTTGGGGGGAATTTTGGGGCCAAATTCCATCTTTATTTTGACAGCAGATTTAAAAAATCTCTCTGCCCATTGGCAGGATTTTATGACTTTTCTTCCCCGCAGTTTTTCTCGGTTTTTAATTAATTGTTTAAGTAACATTTTAATTTCTTGCTCCCAGGGCTGTTCTGCTATTTCCCTGCTTTTTCCACCTCTTTTTCCAAGAGGAAGAGACAGAAAAGGGGGGGGAAAAGGATGGAAAAGGGGTGGGAACGGATGGAAAAGGGGATAAGAGGGTGGAAAAGGAGAAAGAGGACTGGGGTGGAGAAGCTGTGATGATCTAGAGGGGATGGAGAATTTGGGATAACCCTGAAGATTTGCCATAATCTCAGGAATGGGCAGGGATCCCACTGGAGAATGGGAATGGCCTGGATCACATTGGAGACTGGGAATGCTGACGAAACCTGTTGGAGATTGAGAATGGGCACAGATCCCATTGGAGGTCTGGAATGGGCATGGATCTTGGTACTGGCAGTGGAGGAGGAATTTTGGGAAGTGAGGGCGAGCCCCCACTGGCTCTGAACAGCACCGGGAAAAGGCCCTGCAAGGGTTAATTATTAATTTAATTGGGTACTTAATTGGGAGTTGAAGTGGGAATTGAAGCCACAAGGAATAGGGGGGATCCAAGGGGTCGGAGTGATGGCAGCATCGTCCAGTGAGAGGACACAGGGACTGGGAAGAGGAATGTGGACAGGGATGGGAAACGGTACCAGGAGTGGGGACAGGCACCAAGACCAGGAGCAGGAATGGGGACTGGGACTGAGAATACGGGACAGGAAGAGCAAAGGGGACCGGGAATGGGGACAGAGACTGGGAATGGGACCAGGAATGTGGACAGGGACGGAGTGCAGGAATGGGACTGGAATGAAGGGACTGGGACCACTAATGAGGACAGGGACCGGGAACGGGACCTGGGACTGGGAATACAGAACAAGAACGGGGAAGGAGACTGGGAATATGGGAGCTGGATTTGGAATGGGACTGGAAAAACAAGACAGGGACTGGAAATGAGATCAAGAATGGGGACAGGCACTGGGAATGGGACAGGGAATAGAGGACTGTGCTGGGCTGTAAGATGTGTGTATTCTATTTCCAATCTGATAGAGGTGGGGCAGTTATGTCCTGTTAATTGGGCAGTTTACTTTATCTCTTCCACAAGCCATCCTCCCTCCTGGGAGCTATCTTCTGTTAATGAGCCACTGAACCCCACTGCATGACTGATGAAATTGCATCATCCCATGGTGAAATGCTCCACTCAGGGAGAGGAGCCAAGCATTCCTGCCTGAATACAATCTGAGATTTGGAACACCTCAAGCAGCCTTTTCCCAGTGGATTCCCAGAGGAAGAGCAGGCCCATCTCCACCACCACTGGTTCTGCAGAGGAAAACTCCACCCTTCTTCAGGATCATTTGTTCAAAAGAAGCACATCTATGACTGCAGGAGGACTGCAACCACCATTTCACTGGACTTCTACTAACTCTCTGGCCAAGAGGGTATCTGGTTGGATTCTGACTCCTTCTGTGATGTTTTTTATGGGACTGGGACCAGGAATGGGGACCAGGAATGGGAACAGGGACTGGAAGTGGGGACCAGGAATACGGGACAGGAAGCAGGTATGGGACCAGGAATGGGGACCAGGAATGGGAAGAGGGACTGCAAATGGAAGCGGTCATCTGGAAGACGGACTTGGAATTGGACTGGTGATGGGAGTATTGGAATGGGACAGGGAAGATAGAAATGGAAATATGGGAACGGGAGTGGGGGTGGGACTGGGAATACAAGAATGGGAACAGGAGAGGGAATATGGGATAGCAAATATGGAAAGAGGAACCGGAGAGAGAATATCGGATGGGGATTTGGAAGATGGGACCAACACTGGAAAGAGCTACATAGGAAGGGGACTGGGAATGGGAATATGGGAAGGGAACAGGTGTTGAGCTGTGCGTGGGTCTTCAAAGAGACAAAAGCAGTTGTTGGCTGTTGTAAAGCTGTTTATTGCATGAATCCATCAATCTTGAAGGCAGAGAGTTCAGTGTATTAAAGTCCAAGCATTAAGACGCGATATTCTGAGCAGACAGAGCATGAGCAACTCCCACATCTTGTTTCTGCTTCTTTTTTTTTCCTCTTTTTTTTCCATCCCAGCAGAGGAAGAATTTATTAATGAATCATCCAATCCGCTAAAAACACAATCCCCAGTTCATGTCCCTATTCGTGTTTCCATTGTTCCCAACCCTGTCCATGATGCCTCATGTCCCCACCCAGGGCTGTGTGCGCATGTGTCCCTGCACATACCCATCCATGTCTGTGTTCCCCAAGTCCATGTCCCCATCCATCATCCCCATGTCCCTTCATGTCCATGTCCTCCCATGACCCTACACATGTCACTGTCACCCACATGCCTCCATCCATGCATTAGTTCAATGCCTTTATTTTAACCCCAGTTTCAGGGCTCTCAAGGGGAGGAACAGAAAGCTTTCCGTTTCAAGGCCAAAACAAAATAATTGATGTGTCCCTGGCAGCAGAGTATTCCTGTGCTTGGGTGGGTGGGAAGACACTTTTTTGGAGGGATTTCCACCCCACTCTTTCCAAAATGGTGGGTTTTGCCCCAGTCCATCCCCATATGGCTGTGGAAGATGCCAGATGGAGAGGGAATTAAAGCAATGAATTTATGTTGGAGAAGACCTTCACGGCTATCCAGTATAGCTTGATGACACCAGAAGATGCAAAAAGTTGATTTTTCTGGGGTCACAAGTCAACAAATTGTCTCTCCACAATGGATTTCGAATGTTGGTCTGTGGATGAGTTCAGGTGACCATGGGAAGCCTGGAGGATGTGGAGCCCCCAGGCCGGTGTCTTCCCAACAGGAATCAACGCCACCACGGATCACTGGGACTCTGCCCGCTGTGGGTCAATGAGGATCATCCAGAGCAGATCTTCCCATGGGGGATGAAGCTGGAGCAGCGCACAAAGCTCTTCCTGCACTTCGGGCACTCGTAGGGCTTCTCTTAGTGATGTCTCCAATGGTGTGTGGTCAAGGCAGACCGCTGCGAGAAGCTCTTGCCATACTTGGGACACTCCTAGGGCCTCTCCCTGGTGTGGATGCAATGATGCCGGATGAGGTTGGACTTGTGCTTGAAGCCCTTGCCACAGTCAGGGCAGCAGAAGAGGCTCTCATCTGTGTGAATGCGCTGGTGGCGGAGGAGATAGGAATGGCTCAGAAACCTCTTCCTGCATTGCTCACACTCATAGGGCCTCTCCCCGCTGTGGCTTCTCAGGTGGACAACCAGGCTGGAGCTGTGGCTGAAGCTCTTCCCACACTCCCCGCACTCATAGGGCCTCTCCCCATTGTGGCTCCTCATGTGGACAACCAGGTGGGAGCTCTGGATGAAGCTCTTCCCACACTCCTCACACATGTAGGGCCGTTCCCCCGCGTGGCTCCTCAGGTGTTTGCTCAGGTCGGCCCGGTCGCAGAAGCTCTTCCCACACGTGGCACACTGGTAGGGCCGTTGCCCTGTGTGACTCCTACAGTGTCTGTTCACTTCAGAGCTTGTCCTGAAGCTCTTGCCACACTCCATGCACTTGTATGGCTGTTCCCTTGTGTGGATTCTCATGTGGCGCTTCACTTCGGAGCTCCACCTGAAGCTCTTCCCACATTTTGAGCACTTGTGGGGCTTCTCCCCATCCTGGAGCTGCTCATGGAGCCCCAGCTCCAAGCTCCGGCCACCTCCATGGCCCGTGGTGGGTCTTTCCTCCTCAGATCCCCGTGATCTGCGTTTGCAGCTCCCCCTCATGCGGGACTTCTGGAGCTTTTCCTCCTTGTTGCATTCCTGCACCATGCATCCGCTCAAAACAGCCTCTTCCACGAGCTTCTGCTGTGGGGATTTGTCCTGCCTGGTCTCCATCCTCAGCTCCTTCCCTGGTGGAGGAAGGACAAGGAGAGGATGGGATTTGCCTCCGTGCCACAGGGAAGGGCAAGGAGATCCCCCCAGTGCATCCCTGGCAGGACGGCCTTGGCAGCGAGGTTGCCCTGCATCTGGGGGCCATGCGGGGCTGGGAGATGGAGCAGGAGAGAGGGGGAAAGGGGCAGGGACTTCCTCCTCACCTGCATGGGGCTCCGGGTCCATCTTCCTCTTCCTCGCCGCCTCCTCCTCCTCCTCCATTGGGCCAAGGTTTGGGAATGGGAAGTCCTGGTTTGGGGAAAAACAAGGGATGAGCATGTTGGCTTTCAGGGTCACTCGGCCTGTCTTGATTTGAAAAGACCGGGGTCAGCTATCAAAGGTATGAGCCTCCCTTGAAATGGGAAATGGAAACTCCCTCCAAAGTATGATAATTTTGAAATGAAAGGGCTCTCAGGCAAAGATAGGGCACTAGGAATAACAGTCTTTCCTAGGAAAATGGAAATAAAAGGGCAGTACTACAAGAAATCACAGAGAGAGTCAGAATACAACCTGGCACCCTCTTGCTCAGGGTGTTGCTAGCAGTCCAATGAAATGGTGGCCGCAGTCCGCCTGGAGGGACCGATGTGGTTCTGTGAAGGCAGTGATGCTTTGGAAGGATGTAATTTTCCTCTGAAGGTGCAGTAGTGGTGTAGATGGGCCTGGTCTTCCTCTGGGAATCCAGTGGGAGAAGGCTGCCGTGTGTTTCAAATCTCAGCTTATAACCAGGTAGGAATGCTTGGCTCCTCCCTCTGGGTGGAGCATCTCACAATGGGATGATGTCATTTTATCATTCATGCAGGAACACTCAATGGCCTGTTAACTGAAGGTGTCTCCCCAGAGGGAGGGTGGGTCATGGAAGAGATAAAGAACACTGCTGCACCAGGTTTCAACAGATGGTGATAGAATACATCTGCTTCCATCTTGCATTGCAACCTAAGACAAAGAGGGACACAGAGCAGGGGAGGACACCGAGTAAGGTGAACACTGGCACAGGGTTGATGCCGGGATGGGGGAGACACTGGGACAGGGGTGCCAGTGGGCTGAGGGACACACGGAGCAGGGGGCAATCCTGAGCAGGGGGGCACACCGGATCAAAGTGACACCGCTGGGTGTCCCCAGAGACTGGGCGGCTGCTAAAGCGGGGCTTCCAGTATGGAATGGCTGAGGCAGCCCCGGGCTCTGCCCAGTGCTAGTGCCAGTACCGGAGAAGGAGAAGCGGGAAGAGGAGGAGGAACTGTGGTGCTGCCTCACGTATTTCTTCATGAGCCCCTGGGACAAGTACTGGGCCAATGGCAGGCGGCTTGTGAACCTTGCGCAGCAGCTCGCCAAGACCGTCCTTGTCACCATACAGATGACAGCACCAGGGACAGAGTGGATAGTGGGAAATTTGGAAGTCCTTTGCAGTTGGGATACGGGATACCCCAAGCGGAGAGCGGGCCAATCCTTCATGATTTGCCAGATTGTCTACATCACCAATTCCCACCTGGCCAGCGCCAAGATTTCTTTTGCCTATCACACAAACACTTCCAGCTACGAGTACATGGATATCCGCTTCTATAATCAGTATTCTCACATTTCCATGCTGGACGACAAGCCATGGGAAAGGGTGCCCTATAGCTGGAATAATGGCCACCAGGTCATCTGCAATATCACCCTCTTGCACATCATTGACATGGCCAGAGAGCTGGAACTGGCATTCTCAAGGGGAGAGAGAATTCATGGCTTTTTTTCTACACTTTCCTGCTTTCCTTTTCCATGTTCAGAATTACCAGGGGAAGCGATGAGGCAGAAATTCCCAGTTCTCAGTGCATCCCCAAATCAAATTCTACTTTATTCCAACTATTTCCAGCCCGTGTTGCATTTTTTGCTCATTTTCTCTTTTCACTCTTTTCTCCTATTTTCCTACCTTTTTTTCACTATTTTATTGTCTTTTTCCTTTCCCGCCTTTTCTCTTTTCTCTCACTCTTTTTCCTTTCTTTTTCCTCTTGTTTCCTTTTTCTGTTCCCCTTTTCCCCCCTCTTTTTTCTACCTTTTCTGCTTTTATCCCTCTTTCCCCCCATCTTTCCATTTTACCCCCATTTCTCCCTCTTTCCCCCACTTTTCTCCCTTTTCTCCCCTCTTTTTCCCCCAGTTCATTTGATTTTCTTTTTCCCCACATTTTTCTATCAGTTCCGCAATTTTTTTCCCTTCTCTTCCTCTTCCTCCTTGGTTCTTTTGCATGGAGAAGAAACATCCATGGAGCTGAACTGCCTTGGGTTTTCCCTATTTTGGGGGGGAATTTTGGGGCCAAATTCCATCTTTATTTTGACAGCAGATTTAAAAAATCTCTCTGCCCATTGGCAGGATTTTATGACTTTTCTTCCCCGCAGTTTTTCTCGGTTTTTAATTAATTGTTTAAGTAACATTTTAATTTCTTGCTCCCAGGGCTGTTCTGCTATTTCCCTGCTTTTTCCACCTCTTTTTCCAAGAGGAAGAGACAGAAAAGGGGGGGGAAAAGGATGGAAAAGGGGTGGGAACGGATGGAAAAGGGGATAAGAGGGTGGAAAAGGAGAAAGAGGACTGGGGGGGAGAAGCTGTGATGATCTAGAGGGGATGGAGAATTTGGGATAACCCTGAAGATTTGCCATAATCTCAGGAATGGGCAGGGATCCCACTGGAGAATGGGAATGGCCTGGATCACATTGGAGACTGGGAATGCTGACGAAACCTGTTGGAGATTGAGAATGGGCACAGATCCCATTGGAGGTCTGGAATGGGCATGGATCTTGGTACTGGCAGTGGAGGAGGAATTTTGGGAAGTGAGGGCGAGCCCCCACTGGCTCTGAACAGCACCGGGAAAAGGCCCTGCAAGGGTTAATTATTAATTTAATTGGGTACTTAATTGGGAGTTGAAGTGGGAATTGAAGCCACAAGGAATAGGGGGGATCCAAGGGGTCGGAGTGATGGCAGCATCGTCCAGTGAGAGGACACAGGGACTGGGAAGAGGAATGTGGACAGGGATGGGAAACGGTACCAGGAGTGGGGACAGGCACCAAGACCAGGAGCAGGAATGGGGACTGGGACTGAGAATACGGGACAGGAAGAGCAAAGGGGACCGGGAATGGGGACAGAGACTGGGAATGGGACCAGGAATGTGGACAGGGACGGAGTGCAGGAATGGGACTGGAATGAAGGGACTGGGACCACTAATGAGGACAGGGACCGGGAACGGGACCTGGGACTGGGAATACAGAACAAGAACGGGGAAGGAGACTGGGAATATGGGAGCTGGATTTGGAATGGGACTGGAAAAACAAGACAGGGACTGGAAATGAGATCAAGAATGGGGACAGGCACTGGGAATGGGACAGGGAATAGAGGACTGTGCTGGGCTGTAAGATGTGTGTATTCTATTTCCAATCTGATAGAGGTGGGGCAGTTATGTCCTGTTAATTGGGCAGTTTACTTTATCTCTTCCACAAGCCATCCTCCCTCCTGGGAGCTATCTTCTGTTAATGAGCCACTGAACCCCACTGCATGACTGATGAAATTGCATCATCCCATGGTGAAATGCTCCACTCAGGGAGAGGAGCCAAGCATTCCTGCCTGAATACAATCTGAGATTTGGAACACCTCAAGCAGCCTTTTCCCAGTGGATTCCCAGAGGAAGAGCAGGCCCATCTCCACCACCACTGGTTCTGCAGAGGAAAACTCCACCCTTCTTCAGGATCATTTGTTCAAAAGAAGCACATCTATGACTGCAGGAGGACTGCAACCACCATTTCACTGGACTTCTACTAACTCTCTGGCCAAGAGGGTATCTGGTTGGATTCTGACTCCTTCTGTGATGTTTTTTATGGGACTGGGACCAGGAATGGGGACCAGGAATGGGAACAGGGACTGGAAGTGGGGACCAGGAATACGGGACAGGAAGCAGGTATGGGACCAGGAATGGGGACCAGGAATGGGAAGAGGGACTGCAAATGGAAGCGGTCATCTGGAAGACGGACTTGGAATTGGACTGGTGATGGGAGTATTGGAATGGGACAGGGAAGATAGAAATGGAAATATGGGAACGGGAGTGGGGGTGGGACTGGGAATACAAGAATGGGAACAGGAGAGGGAATATGGGATAGCAAATATGGAAAGAGGAACCGGAGAGAGAATATCGGATGGGGATTTGGAAGATGGGACCAACACTGGAAAGAGCTACATAGGAAGGGGACTGGGAATGGGAATATGGGAAGGGAACAGGTGTTGAGCTGTGCGTGGGTCTTCAAAGAGACAAAAGCAGTTGTTGGCTGTTGTAAAGCTGTTTATTGCATGAATCCATCAATCTTGAAGGCAGAGAGTTCAGTGTATTAAAGTCCAAGCATTAAGACGCGATATTCTGAGCAGACAGAGCATGAGCAACTCCCACATCTTGTTTCTGCTTCTTTTTTTTTCCTCTTTTTTTTCCATCCCAGCAGAGGAAGAATTTATTAATGAATCATCCAATCCGCTAAAAACACAATCCCCAGTTCATGTCCCTATTCGTGTTTCCATTGTTCCCAACCCTGTCCATGATGCCTCATGTCCCCACCCAGGGCTGTGTGCGCATGTGTCCCTGCACATACCCATCCATGTCTGTGTTCCCCAAGTCCATGTCCCCATCCATCATCCCCATGTCCCTTCATGTCCATGTCCTCCCATGACCCTACACATGTCACTGTCACCCACATGCCTCCATCCATGCATTAGTTCAATGCCTTTATTTTAACCCCAGTTTCAGGGCTCTCAAGGGGATGAACAGAAAGCTTTCCGTTTCAAGGCCAAAACAAAATAATTGATGTGTCCCTGGCAGCAGAGTATTCCTGTGCTTGGGTGGGTGGGAAGACACTTTTTTGGAGGGATTTCCACCCCACTCTTTCCAAAATGGTGGGTTTTGCCCCAGTCCATCCCCATATGGCTGTGGAAGATGCCAGATGGAGAGGGAATTAAAGCAATGAATTTATGTTGGAGAAGACCTTCACGGCTATCCAGTATAGCTTGATGACACCAGAAGATGCAAAAAGTTGATTTTTCTGGGGTCACAAGTCAACAAATTGTCTCTCCACAATGGATTTCGAATGTTGGTCTGTGGATGAGTTCAGGTGACCATGGGAAGCCTGGAGGATGTGGAGCCCCCAGGCCGGTGTCTTCCCAACAGGAATCAACGCCACCACGGATCACTGGGACTCTGCCCGCTGTGGGTCAATGAGGATCATCCAGAGCAGATCTTCCCATGGGGGATGAAGCTGGAGCAGCGCACAAAGCTCTTCCTGCACTTCGGGCACTCGTAGGGCTTCTCTTAGTGATGTCTCCAATGGTGTGTGGTCAAGGCAGACCGCTGCGAGAAGCTCTTGCCATACTTGGGACACTCCTAGGGCCTCTCCCTGGTGTGGATGCAATGATGCCGGATGAGGTTGGACTTGTGCTTGAAGCCCTTGCCACAGTCAGGGCAGCAGAAGAGGCTCTCATCTGTGTGAATGCGCTGGTGGCGGAGGAGATAGGAATGGCTCAGAAACCTCTTCCTGCATTGCTCACACTCATAGGGCCTCTCCCCGCTGTGGCTTCTCAGGTGGACAACCAGGCTGGAGCTGTGGCTGAAGCTCTTCCCACACTCCCCGCACTCATAGGGCCTCTCCCCATTGTGGCTCCTCATGTGGACAACCAGGTGGGAGCTCTGGATGAAGCTCTTCCCACACTCCTCACACATGTAGGGCCGTTCCCCCGCGTGGCTCCTCAGGTGTTTGCTCAGGTCGGCCCGGTCGCAGAAGCTCTTCCCACACGTGGCACACTGGTAGGGCCGTTGCCCTGTGTGACTCCTACAGTGTCTGTTCACTTCAGAGCTTGTCCTGAAGCTCTTGCCACACTCCATGCATTTGTATGGCTGTTCCCTTGTGTGGATTCTCATGTGGCGCTTCACTTCGGAGCTCCACCTGAAGCTCTTCCCACATTTTGAGCACTTGTGGGGCTTCTCCCCATCCTGGAGCTGCTCATGGAGCCCCAGCTCCGAGCTCCGGCCACCTCCATGGCCCGTGGTGGGTCTTTCCTCCTCAGATCCCCGTGATCTGCGTTTGCAGCTCCCCCTCATGCGGGACTTCTGGAGCTTTTCCTCCTTGTTGCATTCCTGCACCATGCATCCGCTCAAAACAGCCTCTTCCACGAGCTTCTGCTGTGGGGATTTGTCCTGCCTGGTCTCCATCCTCAGCTCCTTCCCTGGTGGAGGAAGGACAAGGAGAGGATGGGATTTGCCTCCGTGCCACAGGGAAGGGCAAGGAGATCCCCCCAGTGCATCCCTGGCAGGACGGCCTTGGCAGCGAGGTTGCCCTGCATCTGGGGGCCATGCGGGGCTGGGAGATGGAGCAGGAGAGAGGGGGAAAGGGGCAGGGACTTCCTCCTCACCTGCATGGGGCTCCGGGTCCATCTTCCTCTTCCTCGCCGCCTCCTCCTCCTCCTCCATTGGGCCAAGGTTTGGGAATGGGAAGTCCTGGTTTGGGGAAAAACAAGGGATGAGCATGTTGGCTTTCAGGGTCACTCGGCCTGTCTTGATTTGAAAAGACCGGGGTCAGCTATCAAAGGTATGAGCCTCCCTTGAAATGGGAAATGGAAACTCCCTCCAAAGTATGATAATTTTGAAATGAAAGGGCTCTCAGGCAAAGATAGGGCACTAGGAATAACAGTCTTTCCTAGGAAAATGGAAATAAAAGGGCAGTACTACAAGAAATCACAGAGAGAGTCAGAATACAACCTGGCACCCTCTTGCTCAGGGTGTTGCTAGCAGTCCAATGAAATGGTGGCCGCAGTCCGCCTGGAGGGACCGATGTGGTTCTGTGAAGGCAGTGATGCTTTGGAAGGATGTAATTTTCCTCTGAAGGTGCAGTAGTGGTGTAGATGGGCCTGGTCTTCCTCTGGGAATCCAGTGGGAGAAGGCTGCCGTGTGTTTCAAATCTCAGCTTATAACCAGGTAGGAATGCTTGGCTCCTCCCTCTGGGTGGAGCATCTCACAATGGGATGATGTCATTTTATCATTCATGCAGGAACACTCAATGGCCTGTTAACTGAAGGTGTCTCCCCAGAGGGAGGGTGGGTCATGGAAGAGATAAAGAACACTGCTGCACCAGGTTTCAACAGATGGTGATAGAATACATCTGCTTCCATCTTGCATTGCAACCTAAGACAAGGAGGGACACAGACCAGGGGATGACACCGAGTAAGGTGGACACTGGCGCAGGGTTGATGGTGGGACGGGGGAGACACTGGGACAGGGGTGCCAGTGGGCTGAGGGACACACGGAGCAGGGGGCAATCCTGAGCAGGGGGGCACACCGGATCAAAGTGACACCGCTGGGTGTCCCCAGAGACTGGGCGGCTGCTAAAGCGGGGCTTCCAGTATGGAATGGCTGAGGCAGCCCCGGGCTCTGCCCAGTGCTAGTGCCAGTACCGGAGAAGGAGAAGCGGGAAGAGGAGGAGGAACTGTGGTGCTGCCTCACGTATTTCTTCATGAGCCCCTGGGACAAGTACTGGGCCAATGGCAGGCGGCTTGTGAACCTTGCGCAGCAGCTCGCCAAGACCGTCCTTGTCACCATACAGATGACAGCACCAGGGACAGAGTGGATAGTGGGAAATTTGGAAGTCCTTTGCAGTTGGGATACGGGATACCCCAAGCGGAGAGCGGGCCAATCCTTCATGATTTGCCAGATTGTCTACATCACCAATTCCCACCTGGCCAGCGCCAAGATTTCTTTTGCCTATCACACAAACACTTCCAGCTACGAGTACATGGATATCCGCTTCTATAATCAGTATTCTCACATTTCCATGCTGGACGACAAGCCATGGGAAAGGGTGCCCTATAGCTGGAATAATGGCCACCAGGTCATCTGCAATATCACCCTCTTGCACATCATTGACATGGCCAGAGAGCTGGAACTGGCATTCTCAAGGGGAGAGAGAATTCATGGCTTTTTTTCTACACTTTCCAGCTTTCCTTTTCCATGTTCAGAATTACCAGGGGAAGCGATGAGGCAGAAATTCCCAGTTCTCAGTGCATCCCCAAATCAAATTCTACTTTATTCCAACTATTTCCAGCCCGTGTTGCATTTTTTGCTCATTTTCTCTTTTCACTCTTTTCTCCTATTTTCCTACCTTTTTTTCACTATTTTATTGTCTTTTTCCTTTCCCGCCTTTTCTCTTTTCTCTCACTCTTTTTCCTTTCTTTTTCCTCTTGTTTCCTTTTTCTGTTCCCCTTTTCCCCCCTCTTTTTTCTACCTTTTCTGCTTTTATCCCTCTTTCCCCCCATCTTTCCATTTTACCCCCATTTCTCCCTCTTTCCCCCACTTTTCTCCCTTTTCTCCCCTCTTTTTCCCCCAGTTCATTTGATTTTCTTTTTCCCCACATTTTTCTATCAGTTCCGCAATTTTTTTCCCTTCTCTTCCTCTTCCTCCTTGGTTCTTTTGCATGGAGAAGAAACATCCATGGAGCTGAACTGCCTTGGGTTTTCCCTATTTTTGGGGGGAATTTTGGGGCCAAATTCCATCTTTATTTTGACAGCAGATTTAAAAAATCTCTCTGCCCATTGGCAGGATTTTATGACTTTTCTTCCCCGCAGTTTTTCTCGGTTTTTAATTAATTGTTTAAGTAACATTTTAATTTCTTGCTCCCAGGGCTGTTCTGCTATTTCCCTGCTTTTTCCACCTCTTTTTCCAAGAGGAAGAGACAGAAAAGGGGGGGGAAAAGGATGGAAAAGGGGTGGGAACGGATGGAAAAGGGGATAAGAGGGTGGAAAAGGAGAAAGAGGACTGGGGTGGAGAAGCTGTGATGATCTAGAGGGGATGGAGAATTTGGGATAACCCTGAAGATTTGCCATAATCTCAGGAATGGGCAGGGATCCCACTGGAGAATGGGAATGGCCTGGATCACATTGGAGACTGGGAATGCTGACGAAACCTGTTGGAGATTGAGAATGGGCACAGATCCCATTGGAGGTCTGGAATGGGCATGGATCTTGGTACTGGCAGTGGAGGAGGAATTTTGGGAAGTGAGGGCGAGCCCCCACTGGCTCTGAACAGCACCGGGAAAAGGCCCTGCAAGGGTTAATTATTAATTTAATTGGGTACTTAATTGGGAGTTGAAGTGGGAATTGAAGCCACAAGGAATAGGGGGGATCCAAGGGGTCGGAGTGATGGCAGCATCGTCCAGTGAGAGGACACAGGGACTGGGAAGAGGAATGTGGACAGGGATGGGAAACGGTACCAGGAGTGGGGACAGGCACCAAGACCAGGAGCAGGAATGGGGACTGGGACTGAGAATACGGGACAGGAAGAGCAAAGGGGACCGGGAATGGGGACAGAGACTGGGAATGGGACCAGGAATGTGGACAGGGACGGAGTGCAGGAATGGGACTGGAATGAAGGGACTGGGACCACTAATGAGGACAGGGACCGGGAACGGGACCTGGGACTGGGAATACAGAACAAGAACGGGGAAGGAGACTGGGAATATGGGAGCTGGATTTGGAATGGGACTGGAAAAACAAGACAGGGACTGGAAATGAGATCAAGAATGGGGACAGGCACTGGGAATGGGACAGGGAATAGAGGACTGTGCTGGGCTGTAAGATGTGTGTATTCTATTTCCAATCTGATAGAGGTGGGGCAGTTATGTCCTGTTAATTGGGCAGTTTACTTTATCTCTTCCACAAGCCATCCTCCCTCCTGGGAGCTATCTTCTGTTAATGAGCCACTGAACCCCACTGCATGACTGATGAAATTGCATCATCCCATGGTGAAATGCTCCACTCAGGGAGAGGAGCCAAGCATTCCTGCCTGAATACAATCTGAGATTTGGAACACCTCAAGCAGCCTTTTCCCAGTGGATTCCCAGAGGAAGAGCAGGCCCATCTCCACCACCACTGGTTCTGCAGAGGAAAACTCCACCCTTCTTCAGGATCATTTGTTCAAAAGAAGCACATCTATGACTGCAGGAGGACTGCAACCACCATTTCACTGGACTTCTACTAACTCTCTGGCCAAGAGGGTATCTGGTTGGATTCTGACTCCTTCTGTGATGTTTTTTATGGGACTGGGACCAGGAATGGGGACCAGGAATGGGAACAGGGACTGGAAGTGGGGACCAGGAATACGGGACAGGAAGCAGGTATGGGACCAGGAATGGGGACCAGGAATGGGAAGAGGGACTGCAAATGGAAGCGGTCATCTGGAAGACGGACTTGGAATTGGACTGGTGATGGGAGTATTGGAATGGGACAGGGAAGATAGAAATGGAAATATGGGAACGGGAGTGGGGGTGGGACTGGGAATACAAGAATGGGAACAGGAGAGGGAATATGGGATAGCAAATATGGAAAGAGGAACCGGAGAGAGAATATCGGATGGGGATTTGGAAGATGGGACCAACACTGGAAAGAGCTACATAGGAAGGGGACTGGGAATGGGAATATGGGAAGGGAACAGGTGTTGAGCTGTGCGTGGGTCTTCAAAGAGACAAAAGCAGTTGTTGGCTGTTGTAAAGCTGTTTATTGCATGAATCCATCAATCTTGAAGGCAGAGAGTTCAGTGTATTAAAGTCCAAGCATTAAGACGCGATATTCTGAGCAGACAGAGCATGAGCAACTCCCACATCTTGTTTCTGCTTCTTTTTTTTTCCTCTTTTTTTTCCATCCCAGCAGAGGAAGAATTTATTAATGAATCATCCAATCCGCTAAAAACACAATCCCCAGTTCATGTCCCTATTCGTGTTTCCATTGTTCCCAACCCTGTCCATGATGCCTCATGTCCCCACCCAGGGCTGTGTGCGCATGTGTCCCTGCACATACCCATCCATGTCTGTGTTCCCCAAGTCCATGTCCCCATCCATCATCCCCATGTCCCTTCATGTCCATGTCCTCCCATGACCCTACACATGTCACTGTCACCCACATGCCTCCATCCATGCATTAGTTCAATGCCTTTATTTTAACCCCAGTTTCAGGGCTCTCAAGGGGAGGAACAGAAAGCTTTCCGTTTCAAGGCCAAAACAAAATAATTGATGTGTCCCTGGCAGCAGAGTATTCCTGTGCTTGGGTGGGTGGGAAGACACTTTTTTGGAGGGATTTCCACCCCACTCTTTCCAAAATGGTGGGTTTTGCCCCAGTCCATCCCCATATGGCTGTGGAAGATGCCAGATGGAGAGGGAATTAAAGCAATGAATTTATGTTGGAGAAGACCTTCACGGCTATCCAGTATAGCTTGATGACACCAGAAGATGCAAAAAGTTGATTTTTCTGGGGTCACAAGTCAACAAATTGTCTCTCCACAATGGATTTCGAATGTTGGTCTGTGGATGAGTTCAGGTGACCATGGGAAGCCTGGAGGATGTGGAGCCCCCAGGCCGGTGTCTTCCCAACAGGAATCAACGCCACCACGGATCACTGGGACTCTGCCCGCTGTGGGTCAATGAGGATCATCCAGAGCAGATCTTCCCATGGGGGATGAAGCTGGAGCAGCGCACAAAGCTCTTCCTGCACTTGGGGCACTCGTAGGGCTTCTCTTAGTGATGTCTCCAATGGTGTGTGGTCAAGGCAGACCGCTGCGAGAAGCTCTTGCCATACTTGGGACACTCCTAGGGCCTCTCCCTGGTGTGGATGCAATGATGCCGGATGAGGTTGGACTTGTGCTTGAAGCCCTTGCCACAGTCAGGGCAGCAGAAGAGGCTCTCATCTGTGTGAATGCGCTGGTGGCGGAGGAGATAGGAATGGCTCAGAAACCTCTTCCTGCATTGCTCACACTCATAGGGCCTCTCCCCGCTGTGGCTTCTCAGGTGGACAACCAGGCTGGAGCTGTGGCTGAAGCTCTTCCCACACTCCCCGCACTCATAGGGCCTCTCCCCATTGTGGCTCCTCATGTGGACAACCAGGTGGGAGCTCTGGATGAAGCTCTTCCCACACTCCTCACACATGTAGGGCCGTTCCCCCGCGTGGCTCCTCAGGTGTTTGCTCAGGTCGGCCCGGTCGCAGAAGCTCTTCCCACACGTGGCACACTGGTAGGGCCGTTGCCCTGTGTGACTCCTACAGTGTCTGTTCACTTCAGAGCTTGTCCTGAAGCTCTTGCCACACTCCATGCACTTGTATGGCTGTTCCCTTGTGTGGATTCTCATGTGGCGCTTCACTTCGGAGCTCCACCTGAAGCTCTTCCCACATTTTGAGCACTTGTGGGGCTTCTCCCCATCCTGGAGCTGCTCATGGAGCCCCAGCTCCGAGCTCCGGCCACCTCCATGGCCCGTGGTGGGTCTTTCCTCCTCAGATCCCCGTGATCTGCGTTTGCAGCTCCCCCTCATGCGGGACTTCTGGAGCTTTTCCTCCTTGTTGCATTCCTGCACCATGCATCCGCTCAAAACAGCCTCTTCCACGAGCTTCTGCTGTGGGGATTTGTCCTGCCTGGTCTCCATCCTCAGCTCCTTCCCTGGTGGAGGAAGGACAAGGAGAGGATGGGATTTGCCTCCGTGCCACAGGGAAGGGCAAGGAGATCCCCCCAGTGCATCCCTGGCAGGACGGCCTTGGCAGCGAGGTTGCCCTGCATCTGGGGGCCATGCGGGGCTGGGAGATGGAGCAGGAGAGAGGGGGAAAGGGGCAGGGACTTCCTCCTCACCTGCATGGGGCTCCGGGTCCATCTTCCTCTTCCTCGCCGCCTCCTCCTCCTCCTCCATTGGGCCAAGGTTTGGGAATGGGAAGTCCTGGTTTGGGGAAAAACAAGGGATGAGCATGTTGGCTTTCAGGGTCACTCGGCCTGTCTTGATTTGAAAAGACCGGGGTCAGCTATCAAAGGTATGAGCCTCCCTTGAAATGGGAAATGGAAACTCCCTCCAAAGTATGATAATTTTGAAATGAAAGGGCTCTCAGGCAAAGATAGGGCACTAGGAATAACAGTCTTTCCTAGGAAAATGGAAATAAAAGGGCAGTACTACAAGAAATCACAGAGAGAGTCAGAATACAACCTGGCACCCTCTTGCTCAGGGTGTTGCTAGCAGTCCAATGAAATGGTGGCCGCAGTCCGCCTGGAGGGACCGATGTGGTTCTGTGAAGGCAGTGATGCTTTGGAAGGATGTAATTTTCCTCTGAAGGTGCAGTAGTGGTGTAGATGGGCCTGGTCTTCCTCTGGGAATCCAGTGGGAGAAGGCTGCCGTGTGTTTCAAATCTCAGCTTATAACCAGGTAGGAATGCTTGGCTCCTCCCTCTGGGTGGAGCATCTCACAATGGGATGATGTCATTTTATCATTCATGCAGGAACACTCAATGGCCTGTTAACTGAAGGTGTCTCCCCAGAGGGAGGGTGGGTCATGGAAGAGATAAAGAACACTGCTGCACCAGGTTTCAACAGATGGTGATAGAATACATCTGCTTCCATCTTGCATTGCAACCTAAGACAAAGAGGGACACAGAGCAGGGGAGGACACCGAGTAAGGTGAACACTGGCACAGGGTTGATGCCGGGATGGGGGAGACACTGGGACAGGGGTGCCAGTGGGCTGAGGGACACACGGAGCAGGGGGCAATCCTGAGCAGGGGGGCACACCGGATCAAAGTGACACCGCTGGGTGTCCCCAGAGACTGGGCGGCTGCTAAAGCGGGGCTTCCAGTATGGAATGGCTGAGGCAGCCCCGGGCTCTGCCCAGTGCTAGTGCCAGTACCGGAGAAGGAGAAGCGGGAAGAGGAGGAGGAACTGTGGTGCTGCCTCACGTATTTCTTCATGAGCCCCTGGGACAAGTACTGGGCCAATGGCAGGCGGCTTGTGAACCTTGCGCAGCAGCTCGCCAAGACCGTCCTTGTCACCATACAGATGACAGCACCAGGGACAGAGTGGATAGTGGGAAATTTGGAAGTCCTTTGCAGTTGGGATACGGGATACCCCAAGCGGAGAGCGGGCCAATCCTTCATGATTTGCCAGATTGTCTACATCACCAATTCCCACCTGGCCAGCGCCAAGATTTCTTTTGCCTATCACACAAACACTTCCAGCTACGAGTACATGGATATCCGCTTCTATAATCAGTATTCTCACATTTCCATGCTGGACGACAAGCCATGGGAAAGGGTGCCCTATAGCTGGAATAATGGCCACCAGGTCATCTGCAATATCACCCTCTTGCACATCATTGACATGGCCAGAGAGCTGGAACTGGCATTCTCAAGGGGAGAGAGAATTCATGGCTTTTTTTCTACACTTTCCTGCTTTCCTTTTCCATGTTCAGAATTACCAGGGGAAGCGATGAGGCAGAAATTCCCAGTTCTCAGTGCATCCCCAAATCAAATTCTACTTTATTCCAACTATTTCCAGCCCGTGTTGCATTTTTTGCTCATTTTCTCTTTTCACTCTTTTCTCCTATTTTCCTACCTTTTTTTCACTATTTTATTGTCTTTTTCCTTTCCCGCCTTTTCTCTTTTCTCTCACTCTTTTTCCTTTCTTTTTCCTCTTGTTTCCTTTTTCTGTTCCCCTTTTCCCCCCTCTTTTTTCTACCTTTTCTGCTTTTATCCCTCTTTCCCCCCATCTTTCCATTTTACCCCCATTTCTCCCTCTTTCCCCCACTTTTCTCCCTTTTCTCCCCTCTTTTTCCCCCAGTTCATTTGATTTTCTTTTTCCCCACATTTTTCTATCAGTTCCGCAATTTTTTTCCCTTCTCTTCCTCTTCCTCCTTGGTTCTTTTGCATGGAGAAGAAACATCCATGGAGCTGAACTGCCTTGGGTTTTCCCTATTTTGGGGGGGAATTTTGGGGCCAAATTCCATCTTTATTTTGACAGCAGATTTAAAAAATCTCTCTGCCCATTGGCAGGATTTTATGACTTTTCTTCCCCGCAGTTTTTCTCGGTTTTTAATTAATTGTTTAAGTAACATTTTAATTTCTTGCTCCCAGGGCTGTTCTGCTATTTCCCTGCTTTTTCCACCTCTTTTTCCAAGAGGAAGAGACAGAAAAGGGGGGGGAAAAGGATGGAAAAGGGGTGGGAACGGATGGAAAAGGGGATAAGAGGGTGGAAAAGGAGAAAGAGGACTGGGGGGGAGAAGCTGTGATGATCTAGAGGGGATGGAGAATTTGGGATAACCCTGAAGATTTGCCATAATCTCAGGAATGGGCAGGGATCCCACTGGAGAATGGGAATGGCCTGGATCACATTGGAGACTGGGAATGCTGACGAAACCTGTTGGAGATTGAGAATGGGCACAGATCCCATTGGAGGTCTGGAATGGGCATGGATCTTGGTACTGGCAGTGGAGGAGGAATTTTGGGAAGTGAGGGCGAGCCCCCACTGGCTCTGAACAGCACCGGGAAAAGGCCCTGCAAGGGTTAATTATTAATTTAATTGGGTACTTAATTGGGAGTTGAAGTGGGAATTGAAGCCACAAGGAATAGGGGGGATCCAAGGGGTCGGAGTGATGGCAGCATCGTCCAGTGAGAGGACACAGGGACTGGGAAGAGGAATGTGGACAGGGATGGGAAACGGTACCAGGAGTGGGGACAGGCACCAAGACCAGGAGCAGGAATGGGGACTGGGACTGAGAATACGGGACAGGAAGAGCAAAGGGGACCGGGAATGGGGACAGAGACTGGGAATGGGACCAGGAATGTGGACAGGGACGGAGTGCAGGAATGGGACTGGAATGAAGGGACTGGGACCACTAATGAGGACAGGGACCGGGAACGGGACCTGGGACTGGGAATACAGAACAAGAACGGGGAAGGAGACTGGGAATATGGGAGCTGGATTTGGAATGGGACTGGAAAAACAAGACAGGGACTGGAAATGAGATCAAGAATGGGGACAGGCACTGGGAATGGGACAGGGAATAGAGGACTGTGCTGGGCTGTAAGATGTGTGTATTCTATTTCCAATCTGATAGAGGTGGGGCAGTTATGTCCTGTTAATTGGGCAGTTTACTTTATCTCTTCCACAAGCCATCCTCCCTCCTGGGAGCTATCTTCTGTTAATGAGCCACTGAACCCCACTGCATGACTGATGAAATTGCATCATCCCATGGTGAAATGCTCCACTCAGGGAGAGGAGCCAAGCATTCCTGCCTGAATACAATCTGAGATTTGGAACACCTCAAGCAGCCTTTTCCCAGTGGATTCCCAGAGGAAGAGCAGGCCCATCTCCACCACCACTGGTTCTGCAGAGGAAAACTCCACCCTTCTTCAGGATCATTTGTTCAAAAGAAGCACATCTATGACTGCAGGAGGACTGCAACCACCATTTCACTGGACTTCTACTAACTCTCTGGCCAAGAGGGTATCTGGTTGGATTCTGACTCCTTCTGTGATGTTTTTTATGGGACTGGGACCAGGAATGGGGACCAGGAATGGGAACAGGGACTGGAAGTGGGGACCAGGAATACGGGACAGGAAGCAGGTATGGGACCAGGAATGGGGACCAGGAATGGGAAGAGGGACTGCAAATGGAAGCGGTCATCTGGAAGACGGACTTGGAATTGGACTGGTGATGGGAGTATTGGAATGGGACAGGGAAGATAGAAATGGAAATATGGGAACGGGAGTGGGGGTGGGACTGGGAATACAAGAATGGGAACAGGAGAGGGAATATGGGATAGCAAATATGGAAAGAGGAACCGGAGAGAGAATATCGGATGGGGATTTGGAAGATGGGACCAACACTGGAAAGAGCTACATAGGAAGGGGACTGGGAATGGGAATATGGGAAGGGAACAGGTGTTGAGCTGTGCGTGGGTCTTCAAAGAGACAAAAGCAGTTGTTGGCTGTTGTAAAGCTGTTTATTGCATGAATCCATCAATCTTGAAGGCAGAGAGTTCAGTGTATTAAAGTCCAAGCATTAAGACGCGATATTCTGAGCAGACAGAGCATGAGCAACTCCCACATCTTGTTTCTGCTTCTTTTTTTTTCCTCTTTTTTTTCCATCCCAGCAGAGGAAGAATTTATTAATGAATCATCCAATCCGCTAAAAACACAATCCCCAGTTCATGTCCCTATTCGTGTTTCCATTGTTCCCAACCCTGTCCATGATGCCTCATGTCCCCACCCAGGGCTGTGTGCGCATGTGTCCCTGCACATACCCATCCATGTCTGTGTTCCCCAAGTCCATGTCCCCATCCATCATCCCCATGTCCCTTCATGTCCATGTCCTCCCATGACCCTACACATGTCACTGTCACCCACATGCCTCCATCCATGCATTAGTTCAATGCCTTTATTTTAACCCCAGTTTCAGGGCTCTCAAGGGGATGAACAGAAAGCTTTCCGTTTCAAGGCCAAAACAAAATAATTGATGTGTCCCTGGCAGCAGAGTATTCCTGTGCTTGGGTGGGTGGGAAGACACTTTTTTGGAGGGATTTCCACCCCACTCTTTCCAAAATGGTGGGTTTTGCCCCAGTCCATCCCCATATGGCTGTGGAAGATGCCAGATGGAGAGGGAATTAAAGCAATGAATTTATGTTGGAGAAGACCTTCACGGCTATCCAGTATAGCTTGATGACACCAGAAGATGCAAAAAGTTGATTTTTCTGGGGTCACAAGTCAACAAATTGTCTCTCCACAATGGATTTCGAATGTTGGTCTGTGGATGAGTTCAGGTGACCATGGGAAGCCTGGAGGATGTGGAGCCCCCAGGCCGGTGTCTTCCCAACAGGAATCAACGCCACCACGGATCACTGGGACTCTGCCCGCTGTGGGTCAATGAGGATCATCCAGAGCAGATCTTCCCATGGGGGATGAAGCTGGAGCAGCGCACAAAGCTCTTCCTGCACTTGGGGCACTCGTAGGGCTTCTCTTAGTGATGTCTCCAATGGTGTGTGGTCAAGGCAGACCGCTGCGAGAAGCTCTTGCCATACTTGGGACACTCCTAGGGCCTCTCCCTGGTGTGGATGCAATGATGCCGGATGAGGTTGGACTTGTGCTTGAAGCCCTTGCCACAGTCAGGGCAGCAGAAGAGGCTCTCATCTGTGTGAATGCGCTGGTGGCGGAGGAGATAGGAATGGCTCAGAAACCTCTTCCTGCATTGCTCACACTCATAGGGCCTCTCCCCGCTGTGGCTTCTCAGGTGGACAACCAGGCTGGAGCTGTGGCTGAAGCTCTTCCCACACTCCCCGCACTCATAGGGCCTCTCCCCATTGTGGCTCCTCATGTGGACAACCAGGTGGGAGCTCTGGATGAAGCTCTTCCCACACTCCTCACACATGTAGGGCCGTTCCCCCGCGTGGCTCCTCAGGTGTTTGCTCAGGTCGGCCCGGTCGCAGAAGCTCTTCCCACACGTGGCACACTGGTAGGGCCGTTGCCCTGTGTGACTCCTACAGTGTCTGTTCACTTCAGAGCTTGTCCTGAAGCTCTTGCCACACTCCATGCACTTGTATGGCTGTTCCCTTGTGTGGATTCTCATGTGGCGCTTCACTTCGGAGCTCCACCTGAAGCTCTTCCCACATTTTGAGCACTTGTGGGGCTTCTCCCCATCCTGGAGCTGCTCATGGAGCCCCAGCTCCGAGCTCCGGCCACCTCCATGGCCCGTGGTGGGTCTTTCCTCCTCAGATCCCCGTGATCTGCGTTTGCAGCTCCCCCTCATGCGGGACTTCTGGAGCTTTTCCTCCTTGTTGCATTCCTGCACCATGCATCCGCTCAAAACAGCCTCTTCCACGAGCTTCTGCTGTGGGGATTTGTCCTGCCTGGTCTCCATCCTCAGCTCCTTCCCTGGTGGAGGAAGGACAAGGAGAGGATGGGATTTGCCTCCGTGCCACAGGGAAGGGCAAGGAGATCCCCCCAGTGCATCCCTGGCAGGACGGCCTTGGCAGCGAGGTTGCCCTGCATCTGGGGGCCATGCGGGGCTGGGAGATGGAGCAGGAGAGAGGGGGAAAGGGGCAGGGACTTCCTCCTCACCTGCATGGGGCTCCGGGTCCATCTTCCTCTTCCTCGCCGCCTCCTCCTCCTCCTCCATTGGGCCAAGGTTTGGGAATGGGAAGTCCTGGTTTGGGGAAAAACAAGGGATGAGCATGTTGGCTTTCAGGGTCACTCGGCCTGTCTTGATTTGAAAAGACCGGGGTCAGCTATCAAAGGTATGAGCCTCCCTTGAAATGGGAAATGGAAACTCCCTCCAAAGTATGATAATTTTGAAATGAAAGGGCTCTCAGGCAAAGATAGGGCACTAGGAATAACAGTCTTTCCTAGGAAAATGGAAATAAAAGGGCAGTACTACAAGAAATCACAGAGAGAGTCAGAATACAACCTGGCACCCTCTTGCTCAGGGTGTTGCTAGCAGTCCAATGAAATGGTGGCCGCAGTCCGCCTGGAGGGACCGATGTGGTTCTGTGAAGGCAGTGATGCTTTGGAAGGATGTAATTTTCCTCTGAAGGTGCAGTAGTGGTGTAGATGGGCCTGGTCTTCCTCTGGGAATCCAGTGGGAGAAGGCTGCCGTGTGTTTCAAATCTCAGCTTATAACCAGGTAGGAATGCTTGGCTCCTCCCTCTGGGTGGAGCATCTCACAATGGGATGATGTCATTTTATCATTCATGCAGGAACACTCAATGGCCTGTTAACTGAAGGTGTCTCCCCAGAGGGAGGGTGGGTCATGGAAGAGATAAAGAACACTGCTGCACCAGGTTTCAACAGATGGTGATAGAATACATCTGCTTCCATCTTGCATTGCAACCTAAGACAAGGAGGGACACAGACCAGGGGATGACACCGAGTAAGGTGGACACTGGCGCAGGGTTGATGGTGGGACGGGGGAGACACTGGGACAGGGGTGCCAGTGGGCTGAGGGACACACGGAGCAGGGGGCAATCCTGAGCAGGGGGGCACACCGGATCAAAGTGACACCGCTGGGTGTCCCCAGAGACTGGGCGGCTGCTAAAGCGGGGCTTCCAGTATGGAATGGCTGAGGCAGCCCCGGGCTCTGCCCAGTGCTAGTGCCAGTACCGGAGAAGGAGAAGCGGGAAGAGGAGGAGGAACTGTGGTGCTGCCTCACGTATTTCTTCATGAGCCCCTGGGACAAGTACTGGGCCAATGGCAGGCGGCTTGTGAACCTTGCGCAGCAGCTCGCCAAGACCGTCCTTGTCACCATACAGATGACAGCACCAGGGACAGAGTGGATAGTGGGAAATTTGGAAGTCCTTTGCAGTTGGGATACGGGATACCCCAAGCGGAGAGCGGGCCAATCCTTCATGATTTGCCAGATTGTCTACATCACCAATTCCCACCTGGCCAGCGCCAAGATTTCTTTTGCCTATCACACAAACACTTCCAGCTACGAGTACATGGATATCCGCTTCTATAATCAGTATTCTCACATTTCCATGCTGGACGACAAGCCATGGGAAAGGGTGCCCTATAGCTGGAATAATGGCCACCAGGTCATCTGCAATATCACCCTCTTGCACATCATTGACATGGCCAGAGAGCTGGAACTGGCATTCTCAAGGGGAGAGAGAATTCATGGCTTTTTTTCTACACTTTCCAGCTTTCCTTTTCCATGTTCAGAATTACCAGGGGAAGCGATGAGGCAGAAATTCCCAGTTCTCAGTGCATCCCCAAATCAAATTCTACTTTATTCCAACTATTTCCAGCCCGTGTTGCATTTTTTGCTCATTTTCTCTTTTCACTCTTTTCTCCTATTTTCCTACCTTTTTTTCACTATTTTATTGTCTTTTTCCTTTCCCGCCTTTTCTCTTTTCTCTCACTCTTTTTCCTTTCTTTTTCCTCTTGTTTCCTTTTTCTGTTCCCCTTTTCCCCCCTCTTTTTTCTACCTTTTCTGCTTTTATCCCTCTTTCCCCCCATCTTTCCATTTTACCCCCATTTCTCCCTCTTTCCCCCACTTTTCTCCCTTTTCTCCCCTCTTTTTCCCCCAGTTCATTTGATTTTCTTTTTCCCCACATTTTTCTATCAGTTCCGCAATTTTTTCCCTTCTCTTCCTCTTCCTCCTTGGTTCTTTTGCATGGAGAAGAAACATCCATGGAGCTGAACTGCCTTGGGTTTTCCCTATTTTTGGGGGGAATTTTGGGGCCAAATTCCATCTTTATTTTGACAGCAGATTTAAAAAATCTCTCTGCCCATTGGCAGGATTTTATGACTTTTCTTCCCCGCAGTTTTTCTCGGTTTTTAATTAATTGTTTAAGTAACATTTTAATTTCTTGCTCCCAGGGCTGTTCTGCTATTTCCCTGCTTTTTCCACCTCTTTTTCCAAGAGGAAGAGACAGAAAAGGGGGGGGAAAAGGATGGAAAAGGGGTGGGAACGGATGGAAAAGGGGATAAGAGGGTGGAAAAGGAGAAAGAGGACTGGGGTGGAGAAGCTGTGATGATCTAGAGGGGATGGAGAATTTGGGATAACCCTGAAGATTTGCCATAATCTCAGGAATGGGCAGGGATCCCACTGGAGAATGGGAATGGCCTGGATCACATTGGAGACTGGGAATGCTGACGAAACCTGTTGGAGATTGAGAATGGGCACAGATCCCATTGGAGGTCTGGAATGGGCATGGATCTTGGTACTGGCAGTGGAGGAGGAATTTTGGGAAGTGAGGGCGAGCCCCCACTGGCTCTGAACAGCACCGGGAAAAGGCCCTGCAAGGGTTAATTATTAATTTAATTGGGTACTTAATTGGGAGTTGAAGTGGGAATTGAAGCCACAAGGAATAGGGGGGATCCAAGGGGTCGGAGTGATGGCAGCATCGTCCAGTGAGAGGACACAGGGACTGGGAAGAGGAATGTGGACAGGGATGGGAAACGGTACCAGGAGTGGGGACAGGCACCAAGACCAGGAGCAGGAATGGGGACTGGGACTGAGAATACGGGACAGGAAGAGCAAAGGGGACCGGGAATGGGGACAGAGACTGGGAATGGGACCAGGAATGTGGACAGGGACGGAGTGCAGGAATGGGACTGGAATGAAGGGACTGGGACCACTAATGAGGACAGGGACCGGGAACGGGACCTGGGACTGGGAATACAGAACAAGAACGGGGAAGGAGACTGGGAATATGGGAGCTGGATTTGGAATGGGACTGGAAAAACAAGACAGGGACTGGAAATGAGATCAAGAATGGGGACAGGCACTGGGAATGGGACAGGGAATAGAGGACTGTGCTGGGCTGTAAGATGTGTGTATTCTATTTCCAATCTGATAGAGGTGGGGCAGTTATGTCCTGTTAATTGGGCAGTTTACTTTATCTCTTCCACAAGCCATCCTCCCTCCTGGGAGCTATCTTCTGTTAATGAGCCACTGAACCCCACTGCATGACTGATGAAATTGCATCATCCCATGGTGAAATGCTCCACTCAGGGAGAGGAGCCAAGCATTCCTGCCTGAATACAATCTGAGATTTGGAACACCTCAAGCAGCCTTTTCCCAGTGGATTCCCAGAGGAAGAGCAGGCCCATCTCCACCACCACTGGTTCTGCAGAGGAAAACTCCACCCTTCTTCAGGATCATTTGTTCAAAAGAAGCACATCTATGACTGCAGGAGGACTGCAACCACCATTTCACTGGACTTCTACTAACTCTCTGGCCAAGAGGGTATCTGGTTGGATTCTGACTCCTTCTGTGATGTTTTTTATGGGACTGGGACCAGGAATGGGGACCAGGAATGGGAACAGGGACTGGAAGTGGGGACCAGGAATACGGGACAGGAAGCAGGTATGGGACCAGGAATGGGGACCAGGAATGGGAAGAGGGACTGCAAATGGAAGCGGTCATCTGGAAGACGGACTTGGAATTGGACTGGTGATGGGAGTATTGGAATGGGACAGGGAAGATAGAAATGGAAATATGGGAACGGGAGTGGGGGTGGGACTGGGAATACAAGAATGGGAACAGGAGAGGGAATATGGGATAGCAAATATGGAAAGAGGAACCGGAGAGAGAATATCGGATGGGGATTTGGAAGATGGGACCAACACTGGAAAGAGCTACATAGGAAGGGGACTGGGAATGGGAATATGGGAAGGGAACAGGTGTTGAGCTGTGCGTGGGTCTTCAAAGAGACAAAAGCAGTTGTTGGCTGTTGTAAAGCTGTTTATTGCATGAATCCATCAATCTTGAAGGCAGAGAGTTCAGTGTATTAAAGTCCAAGCATTAAGACGCGATATTCTGAGCAGACAGAGCATGAGCAACTCCCACATCTTGTTTCTGCTTCTTTTTTTTTCCTCTTTTTTTTCCATCCCAGCAGAGGAAGAATTTATTAATGAATCATCCAATCCGCTAAAAACACAATCCCCAGTTCATGTCCCTATTCGTGTTTCCATTGTTCCCAACCCTGTCCATGATGCCTCATGTCCCCACCCAGGGCTGTGTGCGCATGTGTCCCTGCACATACCCATCCATGTCTGTGTTCCCCAAGTCCATGTCCCCATCCATCATCCCCATGTCCCTTCATGTCCATGTCCTCCCATGACCCTACACATGTCACTGTCACCCACATGCCTCCATCCATGCATTAGTTCAATGCCTTTATTTTAACCCCAGTTTCAGGGCTCTCAAGGGGATGAACAGAAAGCTTTCCGTTTCAAGGCCAAAACAAAATAATTGATGTGTCCCTGGCAGCAGAGTATTCCTGTGCTTGGGTGGGTGGGAAGACACTTTTTTGGAGGGATTTCCACCCCACTCTTTCCAAAATGGTGGGTTTTGCCCCAGTCCATCCCCATATGGCTGTGGAAGATGCCAGATGGAGAGGGAATTAAAGCAATGAATTTATGTTGGAGAAGACCTTCACGGCTATCCAGTATAGCTTGATGACACCAGAAGATGCAAAAAGTTGATTTTTCTGGGGTCACAAGTCAACAAATTGTCTCTCCACAATGGATTTCGAATGTTGGTCTGTGGATGAGTTCAGGTGACCATGGGAAGCCTGGAGGATGTGGAGCCCCCAGGCCGGTGTCTTCCCAACATGGATCACCGGCACCACGGATCACTGGGACTCTGCCCGCTGTGGGTCAATGAGGATCATCCAGGGCAGATCTTCCCATGGGGGATGAAGCTGGAGCAGCGCACAAAGCTCTTCCTGCACTCGGGGCACTCGCAGGCCTTCCCTTAGTGGTGGCTCCAATGGTGTGTGGTCAAGGCAGACTGCTGCGAGAAGCTCTTGCAACACTCTGGACACTCCTAGGGCCTCTCCCTGGTGTGGATGCGATGATGTCGGATGAGGTTGGACTTGTGCTTGAAGCCATTGCCACAGTCAGGGCAGCAGAAGAGCCTGTCATCTGTGTGAATGCGCTGGTGGCGGAGGAGATAGGAATGGCTCAGAAACCTCTTCCTGCATTGCTCACACTCATAGGGCCTCTCCCCGCTGTGGCTTCTGAGATGGACAACCAGGCTGGAGCTGTGGCTGAAGCTCTTCCCACACTCCCCGCACTCATAGGGCCTCTCCCCATTGTGGCTCCTCATGTGGACAACCAGGTGGGAGCTCTGGACGAAGCTCTTCCCACACTCCTCACACATGTAGGGCCGTTCCCCCGCGTGGCTCCTCAGGTGTTTGCTCAGGTCGGCACGGTCGCAGAAGCTCTTCCCACACGTGGCACACTGGTAGGGCCGTTGCCCTGTGTGACTCCTACAGTGTCTGTTCACTTCAGAGCTTGTCCTGAAGCTCTTGCCACACTCCATGCACTTGTATGGCTGTTCCCCTGTGTGGATTCTCATGTGGCGCTTCACTTCGGAGCTCCACCTGAAGCTCTTCCCACATTTTGAGCACTTGTGGGGCTTCTCCCCATCCTGGAGCTGCTCATGGAGCCCCAGCTCCGAGCTCCGGCCACCTCCATGGCGCATGGTGGGTCTTTCCTCCTCAGATCCCCGTGATCTGCGTTTGCAGCTCTCCCTCATGTGGGACTTCCAGAGCTTTTCCTCCTTGTTGCATTCCTGCACCATGCATCCGCTCAAAACAGCCTCTTCCATGACGTTCTGCTGTGGGGATTTGTCCTGCCTGGTCTCCATCCTCAGCTCCTTCCCTGGGGGAGGAAGGACAAGGAGAGGATGGGATTTGCCTCTGTGCCACAGGGAAGGGCTAGGAGATCCCCCCAGTGCATCCCTGGCAGGATGGCGTTGGCAGCGAGGTTGCCCTGCATCTGGGAGCCATGCTGGGCTGGGAGATGGAGCAGGAGAGAGGGGGAAAGGGACAGGGACTTCCTCCTCACCTGCATGGGGCTCCCGGGCCATCTTCCTCTTCCTCGCCGCCTCCTCCTCCATTGGGCCAAAGTTTGGGAATGGGATGTCCTGGTTTGGGGGAAAACAAGGGATGAGCATGTTGGCTTTCAGGGTCCCTCGGCCTGTCTTGATTTGAAAAGACAGGGGTCAGCTATCAAAGGTAGGAGCCTCCCTTGAAATGGGAAATGGAAACTCCCTCCAAAGTATGATAATTTTGAAATGAAGGGGCTCTCAGGCAAAGATTTGGCACTAGGAATAACAGTCTTTCCTAGGAAAATGGAAATAAAAGGGCAGTACTACAAGAAATCACAGAGAGAGTCAGAATACAACCTGGCGCCCTCTTGCTCAGGGTGTTGCTAGCAGTCCAGTGAAATGGTGGCCGCAGTCCTCCTGGAGGGACCGATGTGGTTCTGTGAAGGCAGTGATGCTTTGGAAGGATGTAGTTTTCCTCTGAAGGTGCAGTAGTGGTGTAGATGGGCTGGTCTTCCTCTGGGAATGCAGTGGGAGAAGGCTGTCGTGGTGTTTCACATCTCAGCTTATAACCAGGTAGGAATGCTTGGCTCCTCCCTCTGGGTGGAGCATCTCAAAATGGGATGATGTCATTTTATCATTCATGCAGGAACACTCAATGGCCTGTTAACTGAAGGTGTCTCCCCAGAGGGAGGGTGGGTCATGGAAGAGATAAAGAACACTGCTGCACCAGGTTTCAACAGATGGTGATAGAATACATCTGCTTCCATCTTGCATTGCAACCTAAGACAAAGAGGGACACAGAGCAGGGCATGACACCGAGTAAGGTGAACACCGGCACAGGGTTGATGCCGGGACGGGGGAGACACTAGGACAGGGGTGACAGTGGGCTGAGGGGCACACAGGGCAGGGGTCAATCCTGAGCAGGGGGGCACACCGGATCAAAGTGACACCGCTGGGTGTCCCCAGAGACTGGGCGGCTGCTAAAGCGGTGCTTCCAGTATGGAATGGCTGAGGCAGCCCCGGGCTCAGCCCAATGCCAGTGCCAGTACCGGAGAAGGAGAAGCGGGAAGAGGAGGAGGAACTGTGGTGCTGCCTCATGTATTTCTTCATGAGCCCCTGGGACAAGTACTGGGCCAATGGCAGGTGGCTTGTGGGCTTTGCGCAGCAGCTCGCCAAGACCGTCCTTGTCACCATGCAGATGACACCACCAGAGACAGAGTGGATAGTGGGAAATTTGGAAGTCCTTTGCAGTTGGGATACGGGATACCCCAAGCGGAGAGCGGGCCAATCCTTCATGATTTGCCAGATTGTCTACATCACCAATTCCCACCTGGCCAGCACCAAGATTTCTTTTGCCTATCACACAAACACTTCCAGCTACGAGTCCTGGGGTATCCCCTTCCATAATCAGTATTCTCACATTTCCATGCTGGACTACAAGCCACGGGAAAGGGTGCCCTATAGCTGGAATAATGGCCACCAGGTCATCTGCAGTATCACACTCTTCCACATCATTGACATGGCCAGAGAGCTGGAACTGACATTCTCAAGGGGAGAGAGAATTCATGGCTTTTTTTCTACACTTTCCTGCTTTCCTTTTCCATGTTCAGAGTTACCAGGGGAAGCCATGAGTCAGAAATTCCCAGTTCTCAGTGTGTCCCTAAATCAAATTCTCCTTTATTCCAACTATTTCCAGCCCGTGTTGCATTTTTTGCCCATTTTCTGTTCTCACTCTTTCCCCCTATTTTCCTCTTTTTTTTCCTTTCCCCCCCTTTTTCAATTTTCTCTCAGTCTTTTTCACTTCTTTTTCCCATTGTTGCCTTTTTCTCTGTTTCCCTCACTTTTTTATCCCCCTTTTTCCCACCTTTTCCCCTTTTATCCCTCTTTACCCCTGTTTTTCCATTTTACCCCCATTTCTCCCTCTTTCCCTCACTTTCCGCACTTTTGTCCCCCTTTTTCCCGCAGCTCATTCTATTTTCTTTTACCCCACATTTTTCTCTCAATTCCTCAATTTTTTTCCCTCCTCTGCCTCCTCCCCCTTGGTTCTTCTGGATGGAGAAGAACCATCCATAGAGCATTTCTGTCTTGGGTTTTCCCTATTTTTGGGGGCAATTTTGGGGCCAAATTCCATCTTTATTTTGACAGCAAATTTCAAAAATCTCTCTGCCCTTTGTTGGGATTCGATGACTTTTCCCCCTCCTTTTTTCTCTTTTTTAAATTAATTGTTTTAGTAATATTTTAATTTCTTTCCCCAGGGCTGTTCTGCTATTTTCCTGCTTTTTCCACCTCTTTTTCCAAGAGGAAGAGACAGAAAAGGGTGAAAACAGGTTGGAAAAGGGTAGAAAAGGATGGAAAAGGGGATAAGAGGAAAAGTAAAAATAGGGCGGGGGTGGAGAAGCTGTGATGATCTAGAGGGTATGGAGAATTTGGGATAAACCTGAAGATTTGTGATAATCTCAGGAATGGGCATGGATCCCACTGGAGAATGGGAATGGGCACAGACCCTGCTGGAGAATGGGAATGGGCATGGATCACATTGGAGACTGGGAATGCTCATGGAACGTATTGGAGATTGGGAATGGGCACAGATCCCATTGCAGATTTGGAATGGGCATGGATCCTGGTTGTGGCACCAGAGGAGGAATTTTGGGAAGTGAGGGCGAGCCCCCACTGGCTCTGAACAGCACCGGGAAAAGGCTCTGCAGGGGTTAATTAGGAATTCAACTGGGAATTTAATTGGGAATTTAAGTGGGAATTGAAGCCATAACGAATAGGGGGAATCCAAGGGGTCGGAGTGATGGCAGCAGCGTCCAGTGAGAAGACACAGGGACTGGGAAAAGGAATGTGTACAGGGATGGGAAACAGTGCCAGGAATGGGGACAGAGACCAAGACCAGGACAGGAATGGGGACTGGGACTGAGAATACGGGACAGGAAGAGCAAACGGGACGGGGAATGGGGACAGAGACTGGGAATGGGAGCAGGAATGTGGACAGGGACAGGGAGCAGCAATGGGACTGGAATGAAGGGACTGGGACCACTAATGAGGACAGGGACTGGGAACGGGACCTGGGACTGGGAATACAGAACAAGAACGGGGTAGGAGACTGGGAATATGGGAGATGGATTTGGAATGGGAGTGGAAAAACAAGACAGGGACTGGGAACGAGATCAATAATGGGGACAGGCACTGGGAATGGGACAGGGAAGACAGGACAGTGCTGGGCTGTAAGATGGGTGTATTGTATTTCCAATCTGATAGAGGTGGGGCAGTTATCTCCTGTTAATTGGGCAGTTTACTTTATCTCTTCCATAAGCCATCCTCCCTCCTGGGAGCTATCTTCTGTTAATGGGCCACTGAACCCCACTGCATGACTGATGAAATTGCATCATCCCATGGTGAAATGCTCCACTCAGGGAGAGGAGCCAAGCATTCCTGCAAGAATACAATCTGAGATTTGGAACACCTCAAGCAGCCTTTTCCCAGCGGATTCCCAGAGGAAGAGCAGGCCCATCTCCACCACCACTGGATCTGCAGAGGAAAACCCCACCCTTCTTCAGGATCATTTGTTCAAAAGAAGCACATCTATGACTGCAGGAGGACTGCAACCACCATTTCACTGGACTGCTACCAACTCTCTGGCCAAGAGGGTGTCAGGTTGGATTCTGACTCCTTTTGTGATTTTTTTATATGGGACTGAGACCAGGCGAGGATCACCCAGGACAGACAAACTTTGAGGTTGAGGGACATTCTGATGTCTCTTCAGAATGGTGGGGCTGCGACCTTGAAGGAATAATCAGTAAATTTGCAGAGGACACTAAACTGGGAGGAGCTGTTGACTGTCTGGAGGGCAGAGAGGCTCTACAGAGAGACCTTCAAAACAGATATGAGCAATCACCAACAGCATGGAGTTTAACAAGGCAAGGGTCAGATTCTGCCCCAGGCATGGGCACCCCTGCCTCGGTGTATGGACTGGGGAAGGAGAGGCTGGAGAGCAGCTGCAGGGAGGGACCTGGGGGTCCTGGCCAAGGGCAAGTTGAACATGAATCAGCAGTTCCCTGGCAGTCTAAAGCGCCACTGTGTCCTGGGGGAACAGGCCCAGCATCAGCAGCCAGTCCAGGGAGGGGATTGTCACACTCTGCACTGGCATGTGGAGGCCCTAGAGCCTACTGGGGAGATGGCAACAGTGATCCCCTAGAGAGATGCACCTTAGGCTCTGGGCATTCCTCATAAGTCAGAGTGAGGAAAGAAGCTTCCCCCACAATGCTCTGCAGCACTATGTTAGTTTGTCCCAGTTCTGTCCTGCCCATTGGCCCGTTGGCCTTCTCTGCCCCTTTTGACCTAATGTTCATGTTCTAGTGAGCTCTCCGTTCCGTCTTCCCACTGGTTTGTGTAACCCCACCCATCCATCCTGGCATTTCCTATTAGTCCCTTCCCTGTGTTCCACCTGAGCCCTCAGACTATTGGATCCCTGATGCTCTTCTTCGCCCCCTTTCCCTCTATTTATACCCTGGACCCTCCTTTGTCTTTGGCCCCTGGACTCCTTCAGAGTTGGACTCTAATAAACCCTTTCTGGAACCCTGTGCCTGGACCCTCCCATGTCTTTATTGCTGAGCTGCTGCTCGTGTGTGTGTGTGTGTGTGTGCTGGTGCTCTCAGGGCTCCTACCTGTTGGCACAAGATGCTCTCAGGGAATGTTGCATCCATCACCATTGTGGACTGCAAAGTCTGGCGCCAGAACAGAGACCTTCATCTGGTACCCCTGAAGAGAATCTCCAGCATCGTTGGACCTTAAGACGCCTTCAGGTCAGCCACAACCCCAAAGCAACCTCTGGGTTTTATCAGGGCACACTGAGGGGAGAGAGTGGCAACCCTCCCAGAGTCGCGGAGTAGAGGATTGCTGTCCTCAACAGACCCCCACAACATCCTTTGTTGACCCACTGTTGTTTGAGTTTGTCACAGTCAGGGTCACCCTTTTCTTTTGTTTTCTCATTTAAAATCATGTGGGTGGGAAGACTGCAGAATGGGCATAAGACTCACCATTCTGCCGGGGAAGATTTATATCCAAGTTAAATTAACCCTTGTTGCTCGGGGAATTAATTTTTCAAAGGGGAATTTGAAAGCTTCTGTTCATTTCATTTTTAAATATCTTGCGAATGTTATGAGGGAATCAGTTTTATCGCTTGGATTTTGGGATAATGTTGGAGTAAAGGTATTTATTTTACATTGGAGGAAAATTTTAATGTTGGGAAGTTTTATCTTCTTTTTTATTTATGATTCAGTTAAAAAATCAGGGAAAAGTTGGGGAGAAGTTACACGTTTAGATCTCCAGCTGTCTCCCCTGTTGCTGTGTTCCTCCCCTTGCATCCCTGCTCCCTTATCCCCTAAGGGAGGTTGAGCGATGGAACCTGCCAAGAGGCATGGGAATGTCACCAGCTTTCTTCTGTCTCTCGACCTCTCCTGTCCTCTCAGGATGGTCCTGGCCACACCATCCTGAGCTCTAACCTAACCCTCCTTCCCATGCCCACTTACCCAGTTCCCTGTTCAGTTTATTAGCCAAGATGGTGTCAGCCCTGTGAGAAGACGCACCATCTTAAGCCAAGTGGTGCCAAATTTCACCTTACCCCCATGAAATGGTGCCCACGACCCTCTTTCTCCCTTTTCTGTTCTTGCTCTTACATCACCAGGCTCCTCCCCTATGACGCATTCCCCTCGACCCATTGTGTAAATGGTCACCCCTGTGTCGGGATGCCCCCTTTTCATCAGTACCACCCTTCCTGACACGGGCCCTGGCCCTCCCCTTGTGGTTTCCATCCCTTCCGCTTCAAGTTCAACCTGTAACGGCCATGACACTTCCAGTTCCCACGTCACCAGAACCGGAGGTAGCCATGAAGGTGAACAGATGGTGGCCCCCTTGGCTGCTGACGGCGCACGACACCAGGCTGCACTGGTTAACCCGAAGCACTGCTCCTCTACCAAAAGACCTCCCTCCTCCTCAGAGGAGGAGGAGGACAGTGACTCTCCTTGGACTCAAATACGGAGCCTGAGGATGACTGGGCAGAACTGTGGGAGTCACTGTAACAGTTCCATGCCCTTCCTTACTGGCTACTTGTAAGGGGGGCCTCGGCAGGGGCCGTGACTTCCCCAGCCATGGGAGGGGACAGAAGAGGGTATGGGTGCTTCCCATGCCCCTGTCACCCATGAGGGCGTGGCAGTGATGGGGGACAAGTGGCCTGGTCATGCAACCAGGGGTGCCAGGTGGCAATGGAGGTGTCACAAAGATTGTGGAGACACCAGGGTACACGTGGCTATGGAGATGCCACCGTGGGTGTCATGACACAAAGGGCTATGGAGGTGCCACCAGGGGTGTAGTGATACCACGGCCCACCGTGGGTATGGTGACACCAGGGGACACTTGGCAAAGGAGGTGCCACCACAGGTGTGGTGACACTAAGGGGCACATGGCCATGGAGGTGCCACCACCATTGTGACAGTGCCGTGGGATACATGTCCATGGGGTGGCAATGCAAGTGGGCGACAGGCCACGCATGGGGCCAGCCCCGCAGTCGTGCCAAGCGCAGGCTCCCCATGACCCCTGCCCCTTTCGGGGTCCCCTCCAGGGATGGCAGCAGTCTCAGTGTGCCATGTGTAGGTCTTCAGTAGGGTGGGGGGCTCAGGGGTGCCCAGGGGAGCTTCCACCTCCATCAGGTGGGGACGGGGAGGGGGCAGAGTAGAGTTTGGAGTTCAGGGGGTGGATTTGAGGGTGCTGAGATGGGAAAGGTAGTGGTGGCAGGAACTGCATCAGACAGCACTTGGCCATGGCCAAGATGAAGGTGCTGGTGGCACTGTGGTGGCACAGGTGGTGGCACTGTTGCTGTCCTAGCTCATGTCCCCATCCATGTTTCCCATGTTCCCACCCATGTCCCATCTATGCCTTAGTTCAATGTCTTTATTTTTACCCCAGTTCCAGGGCTCTGAAAGGGATGAACAGAAACATTTTCATTTCAAGGCCAAAACAAAATAATTGATGTGATCCTGCCGGCAGGGCATCCACGTGCTTGAATGGGTGGGAAGAACCTTTTTTGGAGAGGTTTCTACCCCACTGTCTCCAAAATCAGGGGTTTTATCCCAGTCTATCCCCATTTGGCTTGGAAGATGACCGTGGGACAGAGAGAATTAAAAGGATGGATTTATGTTGGAGAAGACCTCCAAGGCCATCCAGTGTTCCTTGATGATATCAAAAAATGCAAAAAGAGAGATTTGTTTGGGGTCAGAAGTTGACAAATCTGCTCTCCACAATGGATTTCAAATGTTGGTCTGTGGATGCGTGCAGGTGCCCACAGGGAGCCAGGAGGATGTGGAGCCCCCAGGCCGGTGTCTTCCCAACAGGGATCACCAGCACCAGGGATCACCGAGGCTCTGCCCGCTGTGGGTCACTGAGGATCATCCAGTGAGGATCCTCCAATGGGGGATGGAGCTGGAGCAGCGCACAAAGCTCTTCCTGTACTCGGGGCACTCGCAGGGCTTCCCTTAGTGATGGCTCCGTTGGTGTTGGGTCAAGGTAGACCTCTGCAAGAAGCTCTTCCCACACTTGGGACACTTGTAGGGCCTCTCCCCAGTGTGGATGCGCCGGTGGTTGATGAGGGTGGCGTTCTGCTTGAAGCCCTTGCCACAGTCAGGGCAGCGGAAGGGCCTCTCATCTGTGTGAATGCGCTGGTGTAGAAGGAGACTGGAGCTGGTCTGAAACCTCTTCTTGCACTGATCACACTCGTAGGGTCTCTCCCCAGTGTGGCTCCTCTGGTGGTAGGTCAGGAGGGACTTTGACGTGAAGCTCTTCCCACACTCCCCACACTCAAAAGGCCGTTCCCCCGTGTGGATCCTCTGGTGGACAATCAGTTCAGACCTCCACCTGAAGCTCTTCCCACACTGCCCACACTTGTAGGGCCGTTCCAGCCCTGTGTGTATTTCCATGTGGCGGGTCAGGTTGCAGCTTATTGGGAAGCTTTTCCCACACTCCCCACACTCAAAGGGCCGTTCCCCCTTGTGGGTTCTCTAGTGGATGGTCAGTTCAGAGCACGTCTTGAAGCCCTTCCCACACTCTGCACACTCGTAGGGCCGTTCCCCCGTGTGGATTCTCAGGTGGCGAGTCAGGGTGGAGTGCTGGGTGAAGCTCTTCCCACACTCAGGACACTCATAGGGCCTCTCCCCACGGTGGATGTGCAGGTGGGTGATGAGGACAGACTTGAGCTTGAAGCCCTTTGCACAAATGGGGCAGCAGAAGGGCCTCTCCTCTGTGTGACTCCGCTGATGCCCGAGGAGACTGGAGCTGGTCGGAAACCTCTTCCAGCATTTATCACACTCGTAGGGCAGTTCCCCAGTATGGATTCTCATGTGGCAGATCAGTTCGGGGCTCCATCTGAAGCTCTTCCAACATTCCGAGCACTTGTGGGGCTTCTCCCCATCCTGAAGCTGCTCATGGACCCCCAGCTCTGAGCTCTGGCCTCCTCCCCAGCCCAGGTTGGGTCTTTCCTCCTCAGATTCCCATGATCTGCGTTTGCAGCCCCTCCTAGTGCGGGATCTCCGGAGATTTTCCTCCTCACTGGATTCCTCTGATGTGGAGCCACTCAAAACAGCCTCTTCCCCGACGTTCTGCTGTGGGGATTTGTTCTGCCTGGTCTCCATCCTCAGCTCCTTCCATGGGGGAGGAAGGACAAGGAGAGGATGGGATTTGCCTCCGTGCCACAGAGAAGGGCAAGGAGATCCCCACAGTGCATCCCCAGCACCATGGCATCAGCAGTGGGGTTGTCCTGCAGCCGTGGGCCGTGCTGGGATGGAGATGGAGCAGGAGAGAGAGAGAAAGGAGCACTGACTTCCTCCTCACCTGCATGGGGCTCCTGGGCCATCTTCCTCTTCCTCACAGTCTCCTGCTCCTTCATTCGGCCAAGGTTTGGAAATGAGAAATTCTGGTTTGGGGGAAAAAAAGGGTTGAATGCGTTGGGTTTGATGGTCCCACTGCCCAAGTGCACCTGGAGAAGTCAGCGCCCCTTTCAGCCTCGGGGGGCCCTTACCCCGCTCATGCCCAGCCTCCCCCACCCCTCCAGCCAGCCCGTTCGTCCCCCGCCTCCGGGATCGCCCCTCTGCGCTCTCCCCGCTCCGGGGCTCCCGCCTTCCCCCGGCTCTCCCGGGCATCCCCAAAGCCGAGATCGCCCCTGTGCCCGCCGCTACCGGCCGATCGCCACGTGGAACCCCCCAAGGATTCCTCCAGGTGAAATTTCCGGCTCGGCTTTGGGCTCCGGCTCGATCCAAACATTTCCTGCCCCACAAAAAAACCTTCCCGGGGACCCCCGCAGGATTTGTGTCGAGCTCCCCCTCCGCGCTCACCTGCGGCTCCCCGAGGGGCGATGCAGCAGGAGCCGGGGGAGCTGCGGCCGGAGCGGCGTGGGAAGGCCGGGAAACCAGCGTGGTTCTGCAGCTCCTCTTCCTTCCACTCCTCCTCTCCCACCTCGTCCTGTCCCTCCTCTTCCTCCCGCTGCTGCTCAGCTCCCAGCCCGGCCTGGGCAGCGCCGACACCCAAAAGCAGCCACACTCTACCCTTGGGGCTTCCAAAGCAGCCCCACCTTGCGATGCACAACGGGCGATACTGGGAGCACTGAGAACGATAGTGAGAATACCAGGAGAGATCCTGATAGCACTGGGAAGGAACTGGGAGGGCTTTCCCTGCCAGTGCTGCTCTTACTGGGAGCACTGGGAGGGAGCTGAAAGCAAACAGCGCCCGGACGGGGCTACAGCTGGCAGTGGGCAGGGCCAAAGCGAAGTATTTGCATAACCACAAGTTATTTGTGCTTATACAAATACAGGAGCGATCGCGCGCTGGGATTGATTTGCCACAGCAGCGCGGGGTTTCCTTGGTGTGTCAGGGCCGGGGGGGCCGGAGCGATGGCGGCGGCGTCTGGTGAGAGGGGACAGGGAGCGGGAATGGGATTGAGAATGGGAATATGGGAGCGGGACAGGGAATACGGAAACAGCAGCCACAGAGAGAATACGGGATGGGGATTCGTGCTGCAGAGTGCCCAGGCGAAACCCAGCAGGGGCTGTGAGCTCTGCAGCTGGGCCTCCCCTGGGCTGCTGCGGCCCAGGGCCCGGAGCCGGGAGCTGCAGCCTTGCTCCTGCCTCAGGAACAGGAGCCTCCTCCAGGCCCATGGCCCCTCCGTGGCCCCAGCATGAGGGAGGGCTCTGAGCCACAGCGGCTGCTGGCAGGAGGGGCTGCTCCGGCCAGCTGGGGGCCTCTGAGAAATGCCCAAAGCCTTGTGCTCTCTGCAGCTGGCCAAGGACAGCAGCAGGGCTGAACGGTTCGTGTGGCACAGCCAGCCCCAGCTGGGGAGCCCTCAGGGCCCCGTGCCAGAGGCGACCCTCGGGAATGGGACAGGGACTGGGAATATGGGACTGGGTAATGGAACCCAGACTGAGAATATAGGACAGGGACTGGGAATGACACTGGGAATGAGATCTGGACTGGGATGGCAGCAGGATGAGACCGGGAGTGGGGTGACAAAGGAACAGGCTGAGGGACTGGAGTGAATCCTGGACAGGGGACATCAGGAGATCAGAAAGACGGGGATCATGGACAGGGGACACCAGGAACCAGGACAGGGGAACATGGGAACATTCCCAGGGAAGGGGCTCCTTGGTCCAGAACCTCTGGCAGGGTCTCCCAGTGCAGCTGAAGCCACTGGCCATGGGGTGACCAACGCCATGAGCAACCCCCAAGTCCTGTCCAGGAACCCTCAACTCCCTCGGACCCAGCGTCCCCCACATCCCCTGGAAGGTCCTCCCATGTCCACATCCTTGTCTTAGTTCATCATCTTTATTTTTAACACTGAATATGGGTGTTTGGAAAGACAAAGAGACATTAAAAAAAAATCCAGGCCACAGGGAGCCAGGAGGATGCGAAGCCCCCAGGCAGGTATCTTCCCAACCCAGATCACAGGCACTATGTGTAAATAAGTAACTGTCAGTTGGAATGTGATGACTGTGAGGGGAACATGACCTTGTTGTTCACTAGAAACCGGGGGAGAATATAGTGTAAATAAGTAACTGCCAGTTAGAATGTGATAACTAGCTTACGAACTTGAGAAACCGCAAAAGACAAACACTGCCGAGCTAATCAACCGCAAGTTGTTCCAAGTCTTAGGCTCAAGGAGAGAAAGCACGGAAGAAGACCATCAAGGACCTTCATGAGCGACCACCAGAAGGCAGGAGAAGACCCCCGGTAGCAAAGCGAACATGCGCGGAGAGAGACACCGGAAGGAGGAAGGATGGGGGCATAAAAGGAGAACGGGACAACCCTCGGCGCGGCAGTTGGTGGAGCGAGGACTCCCCTGCCGCCCAGCGCTGCAGTTTGCTTTTTCTTTTCTGTAATAATAAATTGGCTTTGAATTGGCTCCGATAGCCTGTTGTGCTCATTTATAACAGCTTGGTGCCGTGACTCGGATCGGAGGCTGCGGGGGATTCTCAGTCGCTGGGGGGGCGCCCCACCAGCTTGGTGGCCCCAGTGGCTGAAGAGTTCAGCCTCGGCCCCGACCGACGAACCCCGAAAAGAAGGAAAAGAGAAAGCAAAAGGAGATTAAGGGCCCAAGAAACCCCTTAAAGGTTTTGTGCACAAAGTCCGGACGAAGACGCGGGACGCGTAAGTATTACGGGATCCGTCCGGGTGGGGTTGGGATCCCGGAGTGCGGCGAGTGCGTGGTGTGTGTGTGTGGAGGGCTGGCAGCCGGACTCTCCAAGCGAGTGTGGACCCTTAGTAGTGCGGTTCCCACAGAGCCGCGAGGGCTTGGGCCACGAACCAGGGGAAGCGAAAGTTGATTGTGTGAAAGAAGGCACTCCGGAAGAATGGGACAGGGGAAGAGTAAACCCCCTGTCGATGTAAAACTCCCTCCGATTCCTAGGGAGAGTCCTTTAGGATTTTTAATAGAGAACTAGCAACATTTTCCAGACACACAAGGCAAGGATAAGGCTAAAATGATTCACTATTGTGTTGAAGTATGGGGAGGAAAAGAGATTTCAAAAGGTGTATTTTGGCCTATATTCGGATCCTCAGAGGATTGGGTAAGGCAAATCCTGAATATTTGGGTAAACAGCAAAAAACCCCCCTGTACTGAAGAAGAGAGTGATTATGCAAAGGTGTGGGTGGAAAGACCAGAAGTGTTTCTTTTTAAACTCTCTGAAGTGCCAAAAGGGAAAAAGAGCAGGAAAAAGGGAAGTAGACCAGAAGAAACCCTAGTGCCTCCCCCACCCTCTGTACCCCCACCCCAGGAACAGGAAGTAGCAGCCCCTCCGAATGCACCGACAGGGACAGACTCAGATTCGGATGGACCTGAGTATACAGGACCAGCGACCCGAAGTTGAACCAAAAAGGGTTTATACCCCTTAAGGGAGATGCCTATGGGGGAACCACAAGCAGGTATAGGGTTTGTGTCGGTGCCCCTGAGCTCAGGAAATGTCAAGGAATTTAAAAAAGAAATGGGACACCTCTTGGAAGATCCGCTTAGGGTTGCTGAACGGGTAGACCAATTTTTAGGGCCCAACATGTATACCTAGGAAGAATTACAGTCTATACTGAACATTTTATTTACGGCAGAAGAGAAAAATATGATTAGAAGGGAAGGGATGCGCATTTGGGATACGCAGCATGCGCAGGGGCCGGCAGCAGACATAAAATGGCCATTACAAAACCCCAATTGGGACCATCAAAACCCGGCCCATAGGGTCCACATGCAGGATCTCAGAACGATAATCGTGCAAAGAATTAGGGAATCTGTTCCGAGAGGGCAGAATATTAACAAAGCCTTTAATGAAAGACAAAAGAAGGATGAGACCCCCACCGAATGGCTGGAGAGACTGAGAAAGAACTTTCAGTTATACTCAGGAATGGATCCGGATGGGCAGATGGGGCAGGCAGTACTAAAGGTACATTTTGTTTCCAAATCCTGGGAAGACATCAGAAAGAAAATACAAAAGTTGGAAGATTAGCAAGATAGAAGATTAGATGAGTTGTTAAGGGAAGCTCAGAAAGTGTACGTGAAGAGGGAAGACGAGAGAGATAGGAGGCAAGCTCGGATAATGGTGGCAGCAGTGCGCGAAAGCCAGGGGTTAGATAGGAGATTCGAGCAGAGCAGAAGGGAACCGAGACGGAACGAACCATCCCCAGGGGGGTGGAAAGGTCCAAGGGAAAAGCAGGAGTTAAAGGTGTGTTTTTACTGCGGAAGAAGAAGACATTTTAAGAGGGAGTGCCAGATGCAGATCCGAGATGAGAAAGAGTTCAAGGAGGATTAGGGGGGTCAAGGGCTCTACCTCTTGGAGACCCAGAAACATCAAAGGGAGCCCTTGATAAAATTGAAAGTGGGTCCCCAGGGCCAGGAAGTTATCTTCCTGGTCGACACTAGAGCTGAGAGATCTACGCTCCAGTCGTTACCTAAAGGGTGTAAATTATCAAAAGAAACTGCCACGGTAGTGGGAGCAAAAGGGGAACCTTTTGAAGTTAAGATAATAAAAGAAGTACCGGTGGAATCAGATTCCAAAATGGGTATTGGAAACTTTTTATTAGTACCAGAATCAGACTATAACCTATTAGGTAGAGACATGATTGTAGAATTAGGCATTCAAATCGAAGTGGTAGAACAGGAGATTCGGATCAAGCTGTGCCCCTTAAGATTAGAGAATGAGAAGAAAATTAACCCTGAAGTATGGTATAGTCCTGACAGTGCCGGAAGACTGGAAATTACTCCCTTTAAAGTAACAATTAAAAACCCGGAGATTCCAGTAAGAATAAAACAGTACCCGATGTCCTTAGAAGGGAGAAAAGGGTTAAAACCAGAGACTGACCGACTAATCAGTCAAGGATTGTTGGAACCTTGCATGTCTCCTTATAATACTCCAATTCTCCCTGTAAAGAAACCAAACAGGTCCTATCGCCTAGTACATGACCTGAGGGAAATAAATAAGAGAACAATAGCTAGATTTCCGGTGGTAGCAAACCCTTATACATTATTGAGTAAACTAAGCCCGGACAACCACTGGTATAGTGTAATAGACCTAAAGGATGCCTTTTGGGCTTGTCCCTTGGATGAGGCAAGTAGAGATTACTTTGCCTTTGAATGAGAAGATCCAGAAACTAGAAGGAAACAACAACTCGGATAGACAGTATTACCCCAAGGATTTACAAAATCCCCAAACTTATTTAGACAAGCCTTAGAACAAATTCTAGAGAATTACCAGACAGATGCTAGAGTAACCCTGATACAATATGTAGATGATTTATTATTAGCAGGAAAAGAAGAGAAAGAAGTAAAAAGAGAAAGTATAAGGCTTTTAAATTTCCTGGGACTTAAAGGTTTAAAGGTTTCAAAGGCTAAATTACAGTTTGTGGAAGAAGAAGTAAAGTATTTAGGGCACTATTTGAGACGGGGTGAGAAAAGAATAGACCCAGAAAGGGTACAGGCTATTTTATCATTACCAATACCCAAGAATAAGAGACAAATCAGGCAAATCTTGGGTTTAACAGGGTACTGTAGACAGTGGATTGAAAACTACAGTAGCAAGGCCAGATTCTTGTATCAAAAACTGACTCAGGATGGATTGATGAAATGGACTCAAAAAGATACTGAAAATTTGAAAGAACTGAAAGAAAGTTTAGTACATGCCCCTGTTTTAAGCCTCCCTGATTTAAAAAGACCCTTTTATTTATTTGTCAATATAGAGAGAGGAGTTGCCTTCGGAGTACTTACCCAAGAATGGGCAGACAAAAAGAAACCTGTAGCGTATTTATCAAAACTTTTGGACCCCGTAAGCAGAGGATGGCCCACATGTTTACAAATATTGGCTGGGTGCGCCTTACTAGTTGAAGAAGCTAAGAAAATTACCTTCAACAGTAGCCTTAAGGTTTACTCTCCCCATAATATCAAGAGTGTAATGCAACAGAAAGCGGACAAATGGATATCTGATGCTAGGCTCCTAAAATATGAAAGGATTTTACTAGAAGCACCAAATTTTACCCTAGAAACAACTGCAATTCAAAATCCAGCTACCTTTTTGTTCGGGAGCATAGAGCAAGAACCTTTAACACACAATTGCTTGATAACTATTGAGGAACAAACCAAGATCAGGCCTGATCTGGAAGAAGAAGAATTAGATAAAGGAGAAAGGTTGTTTGTAGATGGATCCTCCCGGGTGATAGAAGAGAAACGGCAATCAGGGTACGCCATCATTGAGGGCAAAGGCTTACAAGTAGTGGAATCAGAAGCCTTGGATAAATCTTGGTCAGCACAAGCCTGTGAACTGTACGCCATCCTTCGGGCTTTAAAACTTTTAAAAGGAAAAGAGGGAACAATATATACTAATTCTAAATATGGGTTTGGAGTAGTACATACCTTCGGAAAACTATGGGAAGAAAAGAGACTAATCAACTCACAAAGGAAGAGATTAGTTCACCAGCAATTGATAGCTGGGGTATTGCAAGCCCTGAAGGAGCCAAAAAGGATAGCTGTAGTACATCTGAAAGGCCACCAAACAGGAACAGACCTCAAGACTAGGGGTAATAATGCAGCAGATCAAGAGGCAAAATGGGCAGCAGCAAAGGAAATGGTTTTAAGGGAAAACTCAGGAGAGCAAGATAGACAAAGGGCAAATACAAAATTAGTCTTCACCCCCAAAGAAGAAGATAAGTTAAAAAAACTAGAATTGTCCAAGAATAATAGGAAATGGATAACCCAGGATAGGCGGCGGGAAATATTACCCAAAGTAGCCCAACGAATTCTGTATAAATTACACCAAAGCACACACTGGGGAGCCCAAGGGTTAGCAGACCATTTCGCAACTAAGTACATGACTATTGGGTTACACGACATTGCTAAGTATATCACCAAGAGCTGTCCCACTTGTTTACGAGTTAATCGAAGCAACTTGAGGAAATTACCTCCTGGAGGGCGGCCTTTAGCAAAAAGGCCATTTTTGAATATACAAATTAATTTTACAGAACTACCTAAAGTGGGGCGAATCAGATACCTTTTAGTGATAGTAGACCACCTTACACACTATGTGGAGGCGTTCCCAACTACTAGAGAAACTGCCCAAACTGTAGTAAAAACCTTGCTAGAAAAAATAGTACCAAAGTATGGGGTACCTGAGACTATAGATTCAAATAAAGGGCCACATTTTACCTCAAAGGTAACACAAGATTTGGCTAATGCACTGGGAATAAAATGGGAACAACATACCCCCTATCATCCTCAAAGCTCGGGACGGGTGGAGAGAATGAACAGGGAAATAAAAAAGCAATTAACCAAATTAGTATTAGAGACCAAGTTGTCGTGGGTAAAATGTATACCGCTGGCCCTGCTGAATGTTAGGACACAGCCACGAGCAGATATGGGCCTATCTCCTTTTGAAATGTTGTATGGGATGCCTTATAACCTAGAAAAAGTACAGTCAAATCCCAATATAAGTGATCAGAATTTGAACCACTACTTAACTATTTTGGCAAAGTACAGAAAAAGTTTGTGGGAAAAAAGAATGTGGGCCCAAAGACCTCCTCTAAATCTTGTATTACACCAAATTCAGCCAAGAGACTGGGTGTTAATCAAAAGCTAGAAAGAAAACCCTTTAACCCCAAAGTGGGAAGGCCCATATCTCACCCTGCTTACCACAGACACTGCTGTAGGGACAGCCGAAAGAAGGTGGACTCACGCCAGCAAGATAAAAGGACCAGTGAACCCTTCCAACTTCCCTGAACATCCACAGAACCCTCAGTGGAGAATAAAAGGACCCCCAGACGGCCTAAAACTAACTCTCACTAAAACCCCAGAAATGGGACATCATCCTGATGACTGAGCAATAGGAAAGACTAGGACGGGCTGACCAAAGGAAAGTCCAACAGAAACTGTCATTAATTCTGCAACCATATTTACTAAGTTTAGCACGCTTCAATTCGGCAGCTCGAGAGGCCATAACGAACCCCCCAGACAATTGAGTTTGGTAGATTGAAACTTATAAATATCAAGAAGAACCTTCGTTCCGACCCCTTAGACGCAGTCCATGTTGTAATTGCGGCAAAGAGTGCTGCAAAACATAGGTAGCGTTCAGGTACGAGGGTTGCCATAAAGTGTATTAGACAGTACAAAAGGTATTGAATGAATTGCGGTGTAGACAATGTCGGAGTAGAGACCTCAGAGAGGACGACTGGAGTCTTGCACTAGAGCAGGAAAATAGAGTACCCTATTCTCAATTTAAGGCAGTTTATGAAACCCCAGAACAATTGTTATTAGCCTGGGCTCGATGGGAAGTCAAAGGATAGCTGCGTAAGTGTTCAGAGATAGCTCACTCTCTCATAGTGAGTACTAAATGTTTATATACGGTTCCCTCCCTGAGAACTTCAGTAATAAGACCTATCCCAGAAGGCAAGACTCCAGAGGACGCTTTAGCGGACCGGGTTGCAAAATTATACTTATAGCTGATAACTGTAAACTTAGTTGTAAGGAGAAGTAGTGGATTCACTGCCAGAGGAGGAGGGGTTCCCCGAGGTGTACACCCACCCTGTCGAGAATAATAAAGGGATCTAACCAACCGAGGTTTTGAAATATAAAGTAGCCACCTAGGAATTAAGAAAGAAACCCCTTGCGTGGCAGAAAATCTATCCTAAAAAAATGGATCCAGAGCTTTACTGTTATCACCCTATCGAGCCCTTTATTCTGCCTGCTGTCGATATTTTAGAGACCAAGTGCCAGAAAGAAAGTGGAAGAGAAGAGTTGAACCCATCCCCAAAGAGAATTCTTGCTGCCGAGAAGATAAGTTACCCCGTAGCTCGGAGCAACCGAGTTGACGGGTTAGGCAGAAGAATGATCCATGGGGAAAGGTGACTCTTACACGGCACCAGAAATAAAGACCACAATATGACGATGGCGAAACTGAGCGAGGGGAATAACAGAGGGGAGAAAGCAAAGCAGAAAACTAATAGAATGAACCACTCTGGCAGTAAGTCCTTCCATTTTTCCAAGTGGAGCTGGAACGTGTAGATAATGCTAATGATGTGTGGAGCAAAAGCCAGCGTGTCGCACGAGCCCTTTAAATAGTCTCTAGTTAGATAGGAAGATCAGAAAGTAATCAAAAACCTTACCCAACCAGGAGCCCCGGCCTTTTGTGTTTACTTAACTGAATTGCTCACCATATGGCCCAGAGATGTTACAACAAGCCCCCACAACCCCCAGAGACGATATAAAGCCTTTTACATGTGTCCAACCTCGAATCCCGGGAAGTCTTATTGTAATTACCCTAGATATAATTATTGTGCATATTGGGAATGTGAGACTATAGCACTGGGATTCTCCCCCGGAGGAGGGCCAGATAGATACTTAAGGGTGAACCGTGGGCCCCCAGGATGTCAGGACCCACGTTATGGGTATGATGGGATAATACAGAGAAGAAACTCGCAGTAGTGCCAGTACATATGTTTAAATGTAACACAACCTGAAGATTCTAGTTGGTTCATAGGGAGAACATGGGGTCTACAACTCTGAGAACCAAAAAAAGATAGAGGAAAGATGATTTTGATAAAGAAGGAGGCAGCACCAGTAGATAGTCGAGCGGTGGGGCCTAATAACTTAATAACTAGAGAAATACAGAATACAAACACTTCCGAGGTAGAAAATTCCACCGCGGGATCAAGTGAGTAGCCACTAACTAACCAAATCACCCAAGAGCATAGCAAGTTATAAAAAGTAATGCAAGCAGCATTTGGAGTTTTAAACCATACAAACCCAAATTTGACAAAAGAATGTTGGTTGTGCTTTGCTGTTGCTCCTCCCTTCTACGAGGCTATAAGTACTACAGCAGAGCTTCGCAGAATTAATAGATCTAATCCACGAGAATGTTATTGGAAAAAGGGAACAGATAGAACTCCAGGTATATCAGTAGCTCAAGTAACAGGGAAAGGGAAATGTATAAGGAAGATCCCCAAGGACAAACAACATTTGTGTAACATCATAGCAGACACCAGAAAAGGAAAAGGACAACCCGCTCAATGGCTCCTCCCGGCAGAAAATGCCAAATGGTTGTGTAATACTTTGGGAATAACTCCATGCATATCCATACCTCATTTTAACGAATCTTCCGAGTACTGCATACAGGCGGTGATACTCCCCCGGGTTATATATCACCCAAAGGAGTACGTATAAAAACATCAGACCGTGTCCGAATATCATTTAATGAAAAGGGAGCCCTTCACAGCCTCAGCTCTCACGCTAGCTATATTGCTAGGGATAGGAAAAGCAAGAGTAGGAACAGGGGCAGCCGCTCTAGTAAACCAGCAGAAGGGAATGAGGGACCTAAGAGTGTCAGTAGATAAAGATTTAAGTAGAATTGAAAAGGCCATAGATGGACTAGTAAAATCAGTAAAATCATTATCAAAAGTAGTGCTCCAAAATAGACGAGGGTTAGACTTACTGTTTTTGCAACAAAAAAGGCTGTGTGTAACATTACGAGAAAAATGTTGCATGTATGCAAATCACACTGGAATAGTAATAGATACCATGGCCGAGCTCAAGAAGCAATTAGAAAAACGTAAAAAGGAAAGGAAAGCGCAGCAAAGCTAGTATGAATCATGGTTCAACCACTCTCCTTGGCTCACAACACTCTTGTCCACTATAGCAGAACCCCTAATATTATTCATCTTAACATTGACCTTCGGGCCCTGTATTTTCAACAAACTAATTAACATAGTAAAAAGAAGATTAGAAGCTGCCCATCTCATGCTCATTAGGGCGAAATATGAACCTTTGAATGAAGGGGAGACAGAAGATTACCTGAAACTCAGCAAAAGAGAGCTTGCCAAATTCAGTGAACAAAAAGAGTAAAATAGAAGAAGAGGGGATTGTAATAAAAATATAACCTTTTTGTTCACTAAAAACAAAAGAGAATATATTGTAAATAAGTAACTGTCAGTTGGAATGTGATGACTGTGAGGGGAACATGACCTTGTTGTTCACTAGAAACCGGGGGAGAATATAGTGTAAATAAGTAACTGCCAGTTAGAATGTGATAACTAGCTTACGAACTTGAGAAACCGCAAAAGACAAACACTGCCGAGCTAATCAACCGCAAGTTGTTCCAAGTCTTAGGCTCAAGGAGAGAAAGCACGGAAGAAGACCATCAAGGACCTTCATCAGCGACCACCAGAAGGCAGGAGAAGACCCCCTGGCAGCAAAGCAAACATGTGCGGAGAGAGACACCGGAAGGAGGAAGGATGGGGGCATAAAAGGAGAACGGGACAACCCTCGGCGCGGCAGTTGGTGGAGCGAAGACTCCCCTGCTGCCCAGCGCTGCAGTTTGCTTTTTCTTTTCTGTAATAATAAATTGGCTTTGAATTGGCTCCAATAGCCTGTTGTGCTCATTTATAACACTATGGATCACCAGGGCTCTGCCCACCAGGGCTCACCGGGGATCATCCAGCATGGATCCTCCCATGGAGAATGGAGCAGCACATGAAGCTCTTCCCGCACTCGAGGCACTCACAGGGCTGTCCTTAGTGCTGGCTCTGTTGGTGTCTAGTCAAGTGAGAGGTACTGGAGAAGCTCTTCCCACACTGCGCATACTCATAGGGCCTCTCCCCAGTGTGGATGTGCTTGACAGGGGTGCAGTACTCGCTGAAGCCCTTCCTGCAGTTTGGGCAGTGGAAGGGCCTTTCCTCTGTGTGAATGCACTGGTGTTTGAGGAGATGGCAGCAGCTCTGAAACCTCTTTTTGCATTTCTCACACTCCTAGGGCCTCTCCCCAGTATGGATGCGCTGGTGAGTGACAAGGGTGTAGTTGTGCTTGAAGCCCTTCCCGCACTCAGGGCAGCGGAAGGGCCTCGCGTCTGTGTGAATGCGCTGGTGACGGAGGAGATGGAAGGACCTCTGAAACCGCTTCTTGCATTTATCACACTCGTAGGGCCTGTCCCCAGTGTGGATGTGCCGGTGCCTGTTGAGGGTGGAGATGCGGTTGAAGCTCTTCCCACAGTCGAGGCAGCGGAAGGGCCTCTCATCTGTGTGTGAGCGCTGGTGCACAATGAGATCACCGCTACTCAGAAACGTCTTCTTGCATTGATCGCACTCGTAGGGCCTCTCCCCAGTGTGGCTCCTCAGGTGGACAACCAGGTTGGATTTCTCGGTGAAGCCCTTCCCACACTCCTCACACTCGTAGGGCCTCTCCCCAGTGTGGAGCATCTGGTGGACGACCAGGCAGGATTTCCTCCTGAAGCTCTTCCCACATTCCGAGCACTTGTGGGGCTTCTCCCCATCCTGGGGATGGACCCCCAGATCTGAGCTCTGGCCTCCTCCCCGGTCCAGGTTGGGTCTTTCCTCCTCGGATCCCCGTGATCTGCGTTTGCAGCCCCTCCTCGTGAGGGATCTCTGAGGCTTTTCCTCCCCGTTGGGTTCTTGCGCCATGGAGCCACTCAAAACAGCCTCTTCCACGAGATTCTGCTGCGGAGATTTGTCCTGCCTGGTCTCCCTCCGCAACTCCTTCCCTGGAGGAGAAAGGAAAAGGAGAGGATGGGATTTGCCTCTGTGCCACAGGGAAGGGCAAGGAGATCCCCCCAGTGCATCCCCAGCAGGACAGGGTCAGCAGTGGGGCTGTCTTGCAGCCGGGGGCATGCTGGGCTGGGAGATGGAGCAGGAGAGAGGGGGAAAGGGGCACTGACGTCCACCTCACCTGCATGGGGCTCCGGAGCCATCTTCCTCTTCCTCGTGGCCTCCTCTTCCTCCATCGGGACAATGTTTGTGTATCGGAAATTCTTGTTTGGGGGAAAAACAAGGGCTGATCACGTTGGCTTTGATAGTCCCACTGCCCAAGAAGTCAGCACAGCTGGAGAAGTCAGCGCCCCTTTCAGCCCCGGGGGGCCCTTACCCCGCTCATGCCCAGCCTCCCCCACCCCTCCAGCCAGCCCGTTCGTCCCCCGCCTCCGGGATCGCCCCTCTGCGCTCTCCCCGCTCCGGGGCTCCCGCCTTCCCCCGGCTCTCCCGGGCATCCCCAAAGCCGAGATCGCCCCTGTGCCCGCCGCTACCGGCCGATCGCCACGTGGAACCCCCCAAGGATTCCTCCAGGGCATTTCCGGCTCGGCTTTGGGGTCCTGCACGGTCCAAACATTTCCTGCCCCACAAACAACCCTCCGGGAGATCCCCCCGATGGATCTGGGGCGAGCTCCCCCTCCCCGCTCACCTGCGGCTCCCGGAGGGGGCGATGCAGCAGGAGCCGGGGCAGCTGCGGCCGGAGCGGGGAAACCGCGTGCTGTTGCTGCTGCTGCTGCTGCTCCTCCTCTGTCCCTCCTCTTCCTCCCGCTGCTCCTCCGCTCCCAGCCCGGCCCGGGCAGCGCCGGCACCCAAAAGCAGCCGCGCTCTGCCCTGGGGGGGCTGTGTTCCAATGAGGCCCCGCCCCGCGCGGCACTGGGAGCGATACCGAGAGCACTGGGAACGATCCTGAGAGCAGCGGGAAGGAACTGGGAGCGCTTTCCCTGCCGAGACCGCTCTTACTGGGAGCACTGGGAGGGAACTGGGAGCAAACAGCGCCCGGACGGGGCCGGCGGTGGCCGGGGAGGGCGTGGCTATGCAAATACGGTGTGAATCCCGTGCTGTGATTGGCTGGTTTAAGGTGAGAGCCGGACTAGCGTTTGGGTGCAGTTTTGGGCGTGGTTTTGTGTTGGGACGGATGAAAGTTTGACAAGAAAATGTCACAGATATGGATGCTTGGCAGAAAGATTTTTGAATGTAGAATCTGAAGAAGGAATAGAGACGAAAGCAAGTTTTGATATAGAAGAAAAGAATTGCTGAGGCAGTCTTGCTGGATATCTGAGAAGGCAAAGGGTATGTTAATTAGAAGGGGTTTTTATGGCTTAGAGCAAAGGATAAACCCACCTCAGACAGGAAGATGTTTTACCAAGCAAAAAGATTCCACAGGCAAGCAAGATATTGCTAGTAGAAAAAAGGTCTCAGAATTTACCACTGCAAGAAAACTGAAAAACAACTTCTAGCATAAACTGTAACATGGTAACTTTTAGTGATTGGAGAATAGTAACATGAATATGGTAATTATAGTAGTTATGATAGGCTAGAGATAAAAGTTAAGGTATAGATCAGTTCTTATGTATTAAGATGCTCAGCAGGGAAAAGTATATCCTGCATTGTAACCAAAATTAAAAGGTCTTCAGGCTGGACTCCAGCTGGAGCTGACAGCTGTAGGCACAGGCTCTGCCAGCCACGACTCTGGACTGCTGTAATATATTGCATACAATAAACTGCAATTTTAAGACCCTACTGGAGTCCCACATCTCTCATTCAGGCTCTTACTGTTAGGCAAATATTTCATTTCGTGTTAGTTTTGGAATCGTGGGTGGTGCTATGCAAATAAAAGTCAGTTCTCAGATGAGATTTAATGCAGTGGGTGGGCAGGGTTGTGCAAATAGCTCAGCGATTATTGCGCTGCGCTTTGTAGGAAACCCTGAGAGCCCCACCATGGATGGGCTGGGGGCTTGGGGCCCCCCAATAATTTTGGGTCCTCCTTCCCCCAGAGCCACAGAGAATCACTCCGGGGGAAAAGTTTTTGGGACCCCCTAAAGTTTGGGGATCCCACCCCCAAACACCCTCAGGACCCTCAAAATCTGCCCAGGACCCCCCATTTAACCCTTGCCAGGGGTCTCTGGAGACCCTGAACCTTCCCCTCCCCACCCTGGGGTGTCTCTGGGGGCCCCATATACTCCTCCCTGGGGATGATTTTTGGGGTGGGCCTGGGCCTGGGGACCCCCCTGCAGAGCTCAGTACCTGCCGGGACTGGGCAGTGGGGCCTGGGGTTGACATCCCGGGGCCATGGGGGGAGTTCCAGGGGCATCCCAGGGGGCTCTGGTGCTCGGTACCTGAGCACAAAGCCCAGGCTGGGGATCCCCAGTGAGTCTGGGGTCTGGTGTTGCTGCTTGCAGGAGTGCAAGGAATCTCTGGCAGGTCCAGGGCGTCCTCGGTGCTCGGTCCCGGAGCTCGGAGCCCGGTCCAGGCAGTCCCGGTGTCCGGTCCCAGAGCTCAGAGCTCGCTCTGGCTGCTTGGGAAGATTTGGGGTCCCCAAAGTCCCCTGAGACAGCAAGTGGATTTAAGATCCCCAGGTGAAGGGTGGAGCCACCCCACACTTTGTGCTGTCCCCAGATCTCTGCCACACCCCGAGGGGGGTTCTCCCTTTGTCTGCCCCCATCTTGGGGACATGCCAATGTGTCACCGCCCTTTGTCCCCCCCGTCCTGATCACAATCCTGATGCCACATGAGCGCTGATCCCGTTAAGAGCCTTTGCCCAGGATGGAGGAGGTGACACTATGGCCAGCCCCCCAACCCACACTGTCCTTGTCACCAGCTGCTGCTCGGGTATCAGACTGGCCGTGGCTGTGCAGCTCACCAGGGACCCCCAGAAGCAAAACCTGGGTGAGAGGGGTGTCCCCAAATGTCCCCAAGGCAGCGAGGATGAGGGGGGACACACTAGGCGGGAAGGGGTGGACATGCTGGAGTTCTCTTCAACTCCTTAAGGGAGAACCAGGATTATTCCCAGCATGGGATTTTGGGATCCCTGATGGATTTTTGGGGTTTTTGGCATCCCTAAACCTGGCGGGCATGTGGAACCTGTCCTGTGGGATTCCCATGGCGTTTTTGGGATCCCTGGGTGAATTCTCAGGATCCCTGATGAATTTTCAGGGTCACTGACTGATTTTTGTGGTTGCAGTCCTGGCCACCATGAGGGACCTGTTGCAGCAGGGGCCACTGGAGGCGCCAGCTGGGGCCACCCTTGGGGACAGCCTGAGGATCCTATGGCTCAATGTCACCAGTGACAGCCCCGTGGCCGAGTGCCTGGGGGGACTTCCAGGGGGATGTGTGGACATCATGGGTGAGGAATTTTGGGGGATTTTGGGGTGGTTTGAAGTGGGACACACAGCAAGGGGAATGGACTCAAAATGGAGGGGGAAGGACTCAAAATCAGAGGACAAAGGGAGTTGTGGGATGTCACAGGGTGTCACAGAGTGTCTGGCATAACTCTACCTGTGCCAGGGTGGGTGCAGACACTCAGCACCAGGAGCAGCCACGGGAACATCCTGAGGGACACGGGGACACTCTGCAGGACACGGAGAGACCCTGCAGGACACGACCCCAAGACCTCAGGGATTTTGGCCCTGCCAGGGGTGGGGGCAGGGACATAGGGAGACAGACAGGGACATACAGAAGGGGCCAGGGACACATAGGGGCAGGACAGGGACACAAAGAGGGGTGACAGGGAGCCATGATGGTGGATGAGGATATACAGAGGGGAGGGGACACAATGCCACCAGGAGACACATCTGAGGACAATGTCACCACACCCGTGTGGATGCTGCCACCAGGACACCTCTGGTGACACCCAGTGCAGGGCAACACGACCCCCCAGGTGACACAGACCTTTGCAACGCACCCAGGGGAAGCTGAGGTCCCCTAAGTGTGGTGGTCCTGGGACACCCTGATGGTTGTCACTTGCTTCCGGGCCACTTGTCACCAGCTGAATAATGTCCCCACCCTGCCCTGATGGGTGGTGACATTCCGCTGGGACACCGCAGTGGTGACATTGGGGATGTGGTGGCAGGAACTGCATCAGGCTGTGCCTTGCCAAGGCTGAGATGAAGGTGCTGGCAGCACTGTAGTGGCACAGGTGGTGGCACTGATGCTGTCCCATTCCACGTCCCCATGCATGTTTCCCATGTTCCCATCCATGTCTGTGTTCCACCATGTCCCACAAGTTCCCGTGTATGTCTATGTCTGCCCATGGCCTCACCCATGTCATTGTCTCCCACATGCCCCTGTCCATGCCTTAGTTCAACGCGTTTATTTTTACCCCAGTTTCAGGGCTCTCAAAGGCATGAACAGAAACCTTTTCCTTTCAAGGCCAAAACAAAATGATTTATGTGTCCCTGCAGGCAGAGCATCAACATGCTTGAATAGGCTTGAAAGAACCTTTTTTGGAGAGGTCTCCACGCCACTGTTTCCAAAACTGAGGGTTTTGCCCCAGTCCATCCCCATCTGGCTGTGGAATATGCCTGTGGGCCAGAGAGAATTAAAATGATGGATTTATGTTGGAGAAGACCTCCAAGGCCATCCAGTGTTGCTTAAGGCCACGAGAAGATGCAAAAAGAGAGATTTTTCTGGGCTCAGAAGTCGACAAATCAGCTCTACAAAATGGATTTTGGATGTTGGTCTGTGGATGTGTGCAGGTGCCCATGGAGAGCTAGGAGGATGTGGAGCCCCCAGCCAGGTGTCTTCCCAACAGGAATCACCAGCACCATGGATCACTGGGGATCACTGGGGATCATCCAGGGTGGATCCGCCCATGGGGGATGGAGCTGGAGCAGCGCACAAAGCTCTTCCTGCACTCGGGGCACTCGCAGGGCTTCCCTTAGTGGTGGCTCCGTTGATGGTGGGACAAGGCTGAGCTGTGCTGGAATCTCTTCCCACACTCCCCACACTCATAGGGCGTCTCCCCGGTGTGGATGCGCCGGTGGCTGGTGAGGTGGGTGTTGCGCTGGAAGCCCTTCCCGCAGTCGGGGCAGAGGAAAGGCCTCTCATCTGTGTGAGTGCGCAGGTGCAGGAGGAGAGTGGAGCTGGTCTTAAACGTCTTCCAGCATTTGTCACACTCGTAGGGCCTTTCCCCAGTGTGGATGCGCCGGTGCCTGACGAGGGTAGAGTTGTTCTTGAAGCTGCTCCCACAGTCAGGGCAGCAGAAGGGCCTGTCATCTGTGTGAATCTGCTGGTGCTGGAGGAGATGAGAGCTGGTCTGAAACCTCTTCCTGCATTGATCACACTTGTAGGGTTTCTCCCCATTATGGATTCTCTGCATGGGGGGATCCACTTCCTCCTCACCTGCATGGGGCTCCCAGGCCATCTTCCTCTTCCTCACGGCCTCCTCCTCCATCGCAACAAGTTTTGGAAATGGCAAATCCTGGTTTGAATGGAAAACAAGGGCTGAGTGAGTTGGGTTTGATGGTCCCGCTGCCCAAGTGCAGCTGGAGAAGTCAGCGCCCCTTTCAGCCTTGGGGGGCCCTTACCCCGCTCATGCCCAGCCTCCCCCATCCCTCCAGCCAGCCCGTTCGTCCCCCGCCTCCGGGATCGCCCCTCTGCGCTCTCCCCGCTCCGGGGCTCCCGCCTTCCCCCGGCTCTCCCGGGCATCCCCAAAGCCGAGATCGCCCCTGTGCCCGCCGCTACCGGCCGATCGCCACGTGGAACCCCCCAAGGATTCCTCCAGGTGAAATTTCCGGCTCGGCTCTGGGCTCCGGCTCGATCCAAACATTTCCTGCCCCACAAAAAAAACCTTCCCGGGGACCCCCGCTGGAGTTGTGTCGAGCTCCCCCTCCGCGCTCACCTGCGGCTCCCCGAGGGGCGATGCAGCAGGAGCCGGGGCAGCTGCAGCCTGAGCAGTGTGGGAAGGCCGGGAAACCAGCGTGGTTCTGCAGCTCCTCTTCCTTCCACTCCTCCTCTCCCTCCTCGTCCTGTCCCTCCTCTTCCTCCCGCTGCTGCTCAGCTCCCAGCCCGGCCTGGGCAGCGCCGACACCCAAAAGCAGCCACACTCTACCCTTGGGGCTTCCAAAGCAGCCCCACCTTGCGATGCACAACGGGCGATACTGGGAGCACTGAGAACGATAGTGAGAATACCAGGAGAGATCCTGATAGCACTGGGAAGGAACTGGGAGGGCTTTCCCTGCCAGTGCTGCTCTTACTGGGAGCACTGGGAGGGAGCTGAAAGCAAACAGCGCCCGGACGGGGCTACAGCTGGCAGTGGGCAGGGCCAAAGCGAAGTATTTGCATAACCACAAGTTATTTGTGCTTATACAAATACAGGAGCGATCGCGCGCTGGGATTGATTTGCCACAGCAGCGCGGGGTTTCCTTGGTGTGTCAGGGCCGGGGGGGCCGGAGTGATGGCGGCGGCGTCTGGTGAGAGGGGACAGGGAGCGGGAATGGGATTGAGAATGGGAATATGGGAGCGGGACAGGGAATACGGAAACAGCAGCCACAGAGAGAATACGGGATGGGGATTCGTGCTGCAGAGTGCCCAGGCGAAACCCAGCAGGGGCTGTGAGCTCTGCAGCTGGGCCTCCCCTGGGCTGCTGCGGCCCAGGGCCCGGAGCCGGGAGCTGCAGCCTTGCTCCTGCCTCAGGAACAGGAGCCTCCTCCAGGCCCATGGCCCCTCCGTGGCCCCAGCATGAGGGAGGGCTCTGAGCCACAGCGGCTGCTGGCAGGAGGGGCTGCTCCGGCCAGCTGGGGGCCTCTGAGAAATGCCCAAAGCCTTGTGCTCTCTGCAGCTGGCCAAGGACAGCAGCAGGGCTGAACGGTTCGTGTGGCACAGCCAGCCCCAGCTGGGGAGCCCTCAGGGCCCCGTGCCAGAGGCGACCCTCGGGAATGGGACAGGGACTGGGAATATGGGACTGGGTAATGGAACCCAGACTGAGAATATAGGACAGGGACTGGGAATGACACTGGGAATGAGATCTGGACTGGGATGGCAGCAGGATGAGACCGGGAGTGGGGTGACAAAGGAACAGGCTGAGGGACTGGAGTGAATCCTGGACAGGGGACATCAGGAGATCAGAAAGATGGGGATCATGGACAGGGGACACCAGGAACCAGGACAGGGGAACATGGGAACATTCCCAGGGAAGGGGCTCCTTGGTCCAGAACCTCTGGCAGGGTCTCCCAGTGCAGCTGAAGCCACTGGCCATGGGGTGACCAACGCCATGAGCAACCCCCAAGTCCTGTCCAGGAACCCTCAACTCCCTCGGACCCAGCGTCCCCCACATCCCCTGGAAGGTTCTCCCATGTCCACATCCTTGTCTTAGTTCATCATCTTTATTTTTAACACTGAATATGGGTGTTTGGAAAGACAAAGAGACATTAAAAAAAAATCCAGGCCACAGGGAGCCAGGAGGATGCGAAGCCCCCAGGCAGGTATCTTCCCAACCCAGATCACAGGCACTATGGATCACCAGGGCTCTGCCCACCAGGGCTCACCGGGGATCATCCAGCATGGATCCTCCCATGGAGAATGGAGCAGCACATGAAGCTCTTCCCGCACTCGAGGCACTCACAGGGCTGTCCTTAGGGCTGGCTCTGTTGGTGTCTAGTCAAGTGAGAGGTACTGGAGAAGCTCTTCCCACACTGCGCATACTCATAGGGCCTCTCCCCAGTGTGGATGTGCTTGACAGGGGTGCAGTACTCGCTGAAGCCCTTCCTGCAGTTTGGGCAGTGGAAGGGCCTTTCCTCTGTGTGAATGCACTGGTGTTTGAGGAGATGGCAGCAGCTCTGAAACCTCTTTTTGCATTTCTCACACTCCTAGGGCCTCTCCCCAGTGTGGATGCGCTGGTGAGTGACAAGGGTGCGGTTGTGCTTGAAGCCCTTCCCGCACTCAGGGCAGCGGAAGGGCCTCGCGTCTGTGTGACTGCCCTGGTGCTTGAGGAGATCGGACACGCTCGGAAACCTCTTTCTGCACTGATCACATTCATAGGGCCTCTCCCCAGTGTGGCTCCTCTGGTGGACAGTCAGGGTGGAGCTCTGCCTGAAGCTCTTCCCACACTCCCCACACTTGTAGGGCCTCTCCCCGGTGTGGATGCGCCGGTGGATGATGAGGTGGGAGTTGTGCTTGAAGCCAATCCCGCAGTCAGGGCAGTGGAAGGGCCTCTCATCTGTGTGAATGCGCTGGTGACTGAGGAGATGGGAGGACGTCTGAAACCGCTTCTTGCATTTATCACACTCGTAGGGCCTGTCCCCAGTGTGGATGCGCCGGTGCCTGTTGAGGGTGGAGATGCGGTTGAAGCTCTTCCCACAGTTGAGGCAGCGGAAGGGCCTCTCATCTGTGTGTGAGCGCTGGTGCACAATGAGATCACCGCTACTCAGAAACGTCTTCTTGCATTGATCGCACTCGTAGGGCCTCTCCCCAGTGTGGCTCCTCAGGTGGACAACCAGGTTGGATTTCTCGGTGAAGCCCTTCCCACACTCCTCACACTCGTAGGGCCTCTCCCCAGTGTGGAGCATCTGGTGGACGACCAGGCAGGATTTCCTCCTGAAGCTCTTCCCACATTCCGAGCACTTGTGGGGCTTCTCCCCATCCAGGGGATGGACCCCCAGATCTGAGCTCTGGCCTCCTCCCCGGTCCAGGTTGGGTCTTTCCTCCTCGGATCCCCGTGATCTGCATTTGCAGCCCCTCCTCGTGAGGGATCTCTGAGGCTTTTCCTCCCCGTTGGGTTCTTGCGCCATGGAGCCACTCAAAACAGCCTCTTCCACGAGATTCTGCTGCGGAGATTTGTCCTGCCTGGTCTCCCTCCGCAACTCCTTCCCTGGAGGAGAAAGGACAAGGAGAGGATGGGATTTGCCTCTGTGCCACAGGGAAGGGCAAGGAGATCCCCCCAGTGCATCCCCAGCAGGACAGGGTCAGCAGTGGGGCTGCCCTGCAGCCGGGGGCGTGCTGGGCTGGGAGATGGAGCAGGAGAGAGGGGGAAAGGGGCACTGACGTCCACCTCACCTGCATGGGGCTCCGGAGCCATCTTCCTCTTCCTCGTGGCCTCCTCTTCCTCCATCGGGACAATGGTTGTGTATCGGAAATTCTTGTTTGGGGGAAAAACAAGGGCTGATCACGTTGGCTTTGACAGTCCCACTGCCCAAGAAGTCAGCACAGCTGGAGAAGTCAGCGCCCCTTTCAGCCTCGGGGGGCCCTTACCCCGCTCATGCCCAGCCTCCCCCACCCCTCCAGCCAGCCCGTTCGTCCCCCGCCTCCGGGATCGCCCCTCTGCGCTCTCCCCGCTCCGGGGCTCCCGCCTTCCCCCGGCTCTCCCGGGCATCCCCAAAGCCGAGATCGCCCCTGTGCCCGCCGCTACCGGCCGATCGCCACGTGGAACCCCCACCAAGATCCCTGCAGGGGCATTTCTGGCTCGGCTTTGGGGTCCTGCACGATCCAGACATTTCCTGCCCCACAAACAACCCTCCGGGAGATCCCCCCGATGGATCTGGGGCGAGCTCCCCCTCCCCGCTCACCTGCGGCTCCCGGAGGGGGCGATGCAGCAGGAGCCGGGGCAGCTGCGGCCGGAGCGGGGAAACCGCGTGCTGTTGCTGCTGCTGCTGCTGCGCTTCCTCTTCCGTCTCTCTCTCCAGTTCCGGCTCCTATTCTTCCTTTTCCTCCTCCTCTGTCCCTCCTCTTCCTCCCGCTGCTCCTCCGCTCCCAGCCCGGCCCGGGCAGCGCCGGCACCCAAAAGCAGCCGCGCTCTGCCCTGGGGGGGCTGTGTTCCAATGCGGCCCCGCCCCGCGCGGCACTGGGAGCGATACCGAGAGCACTGGGAACGATCCTGAGAGCAGCGGGAAAGAACTGGGAGCGCTTTCCCTGCCGAGACCGCTCTTACTGGGAGCACTGGGAGGGAACTGGGAGCAAACAGCGCCCGGACGGGGCCGGCGGTGGCCGGGGAGGGCGTGGCTATGCAAATACGGCGTGAATCCCGTGCTGTGATTGGCTTATGTAAGGTGAGACCCGGACTGACGTTTGGGTGCAGTTTTGGGCGTGATTTTGTGTTGGGAGGGATGAAAGTTTGACAAGAAAATGTCACAGATATGGATGCTTGGCAGAAAGATTTTTTGAATGTAGAATCTGAAGAAGGAATAGAGACGAAAGCAAGTTTTGATATAGAAGAAAAGAATTGCTGAGGCAGTCTTACTGGATAACTGAGAAGGCAAAGGGTATGTTAATTAGAAGGGGTTTTTATGGCTTAGAGCAAAGGATAAACCCACCTCAGACAGGAAGATGTTTTACCAAGCAAAAGATTCCACAGGCAAGCAAGATGTTGCTCGTAGAAAAAAGGTCTCAGAATTTACCACTGCAAGAAAACTGAAAAACAACTTCTAGCATAAACTGTAACATGGTAACTTTTAGTGATTGGAGAATAGTAACATGAATATGGTAATTATAGTAGTTAGGATAGGCTAGAGATAAAAGTTAAGGTATAGATCAGTTCTTATGGATTAAGATGCTCAGCAGGGAAAAGTATATCCTGCATTGTAACCAAAATTAAAGGGTCTTCAGGCTGGACTCCAGCTGGAGCTGACAGCTGTAGGCACAGGCTCTGCCACCCACGACTCTGGACTGCTGTAATATATTGCATACAATAAACTACAATTTTAAGACCCTACTGGAGTCCCACATCTCTCATTCAGGCTCTTACTGTTAGACAAATATTTTATTTCGTGTTAGTTTTGGAATCGTGGGTGGTGCTAGGCAAATAAAAGTTCTCAGATGTGATTTAATGCAGTGGGTGGGCAGGGTTGTGCAAATAGCTCAGCGATTATTGCGCTGCGCTTTGTAGGAAACCCTGAGAGCCCCACCATGGATGGGCTGGGGGCTTGGGGCCCCCCAATAATTTTGGGTCCTCCCTTCCCCCAGAGCCACAGAGAATTGCTCCAGGGGAAAAGTTTTGGGGACCCCCTGAAGTTTGGGGATCCCACCCCCAAACACCCTCAGGACCCTCAAAATCTGCCCAGGACCCCCCATTTAACCCTTGCCAGGGGTCTCTGGAGACCCTGAACCTTCCCCTCCCCACCCTGGGGTGTCTCTGGGGGCCCCATATACTCCTCCCTGGGGATGATTTTTGGGGTGGGCCTGGGCCTGGGGACCCCCCTGCAGAGCTCAGTACCTGCCGGGACTGGGCAGTGGGGACTGGAGTTGACATCCCAGGGGCATGGGGGGAGTTCCAGGGGCATCCCAGGGGGCTCTGGTGCTCGGTACCTGAGCACAAAGCCCAGGCTGGGGATCCCCAGTGAGTCTGGGGTCTGGTGTTGCTGCTTGCAGGAGTGCAAGGAGTCTCTGGCAGGTCCAGGGCGTCCTTGGTGCTTGGTCCCAGAGCTCAGAGCTCGCTCTGGCTGCTTGGGAAGATTTGGGGTCCCCAAAGTCCCCTGAGACAGCAAGTGGATTTAAGATCCCCAGGTGAAGGGTGGAGCCACCCCACACTTTGTGCTGTCCCCAGATCTCTGCCACACCCCGAGGGGGGTTCTCCCTTTGTCTGCCCCCATCTTGGGGACATGCCAATGTGTCACCCCCCTTTGTCCCCCCCCGTCCTGATCACAATCCTGATGCCACATGAGCGCTGATCCCGTTAAGAGCCTTTGCCCAGGATGGAGGAGGTGACACTATGGCCAGCCCCCCAGCCCACACTGTCCTTGTCACCAGCTGCTGCTCGGGCATCAGCCTGGCCGTGGCTGTGCAGCTCACCAGGGACCCCCAGAGGCGATACCTGGGTGAGAGGGGTGTCCCCAAATGTCCCCAAGGCAGCGAGGATGAGGGGGGACACACTAGGCGGAAAGGGGTGGACATGCTGGAGTTCTCTTCAACTCCTTAAGGGAGAACCAGGATTATCCCCAGCATGGGATTTTGGGATCCCTGATGGATTTTTGGGGTTTTTGGCATCCCTAAACCTGGCTGCCATGTGGAACCTGTCCTGTGGGATTCCCATGGCGTTTTTGGGATCCCTGGTGAATTCTCAGGATCCCTGATGAATTTTCAGGGTCACTGACTGATTTTTGTGGTTGCAGTCCTGGCCACCATGAGGGACCTGTTGCAGCAGGGGCCACTGGAGGCGCCAGCCGGGGCCACCCTTGGGGACAGCCTGAGGATCCTGTGGCTCAATGTCACCAGTGACAGCCCCGTGGCCGAGTGCCTGGGGGGACTTCCAGGGGGATGCGTCGACATCATGGGTGAGGAATTTTGGGGGATTTTGGGGTGGTTTGAAGTGGGACACACAGAAAGGGGAATGGACTCAAAATGGAGGGGGAAGGACTCAAAATCAGAGGACAAAGGGAGTTGTGGGATGTCACAGGGTGTCACAGAGTGTCTGGCATAACTCTACCTGTGCCAGGGTGGGTGCAGACACTCAGCACCAGGAGCAGCCACGGGAACATCCTGAGGGACATGGGGACACTCTGCAGGACATGGAGAGACCCTGCAGGACACGACCCCAAGACCTCAGGGATTTTGGCCCTGCCAGGGGTGGGGGCAGGGACATAGGGAGACAGACAGGGACATACAGAAGGGGCCAGGGACACACAGGCCAGGACAGGGACACAAAGAGGGGTGACAGGGAGCCATGGTGGGGGATGAGGATATACAGAGGGGAGGGGACACGATGCCACCAGGAGACACATCAGAGGACAATGTCACCACACCTGTGTGGATGCTGCCACCAGGACACCTCTGGTGACACCCAGTGCAGGGCAACACGACCCCCCAGGTGACACAGACCTTTGCCCCGCACCCAGGGGCAGCTGAGGTCCCCTAAGTGCGGTGGCCCTGGGACACCCTGATGGTTGTCACTTGCTTCTGGGCCACTTGTCACCAGCTGAATAATGTCCCCACCCTGCCCTGATGAGTGGTGACATTCCGCTGGGACACCGCAGTGGTGACATTGGGGATGTGGTGGCAGAAACTGCATCAGGCTGTGCCTTGCCAAGGCTGAGATGAAGGTGCTGGCAGCACTGTAGTGGCACAGGTGGTGGCACTGATGCTGTCCCATTCCACGTCCCCATGCATGTTTCCCATGTTCCCATCTACGTCTGTGTTCCGCCATGTCCCACAAGTTCCCGTGTATGTCTATGTCTGCCCATGGCCTCACCCATGTCATTGTCTCCCACATGCCCCTGTCCATGCCTTAGTTCAACGCCTTTACTTTCACCCCAGTTTCAGGGCTCTCAAAGGGATGAACAGAAACCTTTTCCTTTCAAGGCCAAAACAAAATGATTTATGTGTCCCTGCAGGCAGAGCATCAACATGCCTGAATAGGTGGAAAGAACCTTTTTTGGAGAGGTCTCCACCCCACTGTTTCCAGAATTGAGGGTTTTGCCCCAGTCCATCCCCATCTGGCTGTGGAATATGCCTGTCGGCCAGAGAAAATTAAAATGATGGATTTATGTTGGAGAAGACCTCCAAGGCCATCCAGTGTTGCTTAAGGCCACGAGAAGATGCAAAAAGAGATTTTTCTGGGCTCAGAAGTCGACAAATCAGCTCTACAAAATGGATTTTGGATGTTGGTCTGTGGATGTGTGCAGGTGCCCATGGAGAGCCAGGAGGATGTGGAGCCCCCAGCCAGGTGTCTTCCCAACAGGAATCACCAGCACCATGGATCACTGGGGATCACTGGGGATCATCCAGGGTGGATCCGCCCATGGGGGATGGAGCTGGAGCAGCACACAAAGCTCTTCCTGCACTCGGGGCACTCGCAGGGCTTCCCTTAGTGGTGGCTCCGTTGATGGTGGGACAAGGCTGAGCTGTGCCGGAATCTCTTCCCACACTCCCCACACTCATAGGGCGTCTCCCCGGTGTGGATGCGCCGGTGGCTGGTGAGGTGGGTGTTGCGCTGGAAGCCCTTCCCGCAGTCGGGGCAGAGGAAAGGCCTCTCATCTGTGTGAGTGCGCAGGTGCAGGAGGAGAGTGGAGCTGGTCTTAAACGTCTTCCAGCATTTGTCACACTCGTAGGGCCTTTCCCCAGTGTGGATGCGCCGGTGCCTGACGAGGGTAGAGTTGTTCTTGAAGCTGCTCCCACAGTCAGGGCAGCAGAAGGGCCTGTCATCTGTGTGAATCTGCTGGTGCTGGAGGAGATGAGAGCTGGTCTGAAACCTCTTCCTGCATTGATCACACTTGTAGGGTTTCTCCCCATTATGGATTCTCTGCATGGGGGGATCCACTTCCTCCTCACCTGCATGGGGCTCCCAGGTCATCTTCCTCTTCCTCACGGCCTCCTCCTCCATCGCAACAAGTTTTGGAAATGGCAAATCCTGGTTTGAAGGGAAAACAAGGGCTGAGTGAGTTGGGTTTGATGGTCCCGCTGCCCAAGTGCAGCTGGAGAAGTCAGCGCCCCTTTCAGCCTCGGGGGGCCCTTACCCCGCTCATGCCCAGCCTCCCCCACCCCTCCAGCCAGCCCGTTCGTCCCCCGCCTCCGGGATCGCCCCTCTGCGCTCTCCCCGCTCTGGGGCTCCCGCCTTCCCCCGGCTCTCCCGGGCATCCCCAAAGCCGAGATCGCCCCTGTGCCCGCCGCTACCGGCCGATCGCCACGTGGAACCCCCCAAGGATTCTTCCAGGTGAAATTTCCGGCTCGGCTTTGGGCTCCGGCTCGATCCAAACATTTCCTGCCCCACAAAAAAACCTTCCCGGGGACCCCCGCTGGATTTGTGTCGAGCTCCCCCTCCCCGCTCACCTGCGGCTCCCCGAGGGGCGATGCAGCAGGAGCCGGGGCAGCTGCGGCCGGAGCAGTGTGGGAAGGCCGGGAAACCAGCGTGGTTCTGCAGCTCCTCTCCCTTCCACTCCTCCTCTCCCTCCTCGTCCTGTCCCTCCTCTTCCTCCCGCTGCTGCTCAGCTCCCAGCCCGGCCTGGGCAGAGCCGACACCCAAAAGCAGCCACACTCTACCCTTGGGGCTTCCAAAGCAGCCCCACCTTGCGATGCACAACGGGCGATACTGGGAGCACTGAGAACGATGGTGAGAATACCAGGAGAGATCCTGATAGCACTGGGAAGGAACTGGGAGGGCTTTCCCTGCCAGTGCTGCTCTTACTGGGAGCACTGGGAGGGAGCTGAAAGCAAACAGCGCCCGGACGGGGCTACAGCTGGCAGTGGGCAGGGCCAAAGCGAAGTATTTGCATAACCACAAGTTATTAGTGCTTATACAAATACAGGAGCGATCGCGCGCTGGGATTGATTTGCCACAGCAGCGCGGGGTTTCCTTGGTGTGTCAGGGCCGGGGGGGCCGGAGCGACGGCGGCGGCGTCTGGTGAGAGGGGACAGGGAGCGGGAATGGGATTGAGAATGGGAATATGGGAGCGGGACAGGGAATACGGAAACAGCAGCCGCAGAGAGAATACGGGATGGGGATTCGTGCTGCAGAGTGCCCAGGCGAAACCCAGCAGGGGCTGTGAGCTCTGCAGCTGGGCCTCCCCTGGGCTGCTGCGGCCCAGGGCCCGGAGCCGGGAGCTGCAGCCTTGCTCCTGCCTCAGGAACAGGAGCCTCCTCCAGGCCCATGGCCCCTCCGTGGCCCCAGCATGAGGGAGGGCTCTGAGCCACAGCGGCTGCTGGCAGGAGGGGCTGCTCCGGCCAGCTGGGGGCCTCTGAGAAATGCCCAAAGCCTTGTGCTCTCTGCAGCTGGCCAAGGACAGCAGCAGGGCTGAACGGTTCGTGTGGCACAGCCAGCCCCAGCTGGGGAGCCCTCAGGGCCCCATGCCAGAGGCGACCCTCGGGAATGGGACAGGGACTGGGAATATGGGACTGGGTAATGGAACCCAGACAGAGAATATAGGACAGGGACTGGGAATGACACTGGGAATGAGATCTGGACTGGGATGGCAGCAGGATGAGACCGGGAGTGGGGTGACAAAGGAACAGGCTGAGGGACTGGAGTGAATCCTGGACAGGGGACATCAGGAGATCAGAAAGACGGGGATCGTGGACAGGGGACACCAGGAACCAGGACAGGGGAACATGGGAACATTCCCAGGGAAGGGGCTCCTTGGTCCAGAACCTCTGGCAGGGTCTCCCAGTGCAGCTGAAGCCACTGGCCATGGGGTGACCAACGCCATGAGCAACCCCCAAGTCCTGTCCAGGAACCCTCAACTCCCTCGGACCCAGCGTCCCCCACATCCCCTGGAAGGTCCTCCCATGTCCACATCCTTGTCTTAGTTCATCATCTTTATTTTTAACACTGAATATGGGTGTTTGGAAAGACAAAGAGACATTAAAAAAAAATCCAGGCCACAGGGAGCCAGGAGGATGCGAAGCCCCCAGGCAGGTATCTTCCCAACCCAGATCACAGGCATTATGGATCACCAGGGCTCTGCCCACCAGGGCTCACCGGGGATCATCCAGCATGGATCCTCCCATGGAGAATGGAGCAGCACATGAAGCTCTTCCCGCACTCGAGGCACTCACAGGGCTGTCCTTAGGGCTGGCTCTGTTGGTGTCTAGTCAAGTGAGAGGTACTGGAGAAGCTCTTCCCACACTGCGCATACTCATAGGGCCTCTCCCCAGTGTGGATGTGCTTGACAGGGGTGCAGTACTCGCTGAAGCCCTTCCTGCAGGTTGGGCAGTGGAAGGGCCTTTCCTCTGTGTGAATGCACTGGTGTTTGAGGAGATGGCAGCAGCTCTGAAACCTCTTTTTGCATTTCTCACACTCCTAGGGCCTCTCCCCAGTATGGATGCGCTGGTGAGTGACAAGGGTGTAGTTGTGCTTGAAGCCCTTCCCGCACTCAGGGCAGCGGAAGGGCCTCGCGTCTGTGTGAATGCGCTGGTGACGGAGGAGATGGGAGGACGTCTGAAACCGCTTCTTGCATTTATCACACTCGTAGGGCCTGTCCCCAGTGTGGATACGCCGGTGCCTGTTGAGGGTGGAGATGCGGTTGAAGCTCTTCCCACAGTCGAGGCAGCGGAAGGGCCTCTCATCTGTGTGTGAGCGCTGGTGCACAATGAGATCACCGCTACTCAGAAACGTCTTCTTGCATTGATCGCACTCGTAGGGCCTCTCCCCAGTGTGGCTCCTCAGGTGGACAACCAGGTTGGATTTGTGGGTGAAGCCCTTCCCACACTCCTCACACTCGTAGGGCCTCTCCCCAGTGTGAAGCATCTGGTGGATGACCAGGTAGGATTTCCACCTGAAGCTCTTCCCACATTCCGAGCACTTGTGGGGCTTCTCCCCATCCTGGGGATGGACCCCCAGATCTGAGCTCTGGCCTCCTCCCCGGTCCAGGTTGGGTCTTTCCTCCTCGGATCCCCGTGATCTGCGTTTGCAGCCCCTCCTCGTGAGGGATCTCTGAGGCTTTTCCTCCCCGTTGGGTTCTTGCGCCATGGAGCCACTCAAAACAGCCTCTTCCACGAGATTCTGCTGCGGAGATTTGTCCTGCCTGGTCTCCCTCTTCAACTCCTTCCCTGGGGGAGGAAGGACAAGGAGAGGATGGGATTTGCCTCCGTGCCACAGGGAAGGGCAAGGAGATCCCCCCAGTGCATCCCCAGCAGGACAGGGTCAGCAGTGGGGTTGTGCTGCAGCCGGGGGCGTGCTGGGCTGGGAGATGGAGCAGGAGAGAGGGGGAAAGGGGCACTGACGTCCACCTCAACTGCATGGGGCTCCGGAGCCATCTTCCTCTTCCTCGTGGCCTCCTCTTCCTCCATCGGGACAATGTTTGTGTATCGGAAATTCTTGTTTGGGGGAAAAACAAGGGCTGATCACGTTGGCTTTGATAGTCCCACTGCCCAAGAAGTCAGCACAGCTGGAGAAGTCAGCGCCCCTTTCAGCCTCGGGGGGCCCTTACCCCGCTCATGCCCAGCCCCCCCCACCCCTCCAGCCAGCCCGTTCGTCCCCCGCCTCCGGGATCGCCCCTCTGCGCTCTCCCCGCTCCGGGGCTCCCGCCTTCCCCCGGCTCTCCCGGGCATCCCCAAAGCCGAGATCGCCCCTGTGCCCGCCGCTACCGGCCGATCGCCACGTGGAACCCCCCCAGGATCCTTCCAGGGCATTTCCGGCTCGGCTTTGGGGTCCTGCACGATCCAAACATTTCCTGCCCCACAAACAACCCTCCGGGAGATCCCCCCGATGGATCTGGGGCGAGCTCCCCCTCCCCGCTCACCTGCGGCTCCCGGAGGGGGCGATGCAGCAGGAGCCGGGGCAGCTGCGGCCGGAGCGGGGAAACCGCGTGCTGTTGCTGCTGCTGCTGCGCTTCCTCTTCCGACTCTCTCTCCAGTTCCGGCTCCTATTCTTCCTTTTCCTCCTCCTCTGTCCCTCCTCTCCCTCCCGCTGCTCCTCCGCTCCCAGCCCGGCCCGGGCAGCGCCGGCACCCAAAAGCAGCCGCGCTCTGCCCTGGGGGGGCTGTGTTCCAACGCGGCCCCGCCCCGCGCGTCACTGGGAGCGATCCGGAGAGCACCGGGAGGGATCCTGAGAGCAGCGGGAAGGAACTGGGAGCGCTTTCCCTGCCGGGGCCGCTCTTACTGGGAGCACTGGGAGGGAACTGGGAGCAAACAGCGCCCGGACGGGGCTGTGGCCGGCGGTGGGCGTGGCCAATACGAAGGGCGTGGTTATGCAAATAAGGGAGCGATCGCGCCCTGGGATTGGTGGGCGGGAGCAGCGCGGGGTTTGGTCGGTGACGTCAGGGCCGGGGGAGCCGGAGCGATGGCGGCGGTGTCCGGTGAGAGGGGACAGGGAGCGGGAATGGGGACAGGGAATGGGACCGGGACCGGGAGTGGGAATTGGAATACGGGTACCGGACAGGGAATATTGTAATAGATATATGGGAACGGGAGTGGGACCGTGAATAAGAGAATGGGTACATGGACTGGGAACGTGGGACAGGGACAGGGAATGAGACTTGGAATGGGATTCAGACAGGGGATGGAAGCGGAACGGTACCGGGGCCGGGGTGACACGGGAGTGGGTGGGCGAGAGGGGTGACAGCAGGGAGAGGGGACACTGGAAAGCGGGACAGAGGGACATGGGGGCAGTTCCAGGGCAGGGGGTCCTTGCTCAGCTGCCCCAGAACCTCCACCAGGGTCTCCCAGCACAGCCGGAGTCTCATGGCCTGGTGTGCCCAAAGCCCTGAGCAACCCCCAAGTCCCTCCCAGGAGCCATCAACTCCCTCGAACCCAGCATCTCCCACATCCCCAGAAGATCCCCCCCCATGCCCCCATCCTTGTCTTAGTTCGAAGTCTTTATTTTTACCCCGTTTTGGGGTGTTTTTAACGGACAAAGAGAAATGAAAAGAAATTCCACCGCATGGGGAGCTAGAAGAATGTGAAGCCCCCAGGCAGGTGTGTTCCCAACACGGAGCACTCACCACAGATCACCGGGGCTCTGCCCACCGGGGTCACTGGGGATCATCCAGGGCAGATCCTCCTGTGGGGGATGGAGATGGAGCAGTGCATGAAGCTCTTCCCACACTCAGGGCACTCACGGGGCTTCCCTTTGTGGTGGTGTTGAGTCAAGTCTGAGATCTGGCAGAAGCTCTTCCCACACTCGGGACACTCACAGGGCATGTGACATCGCAAGGAGCGGAGCTGGATGCCAGGCACCCTCCAAAGCTGCTCTCTCACTGCCCTCCAGAGATGGAGAGGAGAGAGAAAATAGAATGAAGGCTTCATGGGTTGAGTTAGGGACTGGGACAGACCTCTCAGCAAATGCCATCATGGGCAAAACAGTTCAAAATTAGAGACATTAATTGAATTTCTTGCTATCAATCACAGCAGGATAGTGAGAAGTAAAATAGAGCTTTAAAAACACCTTCTGCCCATCCTCCCTCCCTCCCAGCTCTGCCTCCTCCCCCAGTGGTACAGGGAGACAGGCAGTGGGGGTTCTGCTCAGTTCATCACCCCTTGTTTCTCCTGCTGCTCGGGAGAGGAGTCGTTCCCTGCTGAACCATGGGGTCCCTCCTGGAGACACTTCTCCATGAACTTCTCCCAGGTGAGTTCATCTCAGGGCAGCAGCTCTTCACAAGCTGCTGCAGCGTGGCTCACTCTCCCCTGGGCTCACATGGAAGGACCCTGCTCCAGCGTGGGCTCCTCTCTCCAGGGGTTTGCAGGTCCCTGCCAGGTCCCTGCTCCAGCACAGGTTTCTTGTGGGGTCACAGCCCCTGCTCAGGCACCCCCTGCTCCAGCACGGGCTCCTCCAGGTGCTGCAGGTGCATCTCTGCTCTCCCTGCCCTCCACGGGCTGCAGGGGCCCGGCTGCCTCCCCAGGGACTGCCCCAGGGAATCTCAGGGCAATCAGCTCCACACCTGGAGCAGCTCCTGCCCTGCCCTGGGGTGTGCAGAGTTGTTCCTCTCACATGTTCTCACCCTGCTCTTCCCTGCTCACAGTTACAACTACAAAATAACCGATTTTTTTCAATCTCTTATCCCAAAGGTGTTACCACCATTTCTCACTGGCCCAGCCTTGGCTGGTTCATCCTGGAGCCAGCTGGCATTGACTCTGCAGGACATGGAGGAGCAGCTGCTTCCAGCAGCCTCTCACAGAAGGTGCTCCTAGAGCCCCCCCTTACCAAAACCTGGACATGCAAACCTTGTATAAACATGGTAGGGTTTTATTACCATTATTAATTCTTATTGTTGTGATTATCTCTATTTTTGCTATTAATATTACAGGTAGTATTATTATATTTGTTACTACTATTTTTAGTCTTTTTGACTCTATATTAAGCGTGTCTATAGTAGAACTTGAAACAAGAGTTCTTAATTGCAAGTAGAAGTTATAATTTTGGCAGCTGCTTGCCCTGCCCTGTTCTGTCTCATTGCTGTGTGTGAGGCTGCTGCTGCCAGGGAATGTATTTCTCTGGCTTGGGAAATTCCACGACATTGCTAACATATCAGAAAGACAGGGCTCATTCCAATCAAATGCATTGTCTGAGCTCTTCTAGTCCCAGTTATTGGAACCTTGTTTTGTAATGTTGTTGACTTTCTCAGCATCTGTTAATATTTGTGATTGTATGACAAAATGTTCTCGGATGTGATTTTGCAAGATTCTATAATCAGCATTCAGTTTTGCTCTTGGATTCCTTAATGGTGTGTCAGAACTGAACACAGCATTTTGGACGGGAAGCCTTCGGTCTGAGCTAGGATTGTCTCAGCAGCAGCTGGTTGTGCACAGTAAGCAGAGATAACAGAGATTCCATGAACTGAATATTCTGCCTTGTTGCAGAATCCACAGTGCCCGAGCAGTATTGCAGCTGGGGGCCCCTCTGCAGCCTGCAGGGTCAGACGTCCCCATAAGGGGGACCCCCAGGAGCCTGGAATGTGGAGCCCAGAGAGGGAGAACCCCGGCAGCCTGGAGATGTTGGGACCATGGACAAGGGAGACCCATGGGGACCCCGGGGCCCTGCAATGGGGACCCCGCACAGGCAGCACCCCTGGAGCCCCTCTGACACCCACCTGGGCAGCCCAGAGAAAGGGAACCTCTGGCATTGCCAGGAGCCCCTGCAGCCCAGAGAGAGGGGATACCAATGCACAATGGAGCTGCAGAAGGCCAGACAGGAGGGAGCCCCTGAACCCCAAAGAGGAGAGACCAGAGCAGGGGAACTCCTGGGTGTGTGGTTGTTTGGTGAATCTTGGTGGTTTGGGTTTTTTAAGGGTGGCTGAATCTTGGTGGGCTGGATGTTTTTAGGGCACCAGACACCTGCTGACTTCTAGAGATGGACTTGGGCAGGAGGAACACCCAAGGCAACAGGCCCACACCTTGTTTTTCCCCAAGAACAGGAATCCCAAACCTTGGCCCGATGGAGGAGGAAGCTGCAAGGACGATGAAGATCTGCTGGGAGCCCCAGGCAGGTGAGGAGGAAGTCACTGCCCCTTTCCCCCTCTCTCCTGCTCCATCTCCCAGCCCAGCATAGCTCCCAGCTGCAGGACAATCCCTTACCCATGCTGTCCTGCCAGGGGTGACTGGAGATATCTCTTTATCCTTCCCTTTGGCATGAAAAATAAATCTCCTTCTCTCTTTCCTTCTTCCTGTCTTTCTGTCATTTTTTCTTCCTTTTTCTTCTTACTTCCTCTCTATCTCCTTCCTCCCCCAGACCAGGAGCTGAGACCAGAGAGGACAAATCCCCACAGCAGAACCTCATGGCAGAGGCTGTTTTGAGAGGCTCAACAGTGCAGGAATTCAGTGGGGACAAAAAGCCCCGGAGATCCCACATGAAGTGGGGCTGCAAACCCAGCCCGGGGAGCCATGAGGAGGAAAGACCCACCCTGTGCTGGGATGGGGGCCAGAGATCCAGATGCAGCTCAGAGCTGGTGATTCCCTTCATGGCAGAGAGAAGCCCTACAAGTGCTTGGAATGTGGGAAGAGCTTCAGTCCATGCTCCAGCCCCCTCACCCACCTTTGCATGCACCCCTTAGAGCAGGGCCAGATTTGAGATGGAATATTGGGATTCCCAGAGCCAGGCAGGTGAGTGCACCCAGCACATCCACCACCGACCTGGAGATGCTGCAAGTCCAGTACAGTCAGAGCAGGGGTGAGCTGGGGGAGCCAGGGGCTTGGGGGATCCATGAGAGTAGGGGCTATTTGTGGGGCTGGGATGGGACTTGTCCTCCTGCTCCTCACCATCCTGTGTTCTCAGAGCCCAGTCACTCCCAGTATGATCCCTGTGGCCCTCAGCATGGTTCCAGTTGCTCCCTGCTGCTCCCAGTGTGATACCAGTGGCCTCTAGTATAGTCCCAGTCACTCCCTGTATGATCCCAGTCTCTTCCACCAGGGTCCCATCATGCCCAGTTGCCCTCAGTGTAGATCAGTCACTCCCACTTGCTCCCAGTTGCCTCCAGCATGGTCCCTGTTGCTCCCAGTGTGGTCCCTGTCGGCCCCAAGAGGGTTACAGACATTCCCAATATATCCCAGTTGCCCTCAGCATGCCTGGAGTCATTCCCAGTCATTCCCAGTATGATCTCTGTAGGATCCCAGGAGAGCCCAGTCACTCCCAGTAGGAGCCCAAAGGTCATGGAACACCTGGAGGACCCAGCTGGAGGAAGGTCCCTACAAGTTCTCTGGCTGCAGGAAGAGCCCCAGGGAATGGAGGTCCCACCAGAGCCACCACCCGAAGCAGGAGGTGGTGACAGCTCTGCAGCCTGGGGCCCAGGACCACCAGGGGGGCCTCCAGACCAACCCCCCAGCAGATGGCTCACACAGCCCCTCATCCTGTGCCCAAAATCCCACTCTTGGCATCCCTCATCCCTCTCTGCAGTCCCCCCTGCCACATCTGCAGGCCTCTGGGAAGAGCCCAAAGGGATGGAAGTGCCTAAAATGGTGATGAAGTGCCCAAACTGCTCCCAGCTGTGGATGTTCCTGTCCACAGACCTCCTCTAGTCAGTGCCATGGGGAGATGGGAGGGGGATTAGGGGGATGCTGAGATGATTGGAAGGGGGTTTTGGTGGCTCTTAAGGGCATTTGGGATGCTGGCAGGGGGTTTAGGGAGGCTTTGGAGATGTCTGTGGTGGAGTTTTGGGAATTCTGGAGGGGTTATGTGCAGTTTGGAGACAATTTGGGTGGGTCTTTGGAGAGGTGGAAATGAATTTTGATGGATCTTGGGGTCATTTCTCTTGCATGGAGTGGTTTGGGGGGGGGGGGCAGCAGAGATCTGAGGGGTGGTTTGAGGGTGCTGGGAGGGGGTTTTAGGCAGTTGTGACCCCCCAGACTGCCAGAGCTGCCACCAGACCCCTCCCACAAGGTGCTGCTGGGGGACCATGTAGGGGTTTGTCTTCCTGGCACCCTGGGAGTGAGGGGGGATCCCCAGGGGCCGTGTGTGACCCCCCATGCCGGTGTCACCCCCTTGTCCCTCCCCACATTCAAGACTTGAGGGGCTCAATCTTGGTATTTCTGAGAGTTTCACAGCTAAATCTTGGTGATCTGAAGGTTTCTTATGGATAGGAAATGTCTGGTGACTTCTAGAGATGCGCTTGAGCAGGAGGAATCCCCAGCTCTCACAACTCGTGTTCCCACAATCCAGGATATGCCATTCCCAAATCTTGGACCAATGCAGGTAAAGGAGGCCGGGAGGAAGAGGAAGATGGCCCAGGAGCCCCATGCAGGTGAGGAGGAAGTCAGTGCCCCTTTCCCCCTCTCTCCTGCTCCATCTGCCAGCCCAGCATGGCCCCTGGCTGCAGCACAACCCCGCTGCTGACACCGTCCTGCTGGGGACAGACTGGGGGGGATCTCCTTGCCCTTCCCTGTGGAACAGAGAGAGGCAAATCCCATCCTCTCCTTGTCCTTCCTCCGCCAGGCACCGAGCTGAGTTCGGAGACCAGGCAGGACAAATCCCCACAGCAGAACCTGGTGGAAGAGGCCGTTTTGAGCAGCTCCAAAGTGCAGGAATGTAACGGGGAGGAAAAGCCCCAGAGATCCCTCACGAGGAGAGGCTGCAAACGCAGATCACGGGGATCCGAGGAGGAAAGACCCACCCTGGGCTGGGGGCTCCACATCCTCCTGCCTCCCAGTGACCTAGGTTTTCTTTTCATTTCCCTTTGTCCTTTCGAGACACCCAAAATCAGTGTAAAAATAAAGACCTTGAATTAAGACATGGATGGGAACATGGGGGGATCTTGCAGGGATTGTGGAGGATGCTGGGTGTGAAAAATGTGTGTTTTATGACTGGCTTTTCGCAAGTATTAAAATGAATATTGTATGTGTATATTAGAAAGTTATGCTGTATTAATTTTCATAAATGTAGTTTTAGGTTATAACATAATGTTAAAATAGAAACTATGCTATGCAAGATTTTTGTTTAAGAAAGGACTCGCACCAGATAAGGAGCCACAGGACACCTAAATCTTTCAGAGAAAGGGAATTTATTGCTCCCTTACCAGCAGAAAACTAACTTCTTCCCACCTCGCTCAGACAGGAAGACGGCATGAGGATTAAGAGGAAGAAGTTGACAGTGACCAGACAGAATCCTGTGTTTGAATGGAATTTATGCATCATGTATGAGATGTATGAATATGCAACAGGCAATTGTCTTTAAGGGTTAATCCTCTGTTAACAGGTGTCCTTTTTCGGGCTTGTGTTGCCCAGAAAAAGGTACCCGGGCGTCTGTATCTCTTTGTTTTTATTGTCTCATATTGTCCTAATCTCAAATGTTCAAATTTTATTATTCTAATTATATTACTATTTTTATAACCATTTTATTACTATTAAATTTTTAAAATTTCAAAAACAAGTGGTTGTCATTTTTCACACTGGGTCTGAGGGAGTTGAGGGCTCCTGGGAGGGACTTGGGCACTTTGGGCACCCCACACCGAGTGGCTCTGGATGTGCTAGGAGAGCCTGGTGGGGCAGCTGGGAGACCTGGGGCAGCTGATCAAGGTCCTCCTGCCCTGGAACTGTCCCCATGTTCCCCCACCCCACTTCCCGGTCTCCCCTGTCCAGGATCGCCCTGTCCCTGCTATCGCCCCCCTTGCTCCTCGCCCATTCTCCTGTCACTCCCCTCCTCGGCCCATCCTGCTCTCATCCAAGTCCGGATTCCATTCCCCGTCCCTCTCCTGTATTCCCTGTCTGGTTGCCCTTCCCACATTCCAGTCCCATATTCCCAGTCCTGATCCCGTTCTCGTATTCCCAGTCTCACTGCTGGTCCTGCATTTTCATTTCCATATTCCCGGTCCCATATCTCGATTCCGGATTCTAATCCCGGTCCCTCTGCCGTATCCCCAGTCCCATTCCCGGTCCATCTCCCTATTCCTGCTCCCCATTCCCAGCCCCTATCCCTATTCCCAGTCCCATTCCCTGTCCCCATTCCCGCTCCCTGTCCCCTCTCACCGGGCGCCGCCGCCATCGCTCCGGCTACCCCGGCCCTGACGTCACCGACCAAACCCCGCGCTGCTGCCGCCCACCAATCCTAGCGCGCGATCGCTCCCAGATTTGCATAACCACGCCCTTCGTATTGGCCACGCCCACCGCCGGCTGCAGCCCCGTCCGGGCGCTGTTTGCTCCCAGTTCCCTCCCAGTGCTCCCAGTAAGAGCGGCCCCGGCAGGGAAAGCGCTCCCATTTCCTTCCCGCTGCTCTCAGGATCCCTCCCGGTGCTCTCGGTATCGCTCCCAGTGCCGCGCAGGGCGGGGCCGCATTGGAACACAGCCCCCCCAGGGCAGAGCGCGGCTGCTTTTGGGTGCCGGCGCTGCCCGGGCCGGGCTGGGAGCGGAGGAGCAGCGGGAGGAAGAGGAGGGACAGAGGAAGCGCAGCAGCAGCAGCAACAGCACGCGGTTTCCCCGCTCCGGCCGCAGCTGCCCCGGCTCCTGCTGCATCGCCCCCTCCGGGAGCCGCAGGTGAGCGGGGAGGGGGAGCTCGCCCCAGATCCATCGGGGGGATCTCCCGGAGGGTTGTTTGTGGGGCAGGAAATGTCTGGATCGTGCAGGACCCCAAAGCCGAGCCAGAAATGCCCCTGCAGGGATCTTGGTGGGGGTTCCACGTGGCGATCGGCCGGTAGCGGCGGGCACAGGGGCGATCTCGGCTTTGGGGATGCCCGGGAGAGCCGGGGGAAGGCGGGAGCCCCGGAGCGGGGAGAGCGCAGAGGGGCGATCCCGGAGGCGGGGGACGAACGGGCTGGCTGGAGGGGTGGGGGAGGCTGGGCATGAGCGGGGTAAGGGCCCCCCGAGGCTGAAAGGGGCGCTGACTTCTCCAGCTGCACTTGGGCAGCGGGACCATCAAACCCAACTCACTCAGCCCTTGTTTACCCTCAAATCGGGATTTGCCATTCCCAAACCTTGGCCCGATGGCGGAGCAGGAGACTGCGAGGAAGAGGAAGATGGCTCGGGAGACCCAGGCAGGTGAGGTGGAAGTCCCTGCCCCTTTCCCTCTCTCTCCTGCTCCATCTCCCAGCCCAGCACGGCCCCCGGCTGCAGGACAACCCCTGCTGCCGATGCCGTCCAGATGGGAATGGATTGTGGGGATCTCCTTGCCCTTCTCTGTGGCACGGAGGCAAATCCCATCCTCTCCTTGTGCTTCCTCCCCCAGAGCAAGAGCTGAGGATGGAGACCAGGCAAGACAAATCCCCACAGCAGAACGTCGTGGAAGAGGCTGTTTTGAGTGGCTCCACATCAGAGGAATCCAGTGGGGAGGAAAAGTCCCGGAGATCCCAGAAAAGGAGAGGCTGCAAACGCAGATCACGGGGATCCGAGGAGGAAAGACCCAGCCTGGGTTGGGGAGGCGGCCGGAGCTCAGAGCTGGGGGTCCATGAGCAGCTCCAGGATGGGGAGAAGCCCCACAAGTGCTCGGAATGTGGAAAGAGCTTCAGCCAGAGAGCCAACCTGATCCGCCACATCAGAATCCACACTGGGGAACGGCCCTATGAGTGTGATAAATGCAGGAAGAGGTTTCAGATGAGTTCCTGTCTTGTCAGGCATCAGCGGATTCACACAGAGGAGAGGCCCTTCTGCTGCCCCATTTGTGCAAAGGGCTTCAAGCTCAAGTCTGTCCTCATCACCCACCTGCGCACCCACCGCGGGGAGAGGCCCTATGAGTGTCCTGAGTGTGGGAAGAGCTTCACCCAGCAATCCATCCTGACTGCCCATGTGAGAACCCACACGGGGGAACGGCCCTACGAGTGTGCAGAGTGTGGGAAGGGCTTCAGGACGAGCTCTGAACTGACCATCCACCAGAGAAATCACACGGGGGAACGGCCCTTTGAGTGTGGGGAGTGTGGGAAAAGCTACCAGAGAAGGTGCCACCTGACCCGCCACATGGAAATGCACACAGGGCTGGAACGGCCCTTTGAGTGTGCAGAGTGTGGGAAGAGCTTTAGGTGGAGGTGTGAACTGATTGTCCACCAGAGGAGCCACACGGGGGAACGGCCCTTTGAGTGTGGGGAGTGTGGGAAGAGCTTCATGTCCAAGTCCCACCTAGTCTACCACCAGAGGAGCCACACTGGGGAGAGACCCTACGAGTGTGATAAATGCAAGAAGACATTTCCGTTCAGCACCAATCTCATTCTGCACCAGCAGCTTCACACAGATGAGAGGCCCTTCCGCTGCCCTGACTGCGGGAAGGGCTTCACCCGCAACTGCAGTCTCACCAGCCACCGGCACACCCACACCAGGGAGAGGCCCTATGAGTGTTCTGAGTGTGGGAAGAGCTTCTCACAGAGGTGTACCTTGACCAGACACCAACAGAGCTACCACTAAAGGAAGCCCTGTGAGTGCCCGAAATGCAGGAGGAGATTCGTGCGCTGCTCCAGCTCCTTGCTGGACTCCCGGTGATCCGTGGTGCCAGTGATCCGTGTTGGGAAGACACCTGGCTGGGGGCTCCACTCCCATTGGCACCTGCACACATCCACAGCCCAGCATCAGAAATCCATTCTGGAAAGCACATATGTCAACTTGTGAGCCCCAGAAAAATCTCTCTGTTTGCATCTTCTGGTGGCATCAAGCAGCACTGAATGGCCTTGGAGATCTTCTCAATCATAAATGCATCATTTTAATTCTCTCTGGCACACAGGCATCTTCCACAGCCCAATGGGGATGGACTGGGGCAAAACCCCTGATTTTGGAGACAGTTGGGTGGAAACCCCTCCCAAAAAGGTTCTTCCCACCCACCCAAGCATGTGGATCCTTTGCTGGCAGGGGCACGTAAATCGTTTTGTTTTGGCCTTGAAAGGAAAAAGTTTCTATTCATCCTATTGGAAGGCCTGAAACTGAAGTAAAAATAAAGACATTGAACTAAGGCATAGATGGGGACATGTGAGAACATGGGAAACATGGATGGGGACATGAGCTAGGACAGCAACAGTGCCACTACCTGTGCCACCATAGTGCCACCAGCACCTTCATCTTGGCCATGGCCAAGCGCTGCCTGGTGCAGTTCCTGCCACCACGTCCCCACTGTCACCACCGCAGTGTCCCAGCCGAATGTCACCACCCATCAGGGCAGGACGGGGACCTTGTTCAGCTGGTGACAAGTGGCCCAGAAGCAAGTGACAGCCACCAGGGTGTCCCAGGGCCACTGCACTCAGGGGACCCCAACCATCCCTGGGGACAGGGCAAGGGTCAGTGTCTCCCACAGATTTCGATATTGGCAGCCTGGTCAGAGAGAAAGTCAGATAATCTTTCCCAGGCATTGTGCTGGGGAGCTTTGAGAACACTCAAAGAACTACAAACAATTTCCAATCTTTGCAGCTGGGGTCTTTGTTACTTGTAAGATGTTTACAAGAAGGGTGGTTTGTAATTAGCCAGTGGTGTGAGGGGTGTTGATTAATGACCAGTTAGTTTAAATTCTATCGTAACTGTCTATAAAGGGAATGTGGTTTTCTAATAAACTTTGCATTGCCTCCTGAAGACCTAGAGTCTATGTGTCACTTCATTCAGCTGTCCCTAATACAACAGCAACATGCAGAGTCACGTGGCCCCAGGCTGGGTGTCACTAGAAGTGTCCTGGTGGTCACCACAGGTGTGGTGACATTGTCCCCTGATGTGTGTCCTGGTGGCACTGTGTCCCATCCCCTCTGTTTGTCCCCATTCCCCACCGTGGCTCCCTGTCACTCCTCTGTGTGTCCCGTGTGTCCCTGTCCTCCCTGTGAGTCACTGTCCCCATCTCCTATGTCTCCCTGTACCCTTCTGTGTGTCCCTGTCCCTCCCCTGATGTCCCTGTCCCCGGCCCTGGTGGGGCCAAAGTCCCCAAGGTCCCGGGGCCCTCATGGTATCACCTTGTCCCTCAGGATGTTCCCGTGGCTGCTCCTGGCACTGAGTGTCTGCGCCTGCCCCAGCACAGGTAGGGACACGCCACAACACCCTGTGACACACTGTGATACCAAACGACATCGACAACACCCTTTCTCCTCTGATTTTGGGTTCTTTCCCCCCCACTTTGGGACCTTTTCCCCTCTTTTGTATCTTTTCCCCCTCTCTTGGGTCCTTCTCCCTCTTTTGTGTCTTCTCCTCCCTGTGTTGGGTCCTTTCCCTGCTTTGGGTTACTTCCCCCCTGTTTAGGGTCTGTTCTTCCCTATTTTGTATGCTTTCCCTCTTTTCCAACCTTTCCCCCAATACTGGGCACTCTCCCCATTGACTTTGGCAAATTTTTGGGTGCATCCCACCCTCCAACCTCCTCTCCAACCCTTAACCCCCTTTCACCCCCACCCCCAGCCGTGTCCCCAGCTGTCCCCTGGTCTTGGTTTGGAAAGACAGTGTCTGCTAAGGAAGGCAGGAGCCTCCCCTAAACTGGAAACAGTAAATCCCCTCCCTCCAAATTGTTATAAATTTGAAATTAAGGGGTGGGGGGAGCTCTCAGACAAATATAAGGGAGCAAGAATAACATTTATTAGGGAAGAAAATTTTAAAAAATAAACCATGCAGTAATACAAAACAACACTGACACACTCAGAATGCGACCTGACGCCCTGTTGGTCAGGGTGTTGGCAGCAGTTAAATTGAAATGGTGGCTGCAGTCCCCCTGGAGTGGCAGATGTAGTTCTGTCCGAGCAGTGATCCTGTAGAAGGTGTAGTCTTCCTATGAAGATCCAGTGGAAAAGGCAGCTGCTCCCCTGGGAATCCAGTGGCTGTTCTGGTGTCCCAAAATCTCAGATTATATCCAGTCAGGAATGCTTGGCTCCTCCCTCTGGGCGGAGCATCTCACAAAGGGATTCTGTGATTTTTATCAGTCATGCAGTGACATTTAATAGCCCGTTAACAGCAGATATCTCCCCAGAGGGAGCATTGGTTTGTGGAAGAGATAAAGAAAACTGCCCAATTAACTGAAGATAACTGCCCCACCTCTAACAGATGGCAAATAGAATACACATGGCCTTGCAATCTAGGACACTCCCCACGCCACATGAACTCAGTGCTCACCATCCTGAATACCCTCGACTCCCCAGTCTGGGACTGTGGATCTTCTGGAAAAGGAGATCCAGAGCTGGCCCGGCTTCCATTGAACACTGGTGGCCCCGGGGCTCAGGGTGGGTGGCCTGGTGGGGTTGCTGGGGGGGGGTTTGGGGTCATCTTGGGACTGACTGTGGGTCTTGTCCACTCTGCAGTGAGGAGTGGCCCTGGCTGGGGAGCCTGGGATGGACAGGGGCAGGAGAGGTTGGACCTTGGTCCAGATGGGCACCAGAGGCATGGATCCCGCTCTGGATGGACACTGGTGTGGATGGACACCAGAGCCATGGATCCCACCTGGATTCTGGTCTGGACAGCCCCTGGCCCTGCTGCCCCCCAGCCCAGATGACCACCAACCTGGCCACAGCCTGGCCCATCCCACTGTCCCACCAGTGCATCCCAGTAGCCCCCAACCCAAAATCCCCCAAAATAAACCCCATTCCAGAACATCAGCTCCGGGTGGTGCCTGCAGAGCACGGGGGAAACTGAGGCACAGATTGGGGAAGTGACTTTATGATGATAGGGAGGGGACTTTAGGACCCACCCTGGAGACCCCAAAATGAGCACCCACCCCCCAAATTGTCACCGCAGCACTGTGGGACCCCCAGCTGTCACATGGGGGGACTCCAGTAGCCACCATGACCCCGCAGTCCCTTCGAGGGGTGACCCGCGGTGTCCCCCCGGTGTCACCGGCGTGTCCCCCGCGGGAGAAGCGGCATCACCTCCCGGAGCAGGAGCTGAGGGTGTGACTGAAACTCCTGCCCGTCACACGGGGAAGCCGCGGCAGGAGCGGGGCCGAGCGCGGGCGCAGCAGCGGAGGAACCGCGGGGACGGAGCGGAGCAGCGGGGACAGTCCCCACGCTCCCCTCGGGGGATGCTGCGGCCGGGGCAGCGCGGGGGCTGCGGGGTGCTGCAGCATCCTCGGGGGGATGCGGGGGGTGGAAGTGGGAGGGAGTGACCCCAAAAATGCTGTCACGGCCCCCCTCCGTAGGATGTGGGCCACCCCCGCTTTGGGGCGCTGGTGACAAATTGGCGGGTGGCGGTGACAAAAAAGCGCAGGTGCCACCTCGGGGATGGCACAGAGCGGTTCCTGTGGTGCCACCAAGCTCCCCCAGCTGAGGGGCACCCCAGGGTTTCAAAGGGGGGGTCAGGGGTGTCCCCAAGGGGCAGGGGGAGCGGGGAGGGGTCAGGGTGCGATGGAAACGCCTCCGGTCCCGCCTGCACCCGGGACATGGGGATGGCAGGGCACCTGTCACCCTGTCTCCCTGGCAGCCTGTCACCGTGTCACCCTGTCCCCGGCAGGGGTGGGGGCTGCAGGAGTCTGGCATGGGCACCCACTGGGTGGGGACCCCCTGGGTGGGCAGGAGAACCCAACAAATTGGGACCCCTGGGTGGGCAGGGACACCTCGGGGATATGGGACCCCACCAACTGGGACCCTCCAGGATGGGGATGCCAGGTTGGGGGTACCCTCCCCCCCATCCAGACCCTGGACCCCCAAATTATTCTTCCCTCTCGGTGATGGAGAGAGACGGGGAGACTGACTCGGTGATCAGAATCCGATGTTGTTGTGGGATACAAATGCTTATATACTATGTCAGGGACACTAGTAATGTGTACACAATGATTAGGTTAAAATCACATACACAGACAACATCTCTTGCTTCCAGAGTTTAATAGAATTCTCTTTTTCCAGTAACCTGTCTGATTAAATCTTCTTGCTATCTAGGTCTAATTTTCAAAGTTCCGTTTGCTTTTGCCAAGGCATTTTGTCTATCAAATCTCTTATGCTAATAAGATCCAATGTACTCTCTGTCTCATGCACCCCAACACTTGCCCATCCCATCACTCCCAAATTCAGCTTCCAAACTCCCTCCCCTGTCCCACCACCCCCAAATGCAGCCCTGGAGCCCCCAAAATTATTCTCCCAATCTCAGCACCCCCAAATCCCACCCCTAGAGTCCCCAAAATTACTCCCCCCATGCCACAACCCCCAAATCCAGCCTCATGGACCCTCCAAACTCAACTTCCCCCATCCCACCAACCCCTGAACCCTCCAAAATTGACTGACCCCCCACAACTGATGGAGGTGGAAGCCTCCCTGGGCACCCCCGAGCCCCCCACCCTGCTGAAGACCTACAAGTGGTGCACCACGACTGCCAGCACCACCGGAGGGGAACCCAAAAGGTGCAGGGGGTCCCAGGGAGCCAGCGCTGGGCACGGCTGCAGGGCCTGAAACGCTGCTCCAGCCAGCCCAGCACTGACAGGGGAGGTGACAGGGGTGTCCCCAAGGCCAGCGCACTCCGGTCGCTGTTCCAGAGGGCGTTTCCGCCCCCTCCAAGGAGCCCGAGGAGCCGAGGGGACACGAGGGGACCCGGTGGGACACGAGGGGACGAGGCCACCCCTCCATTGGTACCTGAGCTCCGTGGGCAGGAGGAGAGGACACAGCGACAGCGGCGCCAGGGCAGAGCTGGGGGTGCAGGATGGGGCAGGTGAGGGTGGATTGGGGGATGAGGGGTAATGGGGTGGGGCGTGGATTTTGGAGTAATTATGGGTGGGGGTGATGGGTTGTGGTGTGGCAATGGTGGGTGGGGGGTTCTGGGGATGTTTTGGGGGGTGATGGGTTTGGGGTCATAGGTGGGGGTGATGACTTTAGGGGTGATTATGATGGGTGAGGGTGATCATGGGTGGGGGGTGATAGGTTATGGGGTGATGCCTGAAATGTACCTGAAGGCCATCCAATAAACACAACTACTTTTTTGGTCTAGCCTCTCATTTTAGGTAGTTCCAAAAAGGCTTCAGTTCAAAGCCCTCTCTTTTCCCTCTTCTCCCCCACCTTTCCTTTCGTGTCCTGAATCCCCAACTCCCACCCCTGATCCTGGTTTGGGGGATCCTGTTAGCATTCAGGAACACATAATCATGGAATGATTATATGAAGGTATTACTAATCAAAGGCCACTCCAACGAGGGGAGAGAGAAAATGATGCATCTGACCCTGTCTTATCAGAAGGCTAAATAATTACTTTATTAGTCTATACTATATACTTTGCATCTAACTGACTCTGCCTTGCACTCACCCTTGCTCACAACTGCACAGAACTGCACTCACCTCTGATTCTCTCGTGACTGTCTTGTGACAGTCTGACACACACACTCTCCTGGCCCTGACAGGCCAAGGGAACAAAACATCCTCACTTTGGGTAAACAATCTCCATATTGCATTCCACTTTGGCACAACACAGGCACAGCAAGAGATAAGAATTGTGTTTTCTTTCTCTGATGTTCAGAGAATGTGAATCCCAGAAATATTCTTGGGAAGAACTGTGCCTTGCTTTTCTCTGTGAAGAGAAATGTGGCAGCATGCAGGTGCTTTTATTGAAGAGCTCTGGGTGTCAGGGGTACAGACCCAAATCTGACTCCGACATGGGTTCAGGATGAACATGTTTTTATACCCTTACAGTTATATAACTACATATTAATTATTAAACTTATATTGTTCTATTATATACATTGATTTCATCCAAGATGGATTTTGCAATTTCCATCAAACCCTCCAAACATAATTTCTCATTATTCTTATTAGGATTAAAGAATAATTATACCCAATTACCAAACAATTATCGCATCTAACAACCATATAATTTATCATTGTCATTAAATGATTATACAGGTGCAGTTTTACATGATCCAGTAAAGCCCAACATTTTCCCAGGGCCACCAGGCCTGACCTTTCTTTCCAACCCCCCTGAATATCCCATGATTTTAAAAACATTTTATCCCTATACTATCAATCCCACTCCTTTTGGGGTTCCCACCCTGCTTTTCCTCCTTCCTACCCACATTTCCCGTGGTCCCCACTCACCCAAGTTCCTTTGGCTCCCATCTGGGGGCTCCCAGCATCACCAGTATGGCCCCAGCTGCCCCCACAGGACCCATCCACAGCTCTGGGCAGGTGCTGACAACCCAAAAGCAGCCGTGCTGTGCCATGGGAGGCTCCAAGATCATCCAGGGCTGCTTGATGCTATCAGAAGAAATGACTGGGAAGAGCACCGGAGACTTTCTGGAGTTTAAAGTCAACAAATCTCCTCTTCCCAATGAATTCCTGATGTTAGTCTCTGTCCTGATGGATGTTCCTGCCCCTGTGTTCATCCAGGTACCCATGGGGAATCAGGAGGATGTGGAGACCATCAGCGAGGTGTCTTCCCAACATGGATCACTGGGAATGTGGGTCACCAGGGCTCGGCCCAAAGGGGCTCCTCTGATGGGGGATGGAGCTGGAGCAGCAGACAAAGCTCTTGCTACAGTTGGGACCCTCACAGGCCTTCCCTTACTGGTGGCTCTGTTGGTGTCTGGTCAGATGAGAGCTCCTGGAGAAGCTCTTCCCACACTCTGGGCATTTGAAGGGCCTCTCCCCCTGCGCTGGTGCTTGAGGAGATCCAAACTGCTCCGAGCCTTTTCCCCACACTCAGAGCACTCGTAGGGCTGTTCCCCAGTGTGGATCTCCTGGTGGGAGGTCAGACTGGACCGAACACTGAAGCTCTTCCCACATTCCAAGCACGTGTAGGGCCGTTCCCCAGTGTGCACGCGCTGGTGGGTGAGGAGGCCAGAGCTGTCCCTGAAGCTCTTCCCAAATTCACCACGGTTGTAGGGCTGCTCCCTTGCTCCGCTGTGGATCTTCTGGTGGCAGAGCCGATGGGAATTGGTGCTGAAGCTCTTCTCACATTCCAAACACTAACAGGGCCATTCCCCCGTGTGCACGCGCTGGTGGTAGAGGAGGTGGGAGCCGTGCCTGGACCTCTTCCCACATTGCTCACACTCATAGGGCCGCTCCCCCGTGTGCAGTCGAAGGTGGGCGAGGAGGTAGGATTGCCACCTGAAGCTCTTCCCACATTCCGAGCACTTGTGGGGCTTCTCCCCATCCTGGAGCTGCTCATGGACCCTCATGTTTGAGCTACAGCTGCCTCCCCGGCCCAGGTTGGGTCTTTCCTCCTCGCATCCCCGTGATCTGCATTTGCAGCCCCTCCTCGTGTCCAGTCTCTGGGGTTTTTCCTCCCCGTTGGATTCCTGTGCTGTGGAGCTGCTCAAAACAGCCTCTTCCATGAGGTTCTGCTGCAGGGATTTGTCGTCCCTGGTCTCCATCCTCAGCTCCTTCCCTGGGGGAGGAAGACAAGGAGAGGATGGGATTTGCCTCAGGGAACTCCAAGATCTCCCCAGTGCATCCCTGGCAGGATGGCATCAGCAGTGGGGTTTGTCCTGCAGCCGGGGGCCATGCTGGGCTGGGAGACGGAGCAGGAGAGAGGGGGAAAGGGGCACTGACTTCCTCCTCACCTGCATCAGGCTCCAAAAGCATCTTCCTATTGCTCGCAGGCTCCTCATCCTCCATCAGACCAAGGTTTGGGAATAGGAAATCCTGGTTTGGGGGAAAATAAGCTATGACAGCTGACGACTCCTCTTCCCCAGGCCCACCTCTAGAAGTCACTGGACATTTTTTGTCCATAAAAACCTTCAGACCAGCAAGATTTGCCTGAAACAAACCATCATAAACACCAAGATTGAGACCCTCATGTGCAGTTACGTTTTTCCTTCTTGTGTCTGGTCCTATCTGGCCTAAATTCTTTGTTTTGTGGCTAATTGGCTTTGCACAATTTCTCATTAGTACTACATCTATCTGTCTCTGAAGCTATCCACCTGGTGAGTTTTTTTTTTCTTTTTCTGTCTAGTCAGCATTCCTTAACTAGTTAACGATATACTAGCCATGGCATTGTAGAAAGTTATTTAAATCAGGTAATAAAGGTATAAAACTTGTGATTCAGGTTATATAGGCACAAAAAATGTATGATTCAGATTACATAGATATTAGGTATATAGATATATAAAAAGTCATAATTTAGGTTCTGTTGATATCAGGTTATACAGATATGTCAGGTTATACTGATATCTTATAACTCAAGCTCTATCAGCACCTTGTAACTTTGATCCACGTTCTGTCAGCATCAGGGCTCTTCCCAAAGGCCTGGAGATCCTGGAGCAGGGACTGCAGAGACAGGTGAGGGATCCCAAGAGTGGGATTTTGGGGATGGGATCCGTGCGGATGGGAATGTCCCGCTCCCTTGCCGGGGCAGGGTCACACCTGAGCCAGGTGTGCAGGGCAGGGCCTTGCCCTGACCCCAAGCACAAAGGGGGCTGTGCACCCCCTCTGCCCCCTCCCCAAATTCCCTCTGGGGGAGGAGGAGCTGGGGCAGGAGCCCTGTGGGGAGGGACAAGGGGGTGACAGTGGCATGGTGGGGGGTCACACACGGCCCCTGGGGATCCCCCCTCACTCCCAGGGTGCCAGGAAGACAAACCCCTACATGGAGCCCCTGTCCCCCAGCAGCACCTTGTGGGAGGGGTCTGGTGGCAGCTCTGGGGGTCTGGGGGGGCACAACTGCCTAAAACCCCCTCCCAGCCTCACAGCAACTCCCAGCCCCCTCAAACCACCCCACAGACCTCTGCTGTGCCCCACCTCTCAAACCACTCCATGCACTATGAATGGACCCAAGATCCACTAAAACTCTTTTCCACCTCTCCAAAGACCCACCCAAATTGTCTCCAAACTGCACATAACCCCTCCAGAATTCCCAAAACTCCACCACAGACATCTCCAAAGCCTCCCTAAACCCCCTGCCAGCACCCCAAATGCCCTTAAGAGCCACCAAAACCCCCTTCCAATCATCTCAGCATCCCCCTAATCCCCCTCCCATCTCTCCATGGCAATGACCAGGGGAGGTCTGTGGACAGGAACATCCACAGCTGGGAGCAGTTTGGGCACTTCATCACCATTTTAGGCACTTCCATCCCTTTGGGCTCTTCCCAGAGGCCTGCAGATGTGGCAGGGGGGACTGCAGAGAGGGATGAGGGATGCCAAGAGTGGGATTTTGGGCACAGGATGAGGGGCTGTGTGAGCCATCTGCTGGGGGGTTGGTCTGGAGGCCCCCCTGGTGGTCCTGGGCCCCAGGCTGCAGAGCTGTCACCACCTCCTGCTTCGGGTGGTGGCTCTGGTGGGACCTCCATTCCCTGGGGCTCTTCCTGCAGCCAGAGAACTTGTAGGGACCTTCCTCCAGCTGGGTCCTCCAGGTGTTCCATGAGCTTTGGGCTCCTACTGGGAGTGACTGGGCTCTCCTGGGATCCTACAGAGATCATACTGGGAGTGACTGGGAATGACTCCAAGCATGCTGAGGGCAACTGGGATATATTGGGAATGTCTGTAACCCTCTTGGGGCCGACAGGGACCACACTGGGAGCAACAGGGACCATGCTGGAGGCAACTGGGAGCAAGTGGGAGTGACTGGGTCTACACTGAGGGCAACTGGGCATGATGGGACCCTGGTGGAAGAGACTGGGATCATACAGGGAGTGACTGGGACTATACTAGAGGCCACTGATATCACACTGGGAGCAGTAGGGAGCAACTGGAAGCATTCTGAGGGCCACAGGGATCATACTGGGAGTGACTGGGCTCTGAGAACACAGGATGGTGAGGAGCAGGAGGACAAGTCCCATCCCAGCCCCACAAATAGCCCCTACTCCCATGGATCCCCCAAGCCCCTGGCTCCCCCAGCTCACCCCTGCTCTGACTGTACTGGACTTGCAGCATCTCCAGGTCGGTGGTGGATGTGCTGGGTGCACTCACCTGCCTGGCTCTGGGAATCCTAATATTCCATCTCAAATCTGGCTCTGCTCAAAGGGGCTCCCATCCAGGTGAATGCAAAGGTGGGTGAGGAGGCTGGAGCATGGACTGAAGCTCTTCCCACATTCCAAGCACTTGTAGGGCTTCTCTCTGCCATGAAGGGAATCACCAGCTCTGAGCTGCATCTGGATCTCTGGCCCCCATCCCAGCACAGGGTGGGTCTTTCCTCCTCATGGCTCCACGAGCTGGGTTTGCAGCCCCACTTCATGTGGGATCTCCGGGGCTTTTTGTCCCCACTGAATTCCTGCACTGTTGAGCCTCTCAAAACAGCCTCTGCCATGAGGTTCTGCTGTGGGGATTTGTCCTCTCTGGTCTCAGCTCCTGGTCTGGGGGAGGAAGGAGATAGAGAGGAAGTAAGAAGAAAAAGGAAGAAAAAATGACAGAAAGACAGGAAGAAGGAAAGAGAGAAGGAGATTTATTTTTCATGCCAAAGGGAAGGATAAAGAGATATCTCCAGTCACCCCTGGCAGGACAGCATGGGTAAGGGATTGTCCTGCAGCTGGGAGCTATGCTGGGCTGGGAGATGGAGCAGGAGAGAGGGGGAAAGGGGCAGTGACTTCCTCCTCACCTGCCTGGGGCTCCCAGCAGATCTTCATCTTCCTTGCAGCCTCCTCCTCCATCGGGCCAAGGTTTGGGATTCCTGTTCTTGGGGAAAAACAAGGTGTGGGCCTGTTGCCTTGGGTGTTCCTCCTGCCCAAGTCCATCTCTAGAAGTCAGCAGGTGTCTGGTGTCCATAAAAACATCCAGCCCAGCAAGATTCAGCCACCCTTAAAAAACCCAAACCACCAAGATTCACCAAACAACCACACACCCAGGAGTTTCCCTGCTCTGGTCTCTCCTCTTTGGGGTTCAGGGGCTCCCTCCTGTCTGGCCTTCTGCAGCTCCAGTGTGCATTGGTATCCCCTCTCTCTGGGCTGCAGGGGCTCCTGGCAATGCCAGAGGTTCCCTTTCTCTGGGCTGCCCAGGTGGGTGTCAGAGGGGCTCCAGGGGTGCTGCCTGTGTGGGGTCCCCATTGCAGGGCCCCGGGGTCCCCATGGGTCTCCCTTGTCCATGGTCCCAACATCTCCAGGCTGCCGGGGTTCTCCCTCTCTGGGCTCCACATTCCAGGCTCCTGGGGGTCCCCCTTATGGGGACGTCTGACCCTGCAGGCTGCAGAGGGGCCCCCAGCTGCAATACTGCTCGGGCACTGCGGATTCTGCAACAAGGCAGAATATTCAGTTCATGGAATCTCTCTTATCTCTGCTTACTGTGCACAACCACCTGCTGCTGAGACCATCCTAGCTCACACCGAAGGCTTCCCGTCCAAAATGCTGTGTTCAGTTCTGACACACCATTAAGGAATCCAAGAGCAAAACTGAATGCTGATTATAGAATCTTGCAAAATCACATCCGAGAACATTTTGTCATACAATCACAAATATTAACAGATGCTGAGAAAGTCAACAACATTACAAAACAAGGTTCCAACAACTGGGACTAGAAGAGCTCAGGCAATGCATTTGATTGGAATGAGCCCTCTCTTTCTGATATGTTAGCAATGTCGTGGAATTTCCCAAACCAGGGAAATACATTCCCTGGCAGCAGCAGCCTCACACAGAGCAATGAGACAGAACAGGGCAGGGCAAGCAGCTGCCAAAATTATAACTTCTACTTGCAATTAAGAACTCTTGTTTCAAGTTCTAATATAGACACTCTTAATATAGAGTCAAAAAGACTAAAAACAGTAGTAACAAATATAATAATAATAACTGTAATATTAATAGGAAAAATAGAGATAATCACAACAATAAGAATTAATAATGGTAATAAAACCCTACCATGTTTATACAAGGTTTGCATGTCCAGGTTTTGGTAAGGGGGGGCTCTAGGAGCACCTTCTGTGAGAGGCTGCTGGAAGCAGCTGCTCCTCCATGTCCTGCAGAGTCAATGCCAGCTGGCTCCAGGATGGACCGGCCAAGGCTGGGCCAGTGAGAAATGGTGGTAACACCTTTGGGATAAGAGATTGAAAATAATTGGTTATTTTGTAGTTGTAACTGTGAGCAGGGCAGAGCAGGGTGAGAACATGTGAGAGGAACAACTCTGCACACCCCAGGGCAGGGCAGGAGGGGCAGGAGCTGCTCCAGGTGTGGAGCTGATTGCCCTGAGATTCCCTGGGGCAGTCCCTGGGGAGGCAGCCAGGCCTGCAGCCCATGGAGGGCAGGGAGAGCAGAGATGCACCTGCAGCACCTGGAGGAGCCCGTGCTGGAGCAGGGGGTGCCTGAGCAGGGGCTGTGACCCCACAAGAAACCTGTGCTGGAGCAGGGAGCTGGCAGGGACCTGCAAAGCCCTGGAGAGAGGAGCCCACGCTGGAGCAGGGTCCTTCCATGTGAGCCCAGGGGAGAGTGAGCCACGCTGCAGCAGCTTGTGAAGAGCTGCTGTCTGTGAGATGAACTCACCTGGGAGAAGTTCATGGAGAAGTGTCTCCAGGAGGGACCCCATGGTGCAGCAGGGAACGACTCCTCTCCCCGAGCAGCAGGAGTAACAAGGGGTGATGAACTGAGCAGAACCCCCACTGCCTGTCTCCCTGTACCACTGGGGGAGGAGGCAGAGCTGGGAGGGAGGGAGGATGGGCAGAAGGTGTTTTTAAAGCTCTATTTTACTTCTCACTATCCTGCTGTGATTGATAGCAAGAAATTCAATTAATGTCTCTAGTTTTGAACTTTTTTGCCCATTATGGCATTTGCTGAGAGATCTGTCCCAGTCCTTAACTCAACCCATGAAGCCTTCATTCTATTTTCTCTCTCCTCTCCATCTCTGGAGGGCAGTGAGAGAGCAGCTTTGGAGGGTGCCTGGCATCCAGCTCCGCTCCTTGCGATGTCACATGCCCTGTGAGTGTCCCGAGTGTGGGAAGAGCTTCTGCCAGAGCTCAGCCTTGACTCAACACCAACGGAGGCACCACAAAGGGAAGCCCCGTGAGTGCCCTGAGTGTGGGAAGAGCTTCATGCACTGCTCCAGTTCCTCCCCCACGGGAGGATCTGCCCTGGATGATCCCCAGTGACCCCCGGTGGGCAGAGCCCCAGTGATCTGTGGTGAGTGCTCCGTGTTGGGAACACACCTGCCTGGGGGCTCCACATCCTCCTGGCTCCCTGTGGCCTGGTTTTTCTTTTCATTTCTCTTTGTCGTTTCCAAAAACACTGAAAACTGGGGTAAAAATAACGATGTTGAACTAAGACTACAATTGGGACATGGAGGGATCATCCAGGGGATGGGGGGGATGCTGGGTTCAGAGGAGCTGAAGGCTCCTGGGAGGGATTTGGGGGTTGCTCAGGGCTTTGGGCACCCCACGCCAAGGGACCCTGGCTGCACTGGGAGATCCTGGCAGAGGTTCTGGGGCAGGTGATCAAGGACCTGGAATTGTCCCCATGTCCCTCCATCCTGCTTCCTGGTGTCCCCTGTCCAGAATCCCCCTTGCCATTTTCACCCTTGTTTTAGGTTGGAAACAGGCGTGTGTATTCTATTCTATCTGATGGGGCAATTGTCTTCTGTTAATTGGGCAGTTTTCTTTATTCCCCAACCCATCCTCCCTCTGGGGAGATATCTTCTGCTAATGGGCCATTGAATCCCACTGCATGGCTGATAAAAATGCATAATTGCGTTGTGAGAAGGCCCACCCAGAGCAATGCTTGGAAGAGCCAAGCATTGCTAAATGGATATAATCAGAGATCTGGAAGAGCCAGCAGCCTTTTCCACTGGATTCCCAGAGGTGCAGCCCTTTTCCACTGGATTCCAAGGAAGATCTGGCCCATGTACACCACAACTGGAACTTCAGAGGAAAACTACAGCCTCCTACAGGATCACTGCTCCAACAGAACCACATCTGTCCCTCCAGGAGGACTGCAGCCGTCATTTCAATTGTACTGCTACCAACACCTGACCAACAGGGTGTCAGGGCCTGTTCTGACAGTGTTGTTTTGCATTACTGCATTGTTTAGTTATTTTGTTTTTTTTTTTTCTTCCGTAATAAAGAACTGTTATTCCTGTTCCCGTATCTTTGCCTGAGAGCGCCCTTAATTTCAAAATTATAACCATTCAGAGTGGAGGCACTTACATTTTCCATTGCAGGGGAGGCTTCTGCCTTCCTCAGCAGACACCTGTCTTTCCAAACCAGGGGAAGAAGTCCCATTGTCAGGGAAGGGGGGGACAAGGGGATCCCCAGCCTGGAAATTGAGTTCCAGGGGTGTCCTGTGGTGCAGAAATTGTGGATCAGGGGGTTTCCTGGAATGGATAATGTGGGTTCAGGGAAATCCCCTTCCTGGAAATGAGTGTTCAGATGGGTCCCCATGCCCACAAATGGAGGTTCAGAGAGGTGCCAGTGCCCATGGAGGTTCAGGGACGTCTCTTGCCAGATGAGGAGTAACAGGGGATCCCGGTGTTGGGTAGAGGGGTGCAGTGAGTCACAGGACCCAGGAATGGTGGTTCAGGGTGTGAAAATTGTGTATTTTATAATTGGCTTTTCGCAAACATTAAAATTAACATTGTATTATGCTAAAAAGTTATGCTATATTAATTTTCTTAAGTAGTGTATTACATATAGTTTTAGGTTATAACACAATGTTAAAATAGGAACTATGCTATGCAAGATATTTGGTTAAGAAAATACTCACACCAGATAGAAGCCACAGGACACCTAAGTCTTTCAGAGAAAGGGAATTTATTGCTCCCTTACCAGCAGAAAACTAACTTCTTCCCACCTCGCTCAGACAGGAAGACGGCAGGAGGATTAGGAGGAAGAAGTTGACAGTGACCAGACAGAATCCTGTGTTTGAATGGAATTTATGCATCATGTGTGAGATGTATGAATATGCAACAGGCAATTGTCTTTAAGGGTTAATCCTCTGTTAACGGGTGTCCTTTTTCGGGCTTGTGTTGCCCAGAAAAAGGTACCCGGGCGTCTGTATCTCTTTGTTTTTATTGTCTCATATTGTCCTAATCTGGAATGTTCAAATTTTATTATTCTAATTATATTACTCTTTTTATAACCATTTTATTACTATTAAACTTTTAAAATTTCAAAACCTAGTGATTGGCGTTTTTCACAAGGGGCATTCAGGGAGGTCCCGGGGCCAGATAAGGAACATGGGGGGCCTGGTGCTGGGGAAGGGGAAGCAGGGAGGTCACAGAATCCAGAAATGGGGGTGGGCGGTGTTCCAGTACCGGGAAATGGAAGTCCAGGGGGCTCCCAGTGCCCGGAAATTGCTGTTCAGGAGATTCGGGGTGCCGAGGGTCCCCCTCGCCTCTCACCGCCCCCCCCAGCCCCTCCAGGAGCGCCCCCAGCCCCAGCGCTGCAGCCAATCCGCTGCGCCGCTACGGCCCCGGCCCCGCAGTGCCATTGGATCTGCTCCTTCCTGCCCGCCAATGGTAGACCGAGCATCCCGTGACGTCATCAGTCGCCGGGCAGATCGCGGCGGCACAGAGCGGGGAACGCGGAGGCGAAAGTGCTCGAGGGATGACGGAGAATTCCAGGGAATTCCCCGGGATTCCCTCCTGGGATCTCCCGGGACCCTCCTCAGCCACGCTGAACTCGCGGGCCCTGCGCTCAAACTCCGCCTGGAACCCGCTGGGGTTGGCCCAGAGCAGGGACAGCACCGGGCCCTCCGCCCCCGATCCCTGATTCCCAATTTCCTTCCTGTTGTATCGTGCTTTTTGTTTTATTAGTAGGTTTATGGTTTGATTTGTGATTTGGTGGTTTTCCTTGGTGCTGTTTTCCTTTTGTCTCCGCCTTTTCCCAGTTATTTCGTCAGCTAGTTTCTAGTTTCTGTTTCTCCAAACTTTACCCGTTTATTGAAACCGCTTTTCCTCCCTTGGAATTGTATTGGTTCACTGCTGTTATCCCTGCCTAGAATTTTTACTCCCAACTCTCCTGATTTGTTGAAAGTTGTGCCTACCCCTGACCTTCCCCCACATATAAATCTTTGTTTGCCCCTTGATCGGGGTCTCAGGAGAGGAAAAGGGGAAGTTTACCATCAAATAAAGTTTCCCTGGGACCCGTGTGCGCTGCCTGTGTTTTTATTGCGCCGAAATAATTGACAACTGGGATTCGATGGAGCTCCAGGGGGAACCTGCCGCCCCCATCTCTTGTCATCAGCCAGCCGGGAAGCGGGACCTTCCCTCTCTCCTCTGTTCTCTCCCTTCCCTTCAGGTGATCACAAATCCCAGAGCAGCTGCAGAGCCCCCTGCCCAGGCCGGGTTTCCCAGCAAAGGGAGGCCTGGGGGTGAGGTGCCCGGGCTGGCTGGGAATGGGGGTCCGGAGGTCCCCGGGTTCAGGGAAACATGGAATCCAGGGGCTGCCAGAGGAGGAGAGCTGGAAAAGGGGGTGCAGGGGGTGTCAGTGCAGGATAAGGGGTGTAGGTGTGAAAAATGCCAATCACTTGTTTTTAAAATTTTAAGAGTTTAATAGTAATAAAATGATTATAAAAATAGTAATATAATTAGAATAATAAAATTTGAACATTTCAGATTAGGACAATATGAGACAATAAAAACAAAGAGATACGGACGTCCGGGTACCTCTTTCTGGGCAACACAAGGCCGAAAAAGGACACCCGTTAACAGAGGATTAACCCTTAAAAACAATTGCCTGTTGCATATTCATACATCTCATACATGATGCATAAATTTCATTCAAACACAGGATTCTGTCTGGTCACTGTCAACTTCTTCCTCTTAATCCTCCTGCCGTCTTCCTGTCTGAGGTGGGAAGAAGTTAGTTTTCTGCTGGTAAGGGAGCAATAAATTCCCTTTCTCTGAAAGATTTAGGTGTCCTGTGGCTCCTATCTGGTGCGAGTCCTTTCTTAAACAAATATCTTGCATAGCATAGTTTCTATTTTAACATTATGTTATAACCTAAAACTATATTTAATACACGACTTAAGAAAATTAATACAGCATAACTTTTTAGCATAATACAATATTAATTTTAATACTTGAGAAAAGCCAATTGTAAAATACACATTTTTCACACAGGGGATGCCACAGCTGTGGAAGGAGGTGCTGGGGGTCCCAGTGGCCAGGAATTCAAGGGGGTCCCAGGGGGGCTCCCCAAAGCCCCTCCCAGAGGGGAGCAGGAGCTGGGTCAGGACTCCAGGGAGAAAAATGGGCGTGTCCCCAGGGTGGGGGAATACGGGGGAGTCACAAGCGCTCCCAGGAGGGGCATGACCCCCGGGGACCCCCCCTCACCTTCGCCCACAGTAAAGGCCAAGCCCCAGCCTTGGCACACGAAGCCCAACACGAAACCCCCCAGCCCCAGCAGCATCTTGGGTGTGGATGTGATGGGCAGGTCAGAGAGCGAGAAAACCAGGTAAGTTTTCTCATGACAGACTTGTGAGACTTTTAGGGAGTTGTAGAGAAATTATAATAGCTTGTTACTATAAACAACCTGCAGGTGGTGTTTTCCTACTCTCTGTTTTCCTGTTTTACTCAAGGATTGTTTATAAGAAAGGTGTTTTTGTTAATTAGCCAATCAGGTGAATTGATTGATTGATTGATTGACCAATCTGATCTGAATGTATCAGAACAGTCTATAAAAAGAGAGAATTTTGATATTAAAACTACTGTGCAAACCAGCCTTCTTGTGAGTCTGTGCTGCTTTCTTACTCAAAGCGACAGCTGGGGGCGGGAGGGGCAAGATCCGGGAAACGGCGGCAGCTGCTGGGAAGGGACTGCCATGGACTGGGATGGACTGGGATACACTGGGGCTGGGACTGGGACCCACTGGGAGCAGGATCAGGGCACACTCGGAACCAGCAGGACCAGAGCTTGGGCAACAGGGATCATAGTGGGACCAACTGGGATTGACTGGTAGGGACTGGGATCATACTGATGGAAACTGGAACGTTACTGGGACATGTGGCTGCGACTGGGAATGACTGTGAGTACGCCCAGGGCAACTGGGATACACTGAGAGTGTCTGTAACCATACTGGGGGTGACTGGGAACACAATGAGAGCAACTGGGTCTGCACTGGATGCACCTGGGATTGACTGGGACCATGCTCAGGGAGACTGGGATCCTACTGGGATCATACTTGGAATGACTGGGTCTATGCCAGGGGCAACTGAGGTCATACTGGGATCATACTGGAAGTGACTAGGAGCAGGCTGAGGGCAACTGGTACCATACTGGGGCAACTGGGATATACAGGGCGTGACAGGAATCGTGCTGGAGGTGACTGGGCTGACTATGAGCAACTGGAATCATGCTGGAAGCTCCTGGGTGTGCATGGAGACACACTGGGGGAACTGGGATATACTGGGAAAGATGGGGAGTTACTGGGATCACAGAGGAACCGTAAAGGAAGTTACTGGAATAATACTGTGAGTGTCTGGGACCATGCTGGGAGTGGCTGGAACTATAGTAGGGGTGAATGGAAAGCCCTGGGACCATGCTGGGATCATACTGGGGTGACTGAGAGTGACCTGGGGGGAGCTGGCCCAGCTGGGGCTCAGGGTTTTTCCCTGAGGGTTGCCCCAGGTCCTGCTGCCAGCCCTGGCCCTACAGAGCTGAGGGACATGGGACAGCTGAGGGACACAACACTGCCAGGGAACACGGCCTGCACTTCAGGCTCTTGTGCCTGGGCTGTTGCCCTTGGGCTCCCTGCACAGGCCAAGGGGGAGAATCCCCTCCAGAAAGTGTTCTTTGCTGTGAGCTTTGCTCTGGAACATTCCCCAGGAGCCCCTGCAGTGGCTGCAGCCCGGCCAGGTGCCCGGGGCCACCAAAGCCCCTCTGGCAGTGCCCTCCTGCCCCGGGCAGGGCACAGAACAGCCAAGGAAAGGCTCGTGCTGGGCTCAGGGCAGGGACAGGGCACAGCAGAGCTGGCCTGGGCAAAAGATTTGGATTGATGTCCCATGGAATTCCAGCAGGGACTACTTCTCATTTCACTGCTGGGATTCGATTGCTCATCAATTCAAATAATTTCCCCATGGAATTCGCATGGCAGTGGGTTGGGAGGGATCCATCCATGGAATTCTCACCTGAGCAGGATGAGAGTGAGATCGGGCCGTGGAAATTCCATGGGAATTCCTGTATTCCAAGTCTCCCATTGCTGAATCCCACACTCCCATAGGAATTCCCTTCCCACACCCATCTTTGTGCTCCAGAGCCTCCAACCATAGAGCTCCATTTGGGAGCTCTTCCACACAGGTGTGTCCCAGGTGATGCTCCCTCCTGCAGCACTCACAGCAGGTCCTTCTCCATATCCCCCATAATCAAGGACTGGGCTGTGGAGGACTTTGTGACAGCTGGCTAGCTGACAAAGGTCACACTGACATAATGCCATTAGTTAAGGAAGAAGGAGACAGGTATAGGAGCCAGCAGTCAGTGTCTGTATCAGGCAAGGGCACTGTGCCCTTGGTGCAACATCAGGATGGGGGAGAGGATCGTTAGTTAGAAACATGAAGAAAAGATGAGAACAGCTGCAACACAGTAGCCACAAGAATGCTAAGGTAGGCGTAGTTAGCTGATAAGTAATTAGCCAGTAATGAGCTCGCCTTTTGAAATATGTATTAGCCTCATTAACACCAATATAAATGTGTGTGCCTATCAATAAAGTTCTGAGATTTGCTGATCACTCATACTGAGTGCTGCATTTCTCCCGCTGACCCAACACTGGGGGATCCCCAGGCTGGGCTCCGACAACGCCACTTCCAGGTACTGCAGGGGGTGGAAAACTGGGGGGACACCGAGATTTGGGGGAGGTGGGGATGGTGAAAGTGGAGGTTTGGGGATCCAGGTGGTTAAGTGGTCAAGGAAAAGGGGGGAGAGCTGGGAAGGAGGTTTAGGGCTCAGAGTCAAGGAAAGCGGATGCAGGGACTGGGAGAGGTGGGATGGGCTGTCCTGTGCCCAGGAAAGGGGGTGCCAGGGCTCCTCAGTGTGAGGAAAGGAGGGGCTGGGGACTGGGAAAGGCAGGAATGGGGGCTCAGATGTTGGGAAGGATGAAAGTTTGACAGGAAAGTCTCACAGATATGGATGCTTGACAGAAAGATTTTTGAATGTAGAAGCTGAGGAAGGAATAGAGATGGAAGTTTTGTTATAGAAGAAAAGAATTGCTGAGCCAGTCTTACTGGATAATTGAGAAGGCAAAGGGTATGTTAATTAGAAGGGGGTTTTTATGACTCAGAGCAAAGGATAAACCCACCTGAAACAAGATGTTTTACCAAGCAAAAAGATTCCACAGTCCCACAAGACAGCTGATGTTGCAAGTAGAAAAAAGGTCTCAGAATTTTCCGCTGCAAGAAAACTGAAAAACAACTTCTAGCTTAAACTGTAATGTACTAACATTTAGTGATTGGAGAATACTAACATGAATATGGTAATTGTATTAGTTATGATAGGCTATAGATAAAAGTTAAGGTATAGATTGGTTCTACTGTGTTAAGATGCTCAGCAGGGAAAAGTATAGAATGCATTTGTAACCTAAACTAAGGGTCTCCAGGCCTGCTGCAGCTGACAGCTGTAGGCACAGGCTCTGTCACCCACCACCCTGGACTGCTGTAACATCTTGCATGTAATAAACTGCATTTTGGAAGAGCTGCCTGGAGTCCTGCATCTCTCATTTATGGTTCTTACACTCAGAGGTCCCAGGGCCAAGGAAAAGTGTGGGGCTGGGGGCTGAAGAGGCAGAGGGCTGGGAAAAGGTTGTGTTGGTGCCGGATAAGGGGATGCAGGGGGGTCTCAGGACCAGGCAAAAGAGTAAAAGGGTGTCTCTGTTTTCAGGAAGGGTCAGGGCAGTCTGAGGGTAAAGGAAATGGGGGGGAGCAGGGACTTGGAGAGGTAGAAGGGAGTTCCAGGAGGTCCTTGAGCCCAGGAAAAAGGACTCCAGGGTTTCCCAAAGCAGGGGTACCAGGATAGGGACACCCAGGATGTTCAGGAACAGGGAGTCCAGGGGGTCTCTGGCCTTGCAGAAAGTTGGGGCTGGGGGGTGGGAAAGGCAGGAATGGGAGTCCAAGGCATTCCAGAGTGTTCCAGGCTCAATGACACGTGAAGTCTGGAGTCTGGAAGCTATGGGATGGCTGGGAAAAGGGGAGCAGAGAGTCCTGATGTCCAGAAATAGGGGATCCAGGGGGGGTCCCTGTGCAGGAAAAGGGAGCAGGGCGGTCCCAGTGCTGGTAAGGGTGGTTCAGGGTCCCAGTGCCAGGGTTCCACTGCCCCCTGGCCCCCCAGCCCCAGCGCTGGAGCCATCACGCTGCTCCGGGCAGATCCCAGGCTGGGAGATGTGACAGTGCCCGAGGGAGGGCTGGGGGGAACAGGGGGATCACTTCCAGTTGTCCCCAGTGGAGGCTCTGTAAATCCGTTAATCCCAGTCACCCCCAGTGTGTTCCCAGTTGCCCCAGTATGCTTATAGTCACTCCCAGTATATCCCAGCTGCCATGAACTCGTAGTCATTCCCAGTATATCCCAGTTACCTCAGCATGGTTCAGCTGCCCCCAGTCACACCCAGTGTAGGCCTGGTAGCTCCCAGTAACCCCCAGTCAGGGTCCATTGACACCCACTATTATCCCAGTATGATTGTAGCCACTCCCAGTATGATCCCAGTCACTTGCAGTCTAATCCCAGTCACTACCAATATCATCTCAGTATGATCCCAGTCACTCCCAGTATGATGCCAGTGGCCCCCAGTGTGATCCCAGTTGCTCCCTGTCAATGACAGCATGACCCCAGTAGCCTCCAGGATGATCCCGTCTCTCCCAGTAGATCCCAGTCACCCCCAGCATGCTCCCAGTTATTCCCACATCCTCACGGTTGCTTTCAGCATGATTCCAGTTGCTCACAGCCACTCCCAGTCAATCCCAGTCACACTCAGTGTGATCCCAGTTTCACCCAGCATGGGCCCAGCTGTTCAGTGTGCTTCCAGTCACCCCAGTATGGTTACAGACACTCCCAGTATATCCCAGTTGCTCTCAGCATGTCTACAGTCATTCCCACACACTCCCAGTGGCACCAGGAAGGTGTTAGCTATCCCAGTATGATCCCAGTCATGCCCACAATATCCCAGTTGCCTCCAACATCCATCCAGTCCTTCCCAGTTACACCGATTTCCTTGCAGCATGATCTCAGTTTCTCTCAGTTGCTCCCAGGAGCCCAAAGTGTGATCCCAGTTGCTCCCTTTCAACACCAATATGATCCCAGTAACCTCCAGTATGATCCTAGTCATGTACCAGCACTCCCAGTAAGGTCCCACTATAATCCCAGTATGGTCCCAGTTGCCTCCAGCTAGACCAACCCAGTCAGTCCCAGTATGATGCCATTGGCTCCCAGCATGCTCCCAGTCACCCCCAGTAGGGGGGATGATGTGCACTCTCAGGTACTCCCTGTATTAACCCAGTCACTCCCAATATGATCCAAATATGTCCCCAGTGTGCTCCCAGTCACTGCCAGTATGAACCAGGTGGGCCCCATATGGTTCCAGTTGCTTTCCCCCTCACTTTCATTCGTCACTCCCAGTCTCTCTCAGAGTACCCCAGTTCCCTCCAGCATCTTCCCAGTCACTCCCAGTTCCTTCCAGTATGATCCCATTTGCTCACAACTGCTCCCAGTCAGCCTCAGTGTCAGGCACTGAGGCTGCCAACATGATCCCAGCATGATCCCAGTATAAGCCCAGTTGCTCCTAGCATGATCCCAGTTGCTCACAGCTGCTCCCAATCAATCTCAGAATAATCCCAGTGATTCCCAGTATATCTTATTTGCCCCTAACACGGCCTCAATTGCCCCTGCAGGCTCCCTCTCACTCCCAAAATGATCCCAGTATGATCCCACTACAGCCCAGTCACTCCCAGTGATGCCACACCTGGGATCCCCCAGGGCTGGCAGTCCCCAGGCAGGGTCCCCACCGAGCCCCAGCGTGGATCTGCAGCCCCCACTTTTCCCAGTTTCCCTCTCCTTTTCCCCGGGTCGGGTTCCCCCCGCCCCCAGCGGGTGGGAGCAGCCGAGATCCCCGCGCTGCCCGTGCCGAGCTGTGCCGGCTCCAGCCCCGCTCCTGCCGCGGGCTGCGAGGGCTCCGGGAACGGGCAGGAGGAAGGGGATGGCGGAGCGGTGATGGAGAAGCAGCGGGACGAGGGCCGGAGGGAATAAGAGAAGGAGCAGGAGGAGGCGTGGAGGAGGAACAGGAAGAGGAGGAGAACGGGTGGGAGCAAGAGCTGGGATAGAGGAGGAGGAGGAGAAGGAAGTGGAAGCGGGGGGAACACGCGGTCCAGCCCTCGCTGTGTCCGCAGCCCTGCCCCCCCGGGGCATTGTCCCCCCCGTATCTCAGGTGACCGCGGAGGGGGAGCTCGCCCAAATATCCTGGGGACTCCGTGGGAAGGTATTTTTGGGGTGGGCGGGGGGTTTTTGGATCTTTAAGGACTCCAAAGCTAAGCTGCAAATGGCCTTTGGGGAGATTTTGGGGGTGTCCCGGGAGGTTGTTTTCTCACAGGGGAGGGCAGGAGGGGGGAGAACACTGGGACACCAAAGTGTGCAGCCCAGAGAGAGGAGACCCCCAGGACTGAGCCCGGAGAGGGGAACACCCAGGCGAGGGGGAAGCCCTGGAGCTCCCCGCAGCCTGGAGCAGCGTCAGGGGAAACGGGAGCGCTGGGACCCCAAGAGCCCCCCAAAGGCATCGCTGAGGGGGAGCCAGGGAACCCCCTGGGGCTGCGGGAAACCCCCAGCAGCAGAGAGAAAGGGGACCCCCAGAAGCCCAAGGTTGGAAGAGAGAGAGGGGGGGACCCTTGGGATTCCTGGGACCCGTGACAGCCTGGAGAGGGTGGGGACTCCGAAGAGGAGAATTCTCAATAGAGATAGGATCTACAGAAGTCCAAAGTGGAGAGACCAGAGAGGGTAGACCACTGGAAACATTTTTTTGGGATGATCATGTGCCATTCAAGTCTTGAGGGTCTCAATCTTGCGATTAAGAGTCTCAATCTTGTGAGAGGTTTTTCCGATAAATCTTGGTGGTCTGAAGGTTTTTATGGACACAAAATGTCCGATGACTTCTAGACATGGGCTTGGGCAGGAGGAATCCCCAGCTCTCATAGCTTATTTTCCCCCAAACCAGGATTTTCCGGAGGAGGAGGAGGCCATGAGGAAAAGGAAGATGACCCAAAAGCCCGATGCAGGTGAGGAGGAAGTCAGTGCCCCTTTCCCCCACTCTGTCTCCTGCTTCACCTCCCAGCCCAGCATGGCCCCCGGCTGCAGGATGACCCCACTGCTGATGCCATGCTGCTGGGGATGGACTGGGGGGATCTCCTTGCCCTTCCCTGTGGCATGGAGGCAAATCCCATCCTCTCCTTGTCCTTCCTCCCCCAGGGAAGGAGCTGAGGAGGGAGACCAGGGAGGACAAATCCCCGCAGCAGAAGCTCGTGGAAGAGGCTGTTTTGAGTGGCTCCACCGCACAGGAATCCAATGGGGCAAAAAAGCCCCGGATATCCCGCAAGGGGAGGGGCTGCAAACGCAGATCACGGGGATCTGAGGAGGAAAGACCCACCCTGGGCCAGGAAGGCGACCAGAGCTCAGAGCTGGGGGTCCATGAGCAGCTCCAAGATGGGGAGAAGCCCCACAAGTGCTCGGAATGTGGGAAGAGCTTCAGGTGGAGATGCCACCTCATCTCCCATTGGATAATCCACACTGGGGAACGGCCCTACGAGTGTGGGGAGTGCAGGAAGAGCTTCAGCCACAAATCCAACCTGATTGGCCACCAGAGGATCCACACTGGGGAGAGGCGCTACAAGTGTGATCAATGCAGGAAGAGTTTTCAGACCAGCTCCCATCTCCTCAGGCACCAGCGCATTCACACAGAGGAGAGGCCCTTCCTCTGCCGCGACTGCGGGAAGGGCTTCAGGGAAAAATCTGAACTTGTCACCCACCGGCGCATCCACACCGGGGAGAGGCCCTATGAGTGTCCCAAGTGTGGGAAGAGATTCAGCCGGAGCTCCTACCTGATTGACCACCAGAGGAACCACACGGGGGAACGGCCCTACGAGTGTGGGCATTGTGGGAAGAGCTTCAGCCGAAGCTCCTGCCTGATCAAACACCAGATAATCCACACTGGAGAACGGCCCTATGAGTGTGATCAATGCAGGAAGAGGTTTCAGACCAGCTTCTGCCTCCTCAGGCACCAGCGCATTCACACAGAGGAGAAGCCCTTCCGCTGTGCCCAATGCAAGAAGGGCTTCAGGCACAAGTCTAGCCTTGTCACCCACCAGCGGATCCACACTGGGGAGAGGCCCTATGAGTGTCCTGAGTGTGGGAAGAGCTTCGGGGTGATCTCCACCCTCATTATCCACCACAGGAGACACACAGGGGAACGGCCATACGAGTGTCCCCAGTGTGGCAAGAGCTTCAGCACGAGCTCCAGCCTGACCCGCCACCAGAGGAACCACACAGGAGAGAGGCCCTACGAGTGTGAGGAATGCAGGAAGAGGTTTCAGACCAGCTCCTCTCTCCTCGTCCACCAGCACATTCACACAAAGGAGAGGCCCTTCCGCTGCTCTGACTGCGGGAAGGGCTTCAAGCAGAATGCCGCCCTCGTCAGACACCGGCGCATCCACACTGGGGAGAGGCCCTAAAAGTGTCCCGAGTGTGGGAAGAGCTTTTCACAGAGTTCAGCCTTGACCCAACACCAACAGAGCCACCACTAAGGGCAGCCCTGTGAGTGCCTTGAGTGTGGGAAGAGCTTTGTGCACTGTTCCAGCTCCATCCCTCACAGGAGGATCCTCACTGGATGATTCCCAGTGACCCCGGTGGGCAGAGCCCCAGTGGTGATCCATGGTACCAGTGATCCATGTTGGGAAGACACCTGCCTGGGGGCTCCACATCCTCCTGGCTCATCGTAGCCTGGATTTTCTATTCATTTCTCTTTGTCCTTTCCAAACGCCCAAAGCCAGGGCAAAAATAAAGCCGTTGAACTAAGACAATGATTGAGACATGGGGGATCCAGGGAATCTGGGGGACTTGAGGGTTCCTGGGAGGAACTTGGGGGTTACTCAGGGCTTTGGGCACCCAAGCCCAAGCAGGTCTGGCTGCACTGGGAGACCGTGGCGGAGGTTCTAGTGCAGATGATCAAGGACCCCCTGCCCTGGAAGTGTCCCCCCTGTCACGATTCCTGGTGTCCCCTGTCCAGGAATACCCTCTCCCTGTTGTCACCCTACCTGCTCACCATCCATTCCCATGTCAGCACACTCATCTCACCCTCCTCCCATCCCAGTCCAAATCCCACTCCCAGTCTCATTCCCTTCCCCATGCTCTCTACCCAGTTGCCATTCCCATATTCCTAGTCCCATATTCCCTGTCCCATTCCCATAGTCTCAGTCCCAGTCTCGCTCCCTTATTCCTGATTCCAATCCTGATCCCATCTCCCTGATCCCCATCCCATATTCTCGCTCTGGTTGCCATCTTCAAATTCTGTGTCCCATTCCAATATTCCCATTCCTGGTTCCAATCCAGGTCATTCTCTGTATTCCCTGTCCCATTTCCAGTCATTTTCCCCATTCCTGGTGCCATTCCCAGTCTCTGTCTTGTATTTCCAGTCCCAATTGCAGTCCCTTATTTGCAGTCCATGTCCCCATTTGCAGTCCTGGTCCTTGTCTCTTTATTTTGAGTCCCATTCCCGGTCCCTGTCCCATTCTCAGTCCATGTCCCCAGTCCCTGTCCCTGTTCCCAGTCTTGTCCCATATTCCTAGTCCCATTCACAGTCCCTGTGCCAATTCCTGGTCCCATTCCCGAGGGTGGCCTCTGGCACGGGGCCCTGAGGGCTCCCCAGCTGGGGCTGGCTGTGCCACACGAACCGTTCAGCCCTGCTGCTGTCCTTGGCCAGCTGCAGAGAGCACAAGGCTTTGGGCATTTCTCAGAGGCCCCCAGCTGGCCGGAGCAGCCCCTCCTGCCAGCAGCCGCTGTGGCTCAGAGCCCTCCCTCATGCTGGGGCCACGGAGGGGCCATGGGCCTGGAGGAGGCTCCTGTTCCTGAGGCAGGAGCAAGGCTGCAGCTCCCGGCTCCGGGCCCTGGGCCGCAGCAGCCCAGGGGAGGCCCAGCTGCAGAGCTCACAGCCCCTGCTGGGTTTCGCCTGGGCACTCTGCAGCACGAATCCCCATCCCGTATTCTCTCTGTGGCTGCTGTTTCCGTATTCCCTGTCCCGCTCCCATATTCCCATTCCCGGTCCTTGTCTCCATGTGCGGACCCTGTCCCCATCTCTGGTCCCATTCCCCATTCCTGGTCCATATGCCCTTTCCCAGTCCCATTCCGGGTGCTGGTCCCCATTTCCAGTCTCTGTCCCTAGTCCCTGTCCCCTTCCCCGCTCGCACTCCGCGCCCCATCTCGGTCCCTGTCTCCATCTCCGGTCCCATTCCCGCTCCCTGTCCCCATTCCCTGTCCCCATTCCCACGCCCTGTCTCCATTCCCTGTCCCCATTCCCGCTCCCTGTCCCCTCTCACCGGGCGCCGCCGCCATCGCTCCGGACCCTCCGGCCCTCACGGGACCAACGAAAGCCCGCGCTGCTGCCGCCCACCAATCCCAGCGCGCGATCGCTTCTATATTTGCATAACCACGCCCTTCGTTTTGTCTCCCCCCCGCCATGCGTTCGGCTGCAGCCCCGTCCGGGCGCTGTTTGCTCCCAGTTCTCTCCCAGTGCTCCCAGTAAGAGCGGCCCCGGCAGGGAAAGCGCTCCCAGTTCCTTCCCGCTGCTCTCAGGATCGTTTCCAGTGCTCTCGGTATCGCTCCCAGTGCCGCGCGGGGCGGGGCCGCATTGGAACACAGCCCCCCCAGGGCAGAGCGCGGCTGCTTTTGGGTGCCGGCGCTGCCCGGGCCGGGCTGGGAGCGGAGGAGCAGCGGGAGGAAGAGGAGGGACAGAGGAGGAGCAGCAGCAGCAGCAGCAACAGCACGCGGTTTCCCCGCTCCGGCCGCAGCTCCCCCGGCTCCTGCTGCATCGCCCCCTCCGGGAGCCGCAGGTGAGCGGGGAGGGGGAGCTCGCCCCAGATCCAGCGGGGGGATCTCCCGGAGGGTTGTTTGTGGGGCAGGAAATGTTTGGACCGTGCAGGAACCCAAAGCCGAGCCAGAAATGCCCCTGCAGGGATCTTGGTGGGGGTTCCACGTGGCGATCGGCCGGTAGCGGCGGGCACAGGGGCGATCTCGGCTTTGGGGATGCCCGGGAGAGCCGGGGGAAGGCGGGAGCCCCGGAGCGGGGAGAGCGCAGAGGGGCGATCCCGGAGGCGGGGGACGAACGGGCTGGCTGGAGGGGTGGGGGAGGCTGGGCATGAGCGGGGTAAGGGCCCCCCGAGGCTGCACTTGGGCAGTGGGACCATCAAACCCACCGCAATCAACCCTTGTTTTCCCCCCCAGAGCAGGATTTCCCATTCCTAGGCCGGATGGAGGACAAGGAGGCTGGGAGGAAGAGGAGGCTGGGAGGAAGAGGAAGATGGCCCAGGAGCCCCATGCAGGTGAGGAGAAAGTCAATGCCCCTTTCCCCCTCTCTCCTGCTCCATCTCCCAGCCCAGCATGGCCCCAGCTGCAGGACAACCCCACTGCTGACCCTGTCCTGCTGGGGATGCACTGTGGGGATCTCCTTGCCCTTCCCTGTGGCACGGAGGCAAATCCCATCCTCTCCTTGTCCTTCCTTGCCCAGGGAAGGAGTTGAGGATGGAGACCAGGGAGGACAAATCTCCGCAGCAGAACCTGGTGGAAGAGGCTGTTTTGAGCATCTCCACGGCACAGGAATCCAGTGGGGAGGAAAAGCCTCAGAGATCCCTCACGAGGAGGGGCTGCAAACGCAGATCACGGGGATGCGAGGAGGAAAGACCCACCCTGGGCCGGGGAGGAGGCCAGAGCTCGGAGCTGGGGGTCCATGAGCAGCTCCAGGATGGGGAGAAGCCCCACAAGTGCTCAAAATGTGGTAAGAGCTTTAGTAAGAGTTCCTACCTCATCAGCCATTTTATTATCCACACTGAGGAACGGCCCTACGAGTGTCCCGAATGTGGGAAGAGCTTCAGGAGGAGCTCCTACCTGACTGTCCACCAGAGGAGCCACACTGGGGAGAGGCCCTATGAGTGTGGGGAGTGTGGGAAGTGTTTCAGCACAAGCTCCAGCCTGACCGTCCACCAGAGGAGTCATACCAAGGAGAAGCCCTACGAGTGTGATCAATGCAAGAAGAGGTTTTACACCAACTCCACTCTCATCGTGCACCAGCGCATTCACACAGATGACAGGCCCTTCTGCTGCCCTGACTGTGGGAGCAGCTTCAAGAACAACTCTACCCTCGTCAGGCACCGGCGCATCCACACTGGGGAAAGGCCCTACGAGTGTGACAAATGCTGGAAGACGTTTAAGACCAGCTCCACTCTCCTCCTGCACCTGCGCACTCACACAGATGAGAGGCCTTTCCTCTGCCCCGACTGCGGGAAGGGCTTCCAGCGCAACACCCACCTCACCAGCCACCGGCGCATCCACACCGGGGAGACGCCCTATGAGTGTGGGGAGTGTGGGAAGAGATTCCGGCACAGCTCAGCCTTGTCCCACCATCAACGGAGCCACCACTAAGGGAAGCCCTGCGAGTGCCCCGAGTGCAGGAAGAGCTTTGTATGCTGCTCCAGCTCCATCCCCCATGGGCAGATCCACCCTGGATGATCCCCAGTGATCCCCAGTGATCCATGGTGCTGGTGATTCCTGTTGGGAAGACACCTGGCTGGGGGCTCCACATCCTCCTGGCTCTCCATGGGCACCTGCACACATCCACAGACCAACATCCGAAATCCATTTTGTAGAGCTGATTTGTCGACTTCTGAGCCCAGAAAAATCTCTCTTTTTGCATCTTCTCGTGGCCTTAAGCAACACTGGATGGCCTTGGAGGTCTTCAACATAAATCCATCATTTTAATTCTCTCTGGCCCACAGGCATATTCCACAGCCAGATGGGGATGGACTGGGGCAAAACCCTCAGTTTTGGAAACTGAGGTGGAGACCTCAGGAAACAGGGGTGGAGACCTCTCCAAAAAAGGTTTTTCCCCACCCATTCAAGTACGTGGATGCTCTGCCAGCAGGAAGACATAAATGATTTTGTTTTGGCTTTGAAACAAAAAGGTTTCTGTTCATCCCTTTGAAAGCCCTGAAACTGGGGTAAAAATAAAGGTCTTGAGGTAAGGCATGGACAGGGGCATGTGGGGGACAATGACATGGGTGGGGCCATGTTGAGAGATTTTTGCAGGACAATGGACACGTACAGCATATGCACAATCCAGCCTTCATAGAAACTGAGTAAGGTCACCGTACACTTGAAGGACATGAAAGGAGAAGAACACGCTTTAAGCAGACAGTTCAGGATGCAAAGGCAGACAAGAAAACCACAGCGAGACACTTGAAGAAGGAAGAGTAACTAAAATTAACTGAAATATTAAAATGCATGCTTAAATGTATTTAACCAATCATGTATAAGCTTGAGATGTGAACAGTATAAATACAGCTCGGTTTTTGTAAGAAATCAGCTTCACTTGATCATATTGATCATGGCTTGATGTCCCGTTACTGATCCTCTGCAATAGGGACATGGGCAGACATGGACATAGATGGGAACATGTGGGACATGGCGGAACACAGACATGGATGGGAACATGGGAAACATGCATGGGGACGTGGAATGGGACAGCACTAATGCCACCACCTGTGCCACTACAGTGCTACCAGCACCTTCATCTCCGCCTTGGCAAGGCACAGCCTGATGCAGTTCCTGCCACCACATCCCCAATGTCATCACTGCGGTGTCCCAGCGGAATGTCACCACCCATCAGGGCAGGGTGGGGACATTATTCAGCTGGTGACAAGTGGCCCAGAAGCAAGTGACAACCATCAGGGTGTCCCAGGACCACCACACTTAGGGGACCTCACTGCTCCTGGGGACAGTGCAAAGGTCTGTGTCACCTGGGGGGTCGTGTTGCCCTGCACTGGGTGTCACCAGAGGTGTCCTGGTGGCAGCATCCACACAGGTGTGGTGACATTGTCCTCAGATGTGTCTCCTGGTGGCATCGTGTCCCCTCCCCTCTGTATATCCTCATCCCCCACCATGGCTCCCTGTCACCCCTCTTTGTGTCCCTGTCCTGGCCTGTGTGTCCCTGGCCCCTTCTGTATGTCCCTGTCTGTCTCCCTATGTCCCTGCCCCCACCCCTGGCAGGGCCAAAATCCCTGAGGTCTTGGGGTCGTGTCCTGCAGGGTCTCTCTGTGTCCTGCAGAGTGTCCCCATGTCCCTCATGATGTTCCTATGGCTGCTCCTGGCGCTGAGTGTCTGCACCCACCCTGGCACAGGTAGAGTTATGCCAGACACTCTGTGACACCCTGTGACATCCCACAACTCCCTTTGTCCTCTGATTTTGAGTCCTTCCCCCTCCATTTTGAGTCCATTCCCCTTGCTGTGTGTCCCACTTCAAACCACCCCAAAATCCCCCAAAATTCCTCACCCATGATGTCGACGCATCCCCCTGGAAGTCCCCCCAGGCACTCGGCCACGGGGCTGTCACTGGTGACATTGAGCCACAGGATCCTCAGGCTGTCCCCAAGGGTGGCCCGGGCTGGCGCCTCCAGTGGCCCCTGCTGCAACAGGTCCCTCATGGTGGCCAGGACTGCAACCACAAAAATCAGTCAGTGACCCTGAAAATTCATCAGGGATCCTGAGAATTCACCAGGGATGCCAAAAACCTCATCAGAAACCTCCCGCCCCAAGCCCACCATGACAGGTTCTGCATGCTGGCCAGTACTGTGACCCCAAAAATTCATCACAGATCCCAAAAACCCCATGGGAATCCCACAGGACAGGTTCCACGTGGCAGCCAGGTTTAGGGATGCCAAAAACCCCAAAAATTCATCAGGGATCCCAAAATCCCATGCTGGGGATAATCCTGGTTCTCCCTTAAGGAGTTGAAGAGAACCCCAGCATGTCCACCTCTTCCCGCCTAGTGTGTCCCCCCTCATCCTCGCTGCCTTGGGGACATTTGGGGACACCGCTCTCACCCAGGTATCGCCTCTGGGGGTCCCTGGTGAGCTGCACAGCCACGGCCAGGCTGATGCCCGAGCAGCAGCTGGTGACAAGGACAGTGTGGGCTGGGGGGCTGGCCATAGTGTCACCTCCTCCATCCTGGGCAAAGGCTCTTAACGGGATCAGTGCTCATGTGGCATCAGGATTGTGATCAGGACGGGGGGGACAAAGGGGGGTGACACATTGGCATGTCCCCAAGATGGGGGCAGACAAAGGGAGAACCCCCCTCGGGGTGTGGCAGAGATCTGGGGACAGCACAAAGTGTGGGGTGGTTCCACCCTTCACCTGGGGATCTTAAATCCACTTGCTGTCTCAGGGGACTTTGGGGACCCCAAATCTTCCCAAGCAGCCAGAGCGAGCTCTGAGCTCTGGGACCAAGCACCGAGGACGCCCTGGACCTGCCAGAGACTCCTTGCACTCCTGCAAGCAGCAACACCAGACCCCAGACTCGCTGGGGATCCCCATCCAGGGCTTTGTGCTCAGGTACCGAGCACCAGAGCCCCCTGGGATGCCCCTGGAACTCCCCCCATGGCCCCGGGATGTCAACCCCAGGCCCCACAGCCCAGTCCCGGCAGGTACTGAGCTCTGCATGGGGGTCCCCAGGCCCAGGCCCACCCCAAAAATCATCCCCAGGGAGGAGTATATGGGGCCCCCAGAGACACCCCAGGGTGGGGAGGGGAAGGTTCAGGGTCTCCAGAGACCTCTGGCAAGGGTTAAATGGGGGGTCCTGGGCAGATTTTGAGGGTCCTGAGGGTGTTTGGGGGTGGGATCCCCAAACTTTAGGGGGTCCCCAAAACTTTTCCCCTGGAATAATTCTCTGTGGCTCTGGGGGAAGGGAGGACCCAAAATTATTGGGGGGCCCCAAGCCCCCAGCCCATCCATGGTGGGGCTCTCAGGGTTTCCTACAAAGCGCAGCGCAATAATCGCTGAGCTATTTGCACAACCCTGCCCACCCACTGCATTGAATCACATCTGAGAACTGACTTTTATTTGCATAGCACCACCCATGATTCCAAAACTAACACAAAATGAAATATTTGCCTAACAGTAAAAGCCTGAATGACAGATGTGGGACTCCAGGAGGCTCTTAAAATTGCAGTTTATTGTATTCAATACATTACAGCCATCCAGGGTCGTGGGTGGCAGAGCCTGTGCCTACAGCTGTCAGCTCCATCTGGTGTCAAGCCTGAAGACCCTTTAATTTTGGTTACAATGCATTATATATATATTTTTTTGCTGAGCATCTTAATACATAAGAACAATCTATACCTTAACTTTTACCTACAGCCTATCATAACTTCTATAATTACCATAGTCATGCTACTATTCTCCAATCACTAAGTTAGTATGCTACAGTTTAAGCTGGAAATTGTTTTTCAGTTTTCTTGCAGTGGAAAATGCTGAGACCTTTTTTATACTTGCAACATCCACAGTCTTGTTTGCCTGTGTTATATTTGCTCAATTATCCCATCAAAAAAACCCAAAAACCCAAACAAAATTAAATGTAACAGCAGTTTAAATTAAGTAATTAAGTAGGTTAATATATATAAAATTGAATACACTTGAAATATTGACAATATAATTTGGTTAAAATAAGGAATAATTTGCTTTTAATAATAGCACATAAGCAAAAATAACTGTGCGGGGTAGGGAGTGCAGGGCTTGACCCCCATCACCTCACGTACAAACTTGCCAAGCCAAATTTCCCCTTTTTATGCTGTATGTCATCACCATCTCCTCCCATTTTCGATTCGTCACACTTGTATCTCCTCCCTCATCATCACCTTTACCACGCATGCTCCACCATTCTTTCAGGGGGTCGTACCACTCTTTGGGGGTCTTCTTTGAGGAAGGCTTTTCTTCTTCCTCGGTGTCCTGCATTTTACCTTTTGGATTACACATGAGCACTAGGCTGGTATAGTATAAGCCAATATTGTGTTCTAACATTAAAACAATAAATCTCATATCATTAACATTTTACTGGTGTCCAACCAAATTTTCCTCTCTCCCAACTAAATTTAGTAATAGCTATCTCTTGCTTCTTCCTGTTCTGAACATCTGCAGGAGAAGGAGGGAGGGACCCCTCCCCTCCCATTCTTTCTTGGCATTACACCTTTAACTGTTTCGTTATTTCCAAATATTGATTATTGTATCAATACTGGTTACTGTTTCAATTTTATCAGCACGAATCATACCTATTTACCACACCTGTGGAATCTTTCTGCTTGGTAAAACATCTTCCTGTCTGAGGTGGGTTTATCCTTTGCTCTAAGCCATAAAAACCCCTTCTAACTAACATACCCTTTGCCTTCTCAGTTATCCAGTAAGATTGGCTCAGCAATTCCTTTCTTCTATATCAAAACTTGCTTTCATTTCTATTCGTTCTTCAGATTCTACACTCAAAAATCTTTCTGCCAAGCATCCATAGCTGTGACATTTTCTTGTCAAACTTTCATCCGTCCCAACACAAAACCACGCCCAAAACTGCACCCAAACGTCAGTCCGGGTCTCACCTTAAACCAGCCAATCACAGCACGGGAGTAACACTGTATTTGCATAACCACGCCCTCCCCAGCCACCGCCGGCCCCGTCCGGGCGCTGTTTGCTCCCAGTTCCCTCCCAGTGCTCCCAGTAAGAGCGGCCCCGGCAGGGAAAGCGCTCCCAGTTCCTTCCCGCTGCTCTCAGGATCGTTCCCAGTGCTCTCGGTATCGCTCCCAGTGCCGCGCGGGGCGGGGCCGCATTGGAACACAGCCCCCCCAGGGCAGAGCGCGGCTGCTTTTGGGTGCCGGCGCTGCCCGGGCCGGGCTGGGAGCGGAGGAGCAGCGGGAGGAAGAGGAGGGACAGAGGAGGAGGAAAAGGAAAGGGAAAGTGAGGGACGGGAGGAACAGGAGGAGCAGGAAAAGGAGGTACGGAAGAGGAAGAGGAGGAGCGAGAGAAGGAGCAGCAGCAACAGCACGCGGTTTCCCCGCTCCGGCCGCAGCTGCCCCGGCTCCTGCTGCATCGCCGCTCCGGAACCCGCAGGCGAGCGGGGAGGGGGAGCTCGCCCCAGATCCATCGGGGGGAGGGTCTCTGGGAGGGTTTTTTCACGCGGCAGGTGATGTCTGGACCTTGCAGGATCCCAAAGCTGAGCCAGAAATGCCCCTGCAGGGATCTTGGGGGTTCCACGTGGCGATTACCGCGTACCCGCGGGCACAGGGGCGATCTCGGGTTTGGGGATGCCCGGGAGAGCCGGGGGGAAGGCGGGAGCCCCGGAGCAGTGAGAGCGCAGAGGGGCGATCCCGGAAGCGGGGCACACCAGGCACCCTGGAGTGGTTGGGGTGGCTGGACGTGAGCATTGAGGCTGAAAGGGGCGCTGACTTCTCCAGCTGCACTTGGGCAGCAGGACCATCAAACCCAACGCATTCAACCCTTGTTTTCCCACAAACCAGGATTTCCCATATCCAAACCTTGGGCCTATGGAGGGGCACGAGCCTGCGAGGAGAATGGCTCGGGAGCCCCATGCAGACGAGGAGGAAGTCAGTGCTCCTTTCCCTCTCTTCTGCTCCATCTCCCAGCCCAGCATGGCCCCGGCTGCAGGACAACCCCACTGCTGATTCCATCCTGCCAGGGACACACTGGGAGCATCTCCTTGCTCTTCCCTGTGGCAGGGAGGCAAATCCCATCGTGTCCTTGTCCTTTCTCCCCCAGGGAAGGAGCTGAGGATGGAGACTCCTTGCTAAAACATTTGTATAGAGAGTAAGATGAGAGAGACAAATTTCTACAAAATTTGGTTAACTCCTTCCAAAAGCACTCAGATGGAGAGCAAAATGAGAGAGCAAAATTGGAATGTCTACTGAATGTGAAAAGGAATCTTAGCAGACAAATGCACCTTGGGCTACTTAAGGCTGAAGAGTGGGAGAATGCATTGAGGGAGATGTTGGACAGGGATGAGGAGCCAGTGCTGTGAGCACAAGGACATGGACAGCAGGTCAGATGAGGAAGAGCTGGGAAAGTGCAGGAGGAATTGGCATGTGAAAGGGAGAGGTGAGCTCAGGCTTGGAAACTTTGAGAAGGAAAGAGAGTGACTAAGCCAGGAGAAGAATCAGTAGGGTGAGAAGGATGAGGAGAAGGAGAAAAAGGCAGAAGTGTGGGCAAGGAGATGAAGCTGGAGAAGTGGCTGTGGAAGAGAAGGGAGAGCCAGGAGATAAGGTAGTGGAAGGAAGAGGAGGCACCCAAGGAAAAGGGAGAGGCTGTGGAAGGGCAAGCAGAGACAGCAGAAGTGTGGGCAGCAGCTGCTGGGGAGCAGGAAGAAGTTACAGAAGAGAAAGTGCAGGGATCCTTAGGGAACCATGAATTTTCCTAAGGGTAAGTGATCTTCATAATCCCTGATCCCAACATGCAGAGGGCTGTTTATTGTTTGGGGGGTTTAAATCCCGTGGAGAGGGAGAGCAAGCTTTGGGAAGATGGTGTTGTTGCTGAGCATGATCAGGAGAAGGAAAAGAAGCTGCAGGCAGAGGGGCTGCCCAGTCTGATTGTGTGAGGAGGCTGCAGGCAGAGCTTGGTGATGGAGATGAGAGAGTGGGAATCTTAGAGGGAGAATGACAGAATGTAGACTCTATAGCCCTAAAGCATATTGAACACAGAGATGGTGGTCAAGGTTGGTCCACTGCTACCATGCAGTGCCATAGACTGCACCTGAGATATACAAGTTATTTCAGGATCAGTTAAATGAAGAGGTGGGAGACCCTATAAGTATTCCCACCCTGAATGTGAAGGTTGTGTTCACACTAACCCAAGCACAAACCATAGCTGAAAGCACACAAAAAGAGCTTTTAAATGATGGTTCAGTTATTAACCCAAGCCCAGTTCCATCCAAGCAAACAAAGCCATTTCTCTACCTGGGTGCTATAGGACTGGGCCAGGGGAGAAGAAATTCAATATACCTTTCACCAAACAAGCCAATTAAGCTTAAGCACCACACATGGTGACCAGTTTTCATGGATTTATCCACTATTAGAACAGTGACTAAAATATTTATCTTCGGTCAGTTCTTTGTGGGTAGCTGCCAATGCCCATGATAAACAGCATTGTATCCACATGGACGAAATGGTGTGAAAAATCTATTTATCATAAGAAGCTGCACAGCTTAACCTCTTAACCAGGTTAATTCTCTTCATCCAAGAACACTCAAAGAACTGCTGATATTATTACCAGGCCTCTTAATGATTTTTGAACAGTTTTGGGAATCTGGAGATGTCCATGCTGACTGGATGCTGGCTAACAGTTTTCCAAAAGGTCAGGAAGGATGACCTGGACACCACCGGCCTGTCTGTCTCACTTCAGTGCCTGGTGAAATGATGGAGAAGATTATTCAGGAAGGCACTGAAAAACATCTGGAGGACAATGCAGTCATTGGTCACAGGCAGCATGGCTTCATGAGGGGGAAAGTCCTGCTTCTCAAAGCTCATTGCGTTTTATGACAGTATAACCCACTGAGTTGGTCAGGACAGCTGATGTCATCTATTTGAATTTCAGTAAAGCTTTAGGTCCTGTCTCTGCCGGGAACCTTCTGGAGAATATGTCCAGCCCCTGGTTGGATAAACGTGTAATGTGGTGGGTGAGCAACTGGCTCACAGGTCAGGCACAGGTGACAGTGCCCGGGGTGACACCAGACTGGTGATCTGTCACTAGCGGGGTCTGCCAGGCTCCAGTGTCAGCCCTGTGCTCTTCAACATCCCCATGAAGGACATGGATGCAGGACTTGAAGAAATATTAAGTCGAGTTTGCAGACAACACTAAATCTCCCTCAAGGGCAGAGAGACATTAACAAATCTGAGAGATGGGAATCATCAAGCGTATGAAGTTTAACAAGGCTGAAGGCACTTGCAGGACACCCCACAGCAATCTACAGCTTCTTCCTGAGGGGCAGTAGAGGGGCAGGCAGCAATCTCTGAGCTCTGCTGACCAGTGACAAGACCCGAGGGGTGGGTGGAAGCTGTGCCAGGGCAGGGTCAGGCTGGAGATCAGGAAAAGATTCTTCCCCCAGAGAGTGACGGGCACTGAGCGGCTCCCAAGGGAATAGTCACGTTCCCAAGGCTGCCAGAGCTCCAGGAGCATTTGGACAATGCTTCCAGGCAGAGCCAGCAGTTTGACTTGATGACCTTTGTGCATCCCTTCCAGTTCAGGATATTCCATTATCCATTGAGAATCCCTGGAGGAAGTGCCATGTGCTAAAGCACCAAGAGCAGTTCCTGGCTCCTGGGCAAGAAGCAGACAACAGCTGTGTGCTTTGCAGTTAGAAATCTCCATGAAAACATTTTCGGTTTCTGTGTTCTGAAAGGTGGCACTGCCTGCATAGCAGTGTGTGGACCTTCAGTTTAGCACTCTTTGTGTCTAGAGTTGAACCAGGAATGTGCAATGGTGATGTGCTCCTTTCCTGTCACTTCCATACCAGGACCAGACCTGGAGTATGGGGAGCAAGCTCCAGATCCAAGCACCATCCCCTCAAACTGCAGAATATTAAAATATCTCCTTGGGATTGCCAGAGGAAGGGGAAATTTGGGGCAAGGGGGGACACAGTAATACCCCAAAAAGCCTCCCAAATTGTCCCTCTAGACCTTCCCAAACTGGCCCACGTTCAACCTATAACCCATCTGCCCCCAAATCATCTCCATCACTGACCACCCATCCTCATCACCCCAAAATTCATCACCCGCCACCCATCACCCCATAACCCATCAGCCCCCAAACTGTCCCCATAATCCCCCAACCCATCATAATCACCCCAAAATTCACCACCCCTTAACTCATCACCCCATAACCTATCACCCCCCACCCATGATCACCCTCACCCATCATAATCACCCCTAAAGTCATCACCCCCACCTATGACCCCAAACCCATCACCCCCCAAAACATCCCCAGAACCCCCCACCCACCATTGCCACACCACAACCCATCACCCCCACCCATAATTACTCCAAAATCCACGCCCCACCCCATCACCCCTCATCCCCCAATCCACCCTCACCTGCCCCATCCTGCACCCCCAGCTCTGCCCTGGCGCCGCTGTCACTGTGTCCTCTCCTCCTGCCCACGGAGCCCAGGTACCAATGGAGGGGTGGCCTCGTCCCCTCGTGTCCCACCGGGTCCCCTCGTGTCCCCTCGGCTCCTCGGGCTCCTTGGAGGGGGCGGAAACGCCCTCTGGAACAGCGACCCGAGTGCGCTGGCCTTGGGGACACCCCTGTCACCTCCCCTGTCAGTGCTGGGCTGGCTGGAGCAGCGTTTCAGGCCCTGCAGCCGTGCCCAGCGCTGGCTCCCTGGGACCCCCTGCACCTTTTGGGTTCCCCTCCGGTGGTGCTGGCAGTCGTGGTGCACCACTTGTAGGTCTTCAGTAGGGTGGGGGGCTTGGGGGTGCCCAGGGAGGCTTCCACCTCCATCAGTTGTGGGGGGTCAGTCAATTTTGGAGGGTTCAGGGGTTGGTGGGATGGGGGAAGTTGAGTTTGGAGGGTCCATGAGGCTGGATTTGGGGGTTGTGGCATGGGGGGAGTAATTTTGGGGACTCTAGGGGTGGGATTTGGGGGTGCTGAGATTGGGAGAATAATTTTGGGGGCTCCAGGGCTGCATTTGGGGGTGGTGGGACAGGGGAGGGAGTTTGGAGGCTGAATTTGGGAGTGATGGGATGGGGAAGTGTTGGGGTGCATGAGACAGAGAGTACATTGGATCTTATTAGCATAAGAGATTTGATAGACAAAATGCCTTGGCAAAAGCAAACGGAACTTTGAAAATTAGATCTAGATAGCAAGAAGATTTAATCAGACAGGTTACTGGAAAAAGAAAATCCTATTAAACTCTGGAAGCAAGAGATGTTGTCTGTGTATGTGATTTTAACCTAATCATTGTGTACACATTACTAGTGTCCCTGACATAGTATATAAGCATTTGTATCCCACAACAACATCGTATTCTGATCACCGAGTCAGTCTCCCCGTCTCTCTCCATCGCCGAGAGGGAAGAATAATTTGGGGGTCCAGGGTCTGGATGGGGGGGAGGGCACCCCCAACCTGGCATCCCCATCCTGGAGGGTCCCAGTTGGTGGGGTCCCATATCCCCGAGGTGTCCCTGCCCACCCAGGGGTCCCAATTTGTTGGGTTCTCCTGCCCACCCAGGGGGTCCCCAGCCAGTGGGTGCCCATGCCAGCCTCCTGCAGCCCCCACCCCTGCTGGGGACAGGGTGACACGGTGACAGGCTGCCAGGGAGACAGGGTGACAGGTGCCCTGCCATCCCCATGTCCCGGGTGCAGGTGGGACTGGAGGCGTTTCCGTCGCACCCTGACCCCTCCCCGCTCCCCCTGCCCCTTGGGGACACCCCTGACCCCCCCTTTGAAACCCTGGGGTGCCCCTCAGCTGGGGGAGCTTGGTGGCACCAGAGGAACCGCTCTGTGCCATCCCCGAGGTGGCACCTGCGCTTTTTTGTCACCGCCACCCGCCAATTTGTCACCAGCGCCCCAAAGCGGGGGTGGCCCACATCCTACGGAGGGGGGCCGTGACAGCATTTCTGGGGTCACTCCCTCCCACTTCCACCCCCCGCATCCCCCCGAGGATGCTGCAGCACCCCGCAGCCCCCGCGCTGCCCCGGCCGCAGCATCCCCCGAGGGGAGCGTGGGGACTGTCCCCGCTGCTCCGCTCCGTCCCCGCGGTTCCTCCGCTGCTGCGCCCGCGCTCGGCCCCGCTCCTGCCGCGGCTTCCCCGTGTGACGGGCAGGAGTTTTAGTCACACCCTCAGCTCCTGCTCCGGGAGGTGATGCCGCTTCTCCCGCTGGGGACACGCCGGTGACACCGGGGGGACACCGCGGGTCACCCCTCGAAGGGACTGCGGGGTCACGGTGGCTACTGGAGTCCCCCATTTGACAGCTGGGGGTCCCAGGATGCTGCGGTGACAATTTGGGGGGTGGGTGCTCATTTTGTGGTCTCGAGGGTGGGTCCTAAAGTCCCCTCCCTATCATCACAAAGTCACCTCCCAATCTGTGCCTCAGTTTCCCCCTTGCTCTGCAGGCACCACCCGGAGCTGATGTTCTGGAATGGGGTTTATTTTGGGGGATTTTGGGTTGGGGGCTACTGGGATGGGCTGGTGGGACAGTGGGATGGGCCAGGCTGTGGCCAGGTTGGTGGTAATCTGGGCTGGGGGCTGGCCAGGCTGGGGGGCAGCAGGGCCAGGGGCTGTCCAGACCAGAGTCCAGGTGGGATCCATGGCTCTGGTGTCCATCCACACCAGTGTCCATCCAGAGCGGGATCCATGACTATGGTGTCCCAGGTACAGGGGGAGGGGGTCTCACGTGAGAGGGACACCTGGATGGGCCAATGGCCCCCCAGGGGGTGGAGAGCATCCTTTGAACCTGCAAATCACTCTACGCTCCCCTGGAATTTCTGGTTGATAGACAGTGCCCAGCCGGAGTCAGGGTGGGGAAAGGAGAGCTGATTGACACCTGGGGAAGGAAAGTTCAGGGGAGGGACCGGGGAAGCTGAGGCACACCATGACAACACACCGCAACAGGAGAGGGCCCAGAATTGGGGGAAAGGTTGGAAAAGAGGGAAAGAATCCAAAATAGGGGGCAAGAGACCCTAAATAGGGGGGAAGTGACCCAAAATGGGGAAAGAACGCAAAATAGGGAGAAGGAATACAAAAGAGGGGGAAAAGATACAAAAGAGGGGAAAAGGGCCCAAAGTGGGGGGGAAAGAACCCAAAATCAGAGGAGAAAGGGTGTTGTCGATGTCGTTGGGTATCACAGTGTGCCACAGGGTGTTGTGCCATGTCCCTAGTGCCAGGAGCAGCCACGGGAACATCCTGAGGGACAAGGTGATACCATGAGGGCCCCGGGACCTTGGGGACTTTGGCCCCACCAGGGCCGGGGGACAGGGACATCAGGGGAGGGACAGGGACACACAGAAGGGTACAGGGAGACATAGGAGATGGGGACAGTGACTCACAGGGAGGACTGGGACACCGAGAGGGGTGACAGGGACACACGGGACACACAGAGGAGTGACAGGGAGCCACGGTGGGGAATGGGGACAAACAGAGGGGATGGGACACAGTGCCACCAGGACACACATCAGGGGACAATGTCACCACACCTGTGGTGACCACCAGGACACTTCTAGTGACACCCAGCACGGGGCCACGTGACTCTGCATGTTGCTGTTGTATTAGGGACAGCTGAATGAAGTGACACATAGACTCTAGGTCTTTAGGAGGCAATGCAAAGTTTATTAGAAAAACACATTCCCTTTATAGACAATTACGACAGAATTTAAACTAACTGGTCATTAATCAACACCCCTCACACCATTGGCTAATTACAAACCACCCTTCTTGTAAACATCTTACAAGTAACAACGACACCAGCTGCAAAGATTGGAAATTGTTTGTAGTTCTTTGAGTGTTCTCAAAGCTCCCCAGCACAATGCCTGGGAAAGATTATCTGACTTTCTCTCTGACCAGGCTGCCAATATCCAAATCTGTGGGAGACACTGACCCTTGCCCTGTCTCCAGGGATGGTTGGGGTCCCCTGAGTGCAGTGGCCCTGGGACACCCTGGTGCCTGTCAATCACTTCTGGGCCACTTGTCACCAGCTGAACAAGGTCCCCGTCCTGCCCTGATGGGTGGTGACATTCGGCTGGGACACTGCAGTGGTGACAGTGGGGATGTGGTGGCAGGAACTGCACCAGGCAGCGCTTGGCCATGGCCAAGATGAAGGTGCTGGTGGCACTGTGGTGGCACAGGTGGTGGCACTGTTGCTGTCCTAGCTCATGTCCACATCCATGTTTCCCATGTTCTCACACGTCCCCATCTATGCCTTAGTTCAATGTCTTTATTTTTACCACAGTTTCAGGGCTTTCAAAAGTATGAACAGAAACTTTTTCATTTCAAGGCCAAAACAAAACGATTTACGTGCCCCTGCCAGCAAAGCATCCACATGCTTGGGTGGGTGGGAAGAACCTTTTTTGGAGGGGTTTCCACCCAACTGTCTCCAAAATCAGGGGTTTTGCCCCAATCCATCCCCACTGGGCTGTGGAAGATGCCTGTGTGCCAGAGAGAATTAAAATCATGGATTTATGATAGAGAAGATCTCCAAGGCTTGATGTTGCTTGATGCCACCAGAAGATGCAAACAGAGAGATTTTTCTGGGGCTCAGAAGTCAACAAATCCCCTCCAAAATGGATTTTTGATGTTTGGCTGATGCTGATGGGGAGCCAGAAGGATGTGGAGCCCCCAGCCACGTGTCTTTCCAACAGGGATCACCAGCACCACAGATCACCGGGGGTCACTGGGGATCATCCAGGGTGGATCCTCCTGTGTGGGGTGGAACTGGAGCAGCACACAAAGCTCTTCCTGCACACAGGGCACTCACAGGGCTTCCCTTAGTGGTAGTTCCGTTGGTGTCTGGTCAAGACAGACCTCTGTGAGAAGCTCTTCCCACACTCAGAACACTCATAGGGCCTCTCCCTGGTGTGGGTGTGCTGGTGGCTGGTGAGACTGCAGTTGCGGGTGAAGCCCTTCCCGCAGTCAGGGCAGCGGAAGGGCCTCTCATCTGTGTGAAGCTGCTGGTGCAGAATGAGACTACAGCTGGTCTGAAACCTCTTCCTGCACTGATCACACTCGTAGGGCCTGTCCCCAGTGTGACTCCTCTGGTGGCGGGTCAGCTTGGACTTTGACGTGAAGCTCTTCCCACACTCCCCACACTCAAAGGGCCGTTCCCCCGTGTGGATCCTCTGGTGGACAATCAGTTCAGACCTTGACCTCAAGCTCTTCCCACACTCTGCACACTCAAAGGGCCGTTCCCCCGTGTGGGTTCTCATGTGGCATGTCAGGTGGCAGCTCTTTGGGAAGCTATGCCCACACTCCCCACACTCATAGGGCCGTTCCCCCGTGTGGGTTCTCTGGTGGATGGTCAGATCAGAGCTCGTCCTGAAGCCCTTCCCACACTCTGCACACTCATAGGGCCGTTCCCCCGTGTGGATTCTCACGTGGCGAGTCAGGGTGGAGTGCTGGGTGAAGCTCTTCCCACACTCAGGACACTCATAGGGCCTCTCCCCACGGTGGATGCGCAGGTGGGTGATGAGGACAGACTTGAGCTTGAAGCCCTTTGCACAAATGGGGCAGCAGAAGGGCCTCTCCTCGGCGTGACTCCGCTGATGCTCAAGGAGACTGGAGCTGGTCTGAAACCTCTTCCTGCATTTATCACACTCATAGGGCCGTTCCCCAGTGTGGATTCTCATGTGGCGGACCAGTTCGGAGCTCCACCTGAAGCTCTTCCCACATTCCGAGCACTTGTGGGGCTTCTCCCCATCCTGGAGCTGCTCATGGACCCCCAGCTCTGAGCTCCGGCCACCTCCCTGGCCCAGGGTGGGTCTTTCCTCCTCGGATCCCCGTGATCTGCGTTTGCAGCCCCTCCTCGTGAGGGATCTCTGAGGCTTTTCCTCCCCACTGGATTCCTGCGCTGTGGAGCCACTCAAAACAGCCTCTTCCATGAGGTTCTGCTGTGGGGATTTGTCTTGCCTGGTCTCCATCCTCAGCTCCTTCTCTGGGGGAAAAAGGAAAAGGAGAGGATGGGATTTGCCTCCGTGCCACAGGGAAGGGCAAGGAGATCCCCTCAGTGCATCCCCAGCAGGACAGGGTCAGCAGTGGGGTTGTTCTGCTGCTGGGGGCCATGCTGGGCTGGGAGACGGAGCAGGAGGGGGGAAAAGGGCACTGACTTCCTCTTCACCTGCATGGGGCTCCAGGGCCATCTTCTTCCTTGTGGCCTCCTCCTTCTCCTGCATTAGACCAAGGTTTGGGAATGGCAAATCCTGGTTTGGGGAAAACAAGGGCTGAGCACTCAGCCACTGCCCAAGTGCAGCTGGAGAAGTCAGCGCCCCTTTCAGCCTCGGGGGGCCCTTACCCCGCTCATGCCCAGCCTCCCCCACCCCTCCAGCCAGCCCGTTCGTCCCCCGCCTCCGGGATCGCCCCTCTGCGCTCTCCCCGCTCCGGGGCTCCCGCCTTCCCCCGGCTCTCCCGGGCATCCCCAAAGCCGAGATCGCCCCTGTGCCCGCCGCTACCGGCCGATCGCCACGTGGAACCCCCCCAGGATCCTTCCAGGGCATTTCCGGCTCGGCTTTGGGGTCCTGCACGATCCAAACATTTCCTGCCCCACAAACAACCCTCCGGGAGATCCCCCCGATGGATCTGGGGCGAGCTCCCCCTCCCCGCTCACCTGCGGCTCCCGGAGGGGGCGATGCAGCAGGAGCCGGGGCAGCTGCGGCCGGAGCGGGGAAACCGCGTGCTCTTGCTGCTGCTGCTGCTGCTCCTCTGTCCCTCCTCTTCCTCCCGCTGCTCCTCCGCTCCCAGCCCGGCCCGGGCAGCGCCGGCACCCAAAAGCAGCCGCGCTCTGCCCGGGGGGTTCCAAGCGGTCCCGCTCCGCGCGGCACTGGGAGTGATACTGGGAGCACTGGGAACGATCCGGAGAGCAGCGGCAGCGATGCTGGCAGCAGCGGGTGGCAACTGGGAGCGCCTTCCCTGCCGGGGCCGCTCTTACTGGGAGCACTGGGAAGGAACTGGGAGCAAACAGCGCCCGGACGGTACAAACTGAAAGGGCGGGGTTATGCAAATCTAGGAGCGATCGCGCGCTGGGATTGGTGGGCGGGAGCAGGGCGGGATTTGGTCGGTGACGTCAGGGTCGGGGGCGGGGCCGGAGCGACGGCGGCGGCGTCCGGTGAGAGGGGACAGGGAGCGGGAATGGGGACAAGGACCGGGAACGGGAACTGGGAGCGGCAATGGGACTGGAAATAACAGACAAGGACCGGGAGTACGGGACTGGGACACTGAATATGGAAGTGGGACCGGGAATTGGACTGAAAATACGAGACAGAGATTGGGAATGGGGCCGGGATTACGGGACACGGGCCGGGAATAGGACAGGGAATACGGGAGAGGAACCTGGAATGGGACCGGGGAGGGCAATATTGGAACGGGACAGGGAGTAGGGAAACAGCAAGCAGAGCAAGAATATGGGATGGGCATTCTGATTACCGGGATCAGAAATGAGACTGTGACTGGGAATAGAAAAATGGGAACAGGACAGGGAATATGGAAATGCGGGACTGGCAGCAGGACTGGGAATGGGACAATGGGAACAGGACAGGGAATATGGGACTGGGAATACAGGAAGAGCAGCCAGAGAATACAGGACAGGGAATAGGATCTGGACTGGAATGAGAGCAGGATGGAAATGGGAGTGGGATGATACAAGAATGGGGCTGGGGGGGATCCTGGACCGGGGACAGCAGGTAGTGGAACAGGAGGACATGGGGACATCTCCAGGGCAGGGATTCCTTGATCAGTGGCCCCAGAACCTTTGGCAGGGTCTCCCAGCACAGCTGGAGCTGCTGGGCCTGGGGTGCCCAAAGCCCTGAGCAAGCCCCAACACCTTCCCAGAAACCCTCAACTCCCTTGGACTCAGCATCCCCCTCATCCCCTGGAAGATCCCCCATGTCCCCATCCTTGTCTTAGTTCCGTGTCTTTATTTTTAATTCCGGATTTGGGTGTTTGGAAAGGACAAAGAGAAATGAAAGAAAACCGAGGCCATGGGGAACCAGGAGGATGTGGAGCCCCCAGGCAGGTGTCTTCCCAACAGAGATCACTGACACCACAGATCACCGGGGCTCTGCCCACTGGGGTCACTGAGGATCGTCCAGCGCAGATCCTCCTGTGGGGGATGGAGCTGGAGCAGCACACAAAGCTCTTCCCACACTCAGGGCACTCACAGGGCTGCCCTTAGTGTTGGCTCCGTTGGTGTCTGTTCAAGGTAGAGCTACTGGTGAAGCTCTTCCCACACTCAGGACACTTGTAGGGCGTCTCCCCTGTGTGGCTCCTCTGGTGGATGATCAGTTGGGAGTTCTGGGAGAAGCTCTTCCCACACTCCCCACACTTGTAGGGCCTCTCCCCGGTGTGGGTGCGCCGGTGCCTGGTGAGGTGGGAGTTGTGCTTGAAGCCCTTCCCGCAGTCAGGGCAGCGGAAGGGCCTCTCCTCGGTGTGAATGCGCTGGTGCTTGAGGGCATCGGACGTGGTGTGAAACCTCTTCCAGCACTGATCACACTCATAGGGCCTCTCCCCGGTGTGGATGCGGTGGTGCTTGATGAGGGTGGATTTCTCCCTGAAGCCCTTCCCGCAGTCAGGGCAGCAGAAGGGCCTCTTGTCTGTGTGAATGCGCTGGTGCACGATGAGAGTGGAGTTGGCGTAAAACCTCTTCTTGCACTGATCACACTCATAGGGCTTCTCCTTGGTATGACTCCTCTGGTGGACGGTCAGGCTGGAGCTTGTGCTGAAACACTTCCCACACTCCCCACACTCATAGGGCCTCTCCCCAGTGTGGCTCCTCTTGTGAACAGTCAGGCTGGAGCTCTCTCTAAAGCTCCTCCCACACTCCCCACACTCGTAGGGCCGTTCTCCCGTGTGGCTCCTCTGGTGGAGAATCAGGCTGAATCTCACTCTGAAGCTCTTCCCACACTGCCCACACTCGTAGGGCCTCTCCCCGGTGTGGATGCGCCGGTGCCTGATGAGGTCGGAGTTGTCCTTGAAGCCCTTCCCACAGTCGGGGCAGTGGAAGGGCCTCTCGTCTGTGTGAATGCGCTGGTGGAGCAGGAGGTAGGAGCTGGTGTGAAACCTCTTCCTGCACTGATCACACTCGTAGGGCCTCTCCCCTGTGTGGATGCGCTGATGCTTTACAAGGGTGGATTTCTCCCTAAAGCCCTTCCCACAGTCGGGGCAGCGGAAGGGCCTCTCCTCTGTGTGAATGCGCTGGTGACTTAGGAGACAGGACTTGGTCTGAAACCTCTTCTTGCATTGATCACACTCATAGGGCCTCTCCCCAGTGTGGCTCCTCTGGTGGACACTTAGGTGAGTGCTCTGGCTGAAGCTCTTGCCACACTCCCCACACTCATAGGGCCTCACCCCTGTGTGGATTCTGCAGTGCTCCACCAGGTTGGATCTCCACCTGAAGCTCTTCCCACATTCCAAGCACTTGTGGGGCTTCTCCCCATCCTGAAGCTGCTCATGGACCCTCAGCGCCGAGCTCAGGCTGCCTCCCTGGCCCAGGGTGGGTCTTTCCTCCTCGGATCCCCGTGATCTGCGTTTGCAGCCCCTCCTCGTGCGGGATCTCCGGGGCTTTTCCTCCACACTGGATTCCTGTGCTGTGGAGCCACTCAAAACAGCCTCTTCCACGAGGTTCTGTTGCAGGGATTTGTTCTGCCTGGTCTCCATCCTCAGCTCCTTCCCTGGGGGAGGAAGGACAAGGACAGGATGGGATTTGCCTCCCTGCCACAATCCAAACATCCCCTACCGTGCAAAAAATCCCTCCGGGAGATCCCCCCGATGGATCTGGGGCGAGCTCCCCCTCCCCGCTCACCTGCGGCTCCCGGAGGGGGCGATGCAGCAGGAGCCGGGGCAGCTGCGGCCGGAGCGGGGAAACCGCGTGGGGTCGGGGCTCCTCCTCTTCCTCCCGCTCGTCGTCCCCTCCCCGCCCGGCCCGAGTCCGTGCTGGTACCCAGAAGCAGCCGCGCTCTGCCCTGCGGGGGTTGCAAACCAAGCGCGCCGCGTGCGGCACACCGAGTAATACTGGAGCACTGGGAACAACAGGGAGAGTACTGGGAGAGACAGTGAGAGCAAGGGGGTGGAACTGGGAGCGCTTTCCCTGCCGGGGCCGCTCTTACTGGGAGCACTGGGAGGGAACTGGGAGCAAACAGCGCCCGGACGGGGCTGCGGCCGGTGGCGGTGGGCGGGGCCAAAGACCTGGGCGGGGTTATGCAAATACAGGAGAGCGATGGCGCACTGGGATTGGTGGGCGGGAGCAGCGCGGGGTTTGGTCGGTGACGTCAAGGCCGGGGGCGGGGCCGGAGCGACGGCGGCGGCGTCTGGTGAGAGGGGACAGGGAGCGGGAATGGGATTGAGAATGGGAATATGGGAACGGGACAGGGAATACGGAAACAGCAGCCACAGAGAGAATACGGGATGGGGATTCGTGCTGCAGAGTGCCCAGGCGAAACCCAGCAGGGGCTGTGAGCTCTGCAGCTGGGCCTCCCCTGGGCTGCTGCGGCCCAGGGCCCGGAGCCGGGAGCTGCAGCCTTGCTCCTGCCTCAGGAACAGGAGCCTCCTCCAGGCCCATGGCCCCTCCGTGGCCCCAGCATGAGGGAGGGCTCTGAGCCACAGCGGCTGCTGGCAGGAGGGGCTGCTCCGGCCAGCTGGGGGCCTCTGAGAAATGCCCAAAGCCTTGTGCTCTCTGCAGCTGGCCAAGGACAGCAGCAGGGCTGAACGGTTCGTGTGGCACAGCCAGCCCCAGCTGGGGAGCCCTCAGGGCCCCGTGCCAGAGGCGACCCTCGGGAATGGGATTGGGAATACGGGACAGGAACCGGGAATGACTCTGGAATTATGGGACAGGGACTGGGATAGGGACCAGGAATGCGGGACTGCATCTGGGACTGGGAATGGGAACTTGGACCTGGAATGGGGCCGGGGATCTGTGTATGGGAACGGGACATAGAATATGCCAACAGCAACCGGAGAGAGAATATGGGATGGGGATTAGGAAGATGCGACCAGGATCACAAACAGGAATACTGGAATGGGACTGGAAATGGGAATATGGGAACAGGACAGCTGATACAGAAATGGAAATGTGGGACTAGCAGCAAGACCTGGAATACAAGAATGGGATCAAGGCAGAGAATATGGAACTGGGAATATGGGAACAGCAACCAGGCAGAGAGTATGGGAGAAGGACAGGGAATGAGACTGGAAATGGGATCCAGAGTGGACCAGGAGTGGGGTGACATGGGAATGGGTGATGGACAAGTGCAGTGACAGCAGGGAGGGGGTAGATTCCAGAACCGAGCTCGGAATACCTTTAAAGGTTCCAGTGCCGTGGGGATGTTTGGACCTTGCAGGACTCCAAATGTGAGTTGCAAATGCCCCTTGAGGGGATACTGGGGAGTCCCCGGAGTGCGGGTTTTTTGCGGGAGCCCGGTGGCAGCTGCCTGGAGAAATGGGATGGTGTGGGATGGGATGGGGCCTGGGAAGGGTGGGATGTGGATTGGGGTGTGGGATGAAGTCTGAGGGAGAGGGATGGATGGGATGGGGCCTGGGAAGGGTGGGATGTGGATTGGGGTGTGGGATGAAGTCTGAGGGAGAGGGATGGATGGGGTGGGGCCTGGGAAGGGTGGGATGTGGATTGGGGTGTGGGATGAAGTCTGAGGGAGAGGGATGGATGGGATGGGGCCTGGGAAGGGTGGGATGCGGATTGGGGTGTGGGATGAAGTCTGAGGGAGAGGGATGGATGGGAGGGGGCCTGCGATGAGGCAGCTGAAGGTTTGGGATAGTGAGGCCGGGGGGGACCCCATTCCTTATGGGCTTGTGGGGTATCTACCACCTCTTGAGGGAGTTTCAGAGTACTGCCTCATCCTGAGGGGAGTTGTGCTGGCAGCAGGGGACACATGGCTCTGGCTCCTCTGGGTCCCACCTCACCCCTCCTCCTCCCCAGTGCCCCCTGGAAGTGGAATTTGGAGAGAGGTGAAGAGTGCCCAGATTGGGGCCCCCCCTGCGCTGTCCCAGCCCTGCCCGGGCACTGCTGATGCCACCTGGCCACAATCCGCACTGGTCCAGTGCTCCCAGTGCCATGTAGGGCGGGGCCGCTTTGGGGAGCCCCCCAGGGCACAGCACAGCTGCTTTGGGGCTGTTGGCACCGCCCAGCTCTGGGCATGGGGAGAGTGGGGACAACTGGGGCCATACTGGTGGCACTGGTGGTGCTCGGAGCTCCCCCAGCTGAGGGGTAATGGGTGACATAGAGGGGGGGTTTGGGACCCCAAATTGAGCAAAAAGCAGAATGGGACCCCCAAACTGACCAGGAGGGGCCTGGAATCCCCAAAACAAAGCATGGAGAAGGGGGTTGGGGATTGAGGGGATGGTGGGGAAGGGGTGGAACAGCAGAGGAAGAGAGGGGTATGGGACACCCAAATTGAGTTGGGAGGTGTCTGTGGATTGAGGGAACACTGAGAAAGGAGAGGAGAGGGGAGGGAAGGGTGGTTCCATGGGGGTCCAGCCCTGTCCCCCAGCACTTGGTCCCTGGAGTGATTTCCTGGGGCTCTAAGAAGAGGTGGACATGGATCTCCACTGGGGGTGGGGGGGGGTCCCCAAGCCCCCTGGCCGTCCCTGGGGGCTGATCAGGGGGCTCTCCCCACCCAGCAGCTGGTGCTGTGGCAGCCATGCAGCAGAAGAGGATGGGGGTGGAAGAGAAGTGGGAGGAAGAGAAGGGAGAGAGGAGGAGCAGGAGCTGGAGAACCACAAGGTTCCACCACCCACCCTCTGTGTCTGCAACACCCCCAGCCCTGGTAGCATTTCCCCCCTGCACCTCAACCTGCAGGTGACTGGGGAGGGGAACCTCACCCCAAATCTATCCGGGGTCACCAGGAGCTGTTTATTTTGGAGGGGTGTTTGGAGCTTGTAGATTCTGGAATTGAGCCCCAAGTATCTTTGCTCATTCTTGGGAGGGATATTGTGGGCCAGAGGAGATATCTGGATTTTGCAGGTGAGGAGGAAGTCAGTGCCCCTTTCCCCCTCTCTCCTGCTCCATCTCCCAGCCCAGCATGGCCCTGGCTGCAGGACAACCCCACTGGTGACCCTGGGGGATGCACTGGGGAGATCTCCTTGCCTTTCCCAGTGGCACGGAGGGAAATCCCATCCTCTCCTTGTCCTTCCTCCCCCAGACAAGGAGCTGAGGAGGGAGACCAGGGAGGACAAATCCCCACAGCAGAACCTCCTGGAAGAGGCTGTTTTGAGTGGCTCCACAGCACAGGAATCCGACAGGGATGAAAAGCCCTGGAGATCCCTCACGAGGAGGGGCTGCAAACATAGGCCAGGGTGTTCTGAGGAAGAAAGACCCACCCTGGGTCAGGAAGGTAGCTGGAGATCCAGCCAGAGGTCCAGCCTGGTGGTTCATGAGCAGCATCAAAGCAGGGAGAAGCCCTACACATGTGGTGAGTGTGGGAGGATCTGCAGAGACAGCTCCGACCTGATCTGCCACTGGAGGATCCACAATGGGGAGAGGCCTTATGAGTGCTTGGAATGTGGGAAGAGCTTCAGCCAGAGGTCCAGCCTGACTGCCCACCAGAGGTTGCACACTGGGGAGAAGCCCTATGAGTGTGGGGAGTGTGGGAAGAGCTTCAGACAGAGCTCCCACCTGATTCGCCATCAGCGGATCCACACAGGGGAGAGGCCCTATGAGTGTCTTGATTGTGGGAAGAGGTTTCAGACCAGCTCCAATCTCCTTCTGCACCAGCGTACGCACACGGAGGAGAGGCCCTTCCGCTGCCCAAACTGTGGGAAGGGCTTCAACCTCAACTCCACCCTTGTCAGGCACAGGCGCATCCACACTAGAGAGAGGCCATATGAGTGTCCCCAGTGTAAGAAGTGGTTTCAGAGCAGCTCAGCTCTTGTCATGCACTGGCGCATCCATGCTGGGGACGGGCCCTATGAATGTCCCCAGTGTGGGAAGAACTTCACCCAGAGCTCGAACTTTACCAGACACCAACGAAAGCACCAGTAAGGGAAGCCCTGCGAGTGCCCCGAGTGTAGGAATAGCTACATCTGTGTTTCCAACTTCATTCTTGGTCAGAGGACCCACATTGGGAAGAGCCCTGGTGACCCACATTCCCTGTGATCCACATTGGGAAGACACCTGTCCCTTTCCCCACCCCTGCCAGTGATGTGAGGTGGGATCAAAGAACATGAGTGTCTGGCCATGCCTCCATCATTATATTCGATCTCACCTCAAGTCATTGCCTGGAACAGGGAAAGGAACTCTCTCTCCTGAGGAGAAGGGTGTCTTTTCTATTCGGGAGAAAATACATAGTCAGGAAGAGCTGGTAAGTACTGTTGCAGTTTTCCCTGTAAATAAATTCTTTGTCTTATCCTTTCTGTTATCAATATTGTTGCTGTTCCTGTTTGTTCCTTATCCTGCTGCTGTTCCCAGTAAATTGTTCTTATTCCATCCCAGGATCTTTGCTATTTGTGCTTTCCATGGGAGGCAGGAAGGCAGCGAGCAGCAGTGCATTTTTAGCGGGAGCAGGAGATTGGGGAGCCCCATTCCTGAACCCTGGCCTGAGCATCCCAGCTGGTCCCAACCCTGGTGGCCATGGCAACAGCCTTGGGAGCGGGTCCCTGGCTGGGGCTGTGGGAACTTCTTCCCTGTGGTGCCCAGGGACAGGACTGGAGGGAACGGCTGCAGCTGAGTCGGGGCAGGCTCAGGTTGGATCTCAGGAAAAGGTTTTTCCCCAGAGGCTGCTGAGGCACTGCCCAGGCTCCCCAGGGAAGGCTCCCAGCTCCAGGGCTCTCTGAGCTCCTGCAGCGTTTGGACAGCGCTGCCAGGCCCAGGCTGGCATTGTTGGGGTGTCCCGTGCAGGGCCAGCAGTTGGACTCCAGGATCCTGATGGGTCCCTCCCAGCTCAGCCAATTCTGTGGATCTGGGATCCCGTGACCCTGGGGATGGGACTGCCAATGGTTGCCATGGCAACGGGCTCTGGCTGCAGGCCTGAGCTGGTGTCCATGGCACCCACCCCTGGCATGGGGTCTGCATGGAGCTGCCGAGGGACTGAGCATGGCAACAGGGGGCTGGGGATGGTTGCCATGGAAACTGACCATAGCAGCAGGGGGCTGGGGATGGTTGCCATGGAAGCTGACCATAGCAACAGGGGGCTGGGGATGGTTGCCATGGAAACTGGCCATGGCAACAGGGGGGGCTGGTGATGGTTGCCATGGAAACTGAGCATAGCAACAGGGGGCTTGTGATGGTTGCCATGGAAACTGACCATAGCAACAGGGGGCTGGGATGGTTGCCATGGAAACTGTTCAGCACAACAGGTGGCTATGATGGTTGCCATGGAAACTGGCCATAGCAACGGAGCTGGTGACAGTTGCCTGCTAAGGAGCCAATTTGATACAAGCACTCAGAGGGCTTCCATGGCGACATTTCAAGAGTCTCCAAGATGTTCAAGAGCTGGAATGTCACAGGCAGAGACAGGGGCTCCATGGAGACCTACTTGGGGGTTCAGGGGATGGTAAAGTGCCATGTGGTCAGAGGCAGTCACAGCCATTCCATAGTGACATCCCAGGGGACCTTGGGCTGCTCAGGCACTGGTCTGTCACAGGCACTCACGGGGGCTCCACGGTGACATCCCAGGAGTCCCCAGGCTGCCAAAGAGCTGGGATGGCACAAACACTCATGGGGGTTCCTGTCATGGACAGAGTGGGAGCTTCAGGCAAAGTTTATTGGAGAAGCTCCTGTTGGGGCACAAGGTACAGAAAGGATCCACAACACCCCCCACAGACCCAAAATCTCCTCCAGGACCCCCAGGATTACTAGACTTCGGTGAGAGGAGGCTGGGAGTGGCTGGATCCAGTCCCAGCCCCAGACTTTGTCAAGGGTTTATGTGCAAAGGATTAGAGAGGGGTAGTTGAACCTTTATGGAACTTGTCCCACAGGATTACCAATGGAACACCAGATATATATATATATATATATATATATATAAATATAGATACAACTGATTATGATTATGACTAGACAAAAATATCTTATTCAGAAATATTTACTCCACTGCATAGGAGCTGTAACAACTATTATATATAGTGGTCTAAGAAGCAATTTTGAAGCAGTTGTATTAAAGCAGAACCAGTTATTAAGCAGAGATTGATGTCACTGCCCAAGACCAATGACCATGGGCAATGCTCTGGCTCAGCCTCGAGCAGTGACCTTGAGGGGCATCCCCACTCCAGGGAGGAATGTCCACACCCTCAAGAAGGGAAGTGTCAGGAGACACTGCCATTAAAATCTGGGATGGGGCTTTTCTAGTCTGAAGTGCTGCCCCATCAGTCAGATGTGCCCAGGCTGGAACAGCTCAGCAGCTCTGCAGAAGCTCTCAGTGCTGTCACTTGGTTGTTCCTTTCTCTGGGGATTTTTCCAGCTTTGTCACAGCTTCAGCTCCTTCTCAGGATGTTGAACTTTGGGATGGAGAAGTCAGGCTGGTTTCAGCATTATTCACCCCAAAAGCAGCATGACCCCCCTCCTTCATTTTCCACTGGGGGCTTTGCAAACAGGGTCTGGCTGGAATTGTTGGAGCCCATTGCAGGCAGAGCCTCCTGCTCCAGCAGGAACTGCCTTTCCTGTGCCAGGAGCAGGGCAGGTCCCGCTGCAGGAAAAGCCCCAGGCCAGCCCCAGCACAGGGAAGGGCTCGGGCACAAGGGCAGAGTGCCGTGCTGGCAGCTGTGCCAGGCAGAGCCTGAGGCAGCAAAGGCACCTTGGCAGCAGCAGCTGCTTGCAGGGCATGGCCAGAAGCCTCCCTTGGCAGCCCGGCCTGGTGGCCAGCACTGCAGAGCTGCTGCCTCAGGGCTCATTTCTGCCTGGGCTCTGAAAAGCCACTTCTGCTCCAGGAGCCTGCCTGGGAAGCCATTGGCCCCAGCACCTTGGGGACAAGATATTCATGACAAAACTCTTCATGCCAGCAGAGACAAGGCAGGGGCAGAGGAAAGGGCAGAGCCAGGCCCAGGGGACAGGGCTGCCATGGTGATGGCTGTGAGGTCACTGCCCTGCAGCAGCCTGGCTGCCCTCAGCAGACATTCTGGCCAGAAGCGTTGTGAGGGCACCCAGCACATCAGAGAACCCACACAACAGGAATTCCTTCTTTGGGGAGGGAGTTTCACTGGGTCAGGTTACACAAAACTCCTGAACTTGGGTAGTTGCTGGGATGAGGCATTCACTTCTTTGGAAAAACAGTTGCAGTTTTGCACCACTCTCATAATTGTAAAATATTTCCTTCTTCTAAGAAATGTAAATCCACCATCATTCAGTTTAAAGATACTGACACTTGTTCTGTCACTGCAAGATTTGGGAGAAAATAACACTCAATTTTTCTTGCACTTTGACAGCTATGTTTCTTTTTTCACAGTCCTTGCAGAGGACCCAAAATCTCCCAAGATTTTGTTTGGGGTTTGGAGGCCTTGTCAAATAGCCAGCAGGAAGAGGCTGATGGCCCTGGGCTCAGTTGTGTGGAGACTGAGGACAACAGGAATAGCCTGAGAGGGATTGAAGGGAGATTCCACAGATGCTGGAGCTTTTTTTCATTGATTAAAACAGCCTGATAAAGAAATAATGACACCAAGGACAGGTGGAGAGGCCCAGACTGGGCACAAGGAGAAAGGAATTTCCTTCCAAGGGCAGGGCTGTGGTGCAACACATCCCCCAGAAGGAACCTGGAGCAGCCCAAGGCTTTGTGTGGCCGGCAGAGGCAGGCAGGAGGCAGAGCTGTCAGCAAAGGAAGGGGCCAGCCAGGTGGGGCAGCAGGGGATGAGGACAGCCTGCAGGGACAGAGGCACAGGGCAGGGACACCGTAGGACAGGCTGGGCTGCACAGGGCACAGGGATGTGCAGCAGCTGCAAGGCCCTGACAGAGCCACCTTGGGCAGCACTTTGGCCATGGCTGCTGACCCTGGGCCTGAGGCCACGAGGGGACAAGTGACCCTGGCAGGCCTGGGGCCTCATTGCCTCCTTGTCCCTGCTCAGCAGCCTGGCAGGGGCCGCCCCATGGTCCTGCCCTTGGCATTGCACATCCCCACATCCCAGAGCCCATCCCGGGAAGAGCCCTGAGCAATGAGGGAGGGACAGGATCTGCCTGGCCAGGGGCTGGGGCTCAGGCCTTGGGCCTTTGCATTCCTGAAACACATCCAGGTTTATTCAGCACCAGAGACTGAGCTTGCCTTGCTTGTCCCCAGCTGTCATCACTGCCTCCAGTCTTCTGCTCTCCCTGGAACCTGGGGACACTCTCTCAGTCCTGTCCCTCACAGGGATCTATGTAAAATATGAGAAACTTCAGTGTTTCAACCTCACTTTGAGTTCTTGAGAAGTTTTTTGAGCACACTCTGAGGGAGTGAGTCTGATGCAAAGAGCACCCAAGCCCCAGAGGTTCATTAAAGTCCTGGTGCTGTGTCTGTGCTGCTGAGCTGGGCCGGGCTCCTGGCCCAGAGGCAGCTCCTGGCAAGGGCAGCGCTGCAGAGAGACAGCTCTGGCCAGGAGCAGCTCCTGGGCACAGCCCAGCAGGGCTGGGGCTCTGCCAGGGCAGCTCAGGGACACCAGCAGGGCACAGCCAGAGCTGACAGGGGCTCAGCACTGGCAGGGGCTGGGGGATGTCCCAGAGGGGGCTGTGTCACAGCGGCACCTCTGTGGCTGTGTCCTAGAGGCACAGAGCAGCTGTGATGTCAGCAAGGGGCTGTGTGACAGCACAGAGTGAACTGTGTGACAGCACAGAGTGGGCTGTGTGAGGTCATCGAGCAGCTACAGCATCCATGAGGGGACTGTGTGACATCACAGAGAAGGCTGTGACATCATCGAGTGGGCTGTGACAGCACTGGTTGGTTGTGTGACATCGTAGAGCAGGCTGTGACACACAGTGTGTTGTGACATCACAGAGTGGGTGGTGAGGTCACAGAGCAGACTGCCATCACAAAGAGTGGCTCTGTGATATCAGCCAGCAGGCTGTGACATCACAGAGCAGCTGTATGATGTCACAGAGAAAGCTGTGGCATCAAAGAGTGTGTTCTGCCATCACAGGGTGGCTGTGTGACATCACAGAGGGGCTGTGGCATCACAGAACGGTGTTGTGACATACTAGAGGGGCTGTGACATCCTAGAGCAGGCTGTGACATCAAAAAATAGCTGAGTGACAACCCAGGGCAGGTTGTGTGATGCCACAGCATCAACTATAACGTCATAGAGTGTGCTATGACATCACAGGGCGCTGTGTGACATCACAGAGACGACTGTGTCACATCACCGGGGCTGTGTGAGGTCACTGGGGAGGTCACTCTGCCCCAGCCCCCCCTCACAGTTCCCCCAGAGCAGTCCAATGCTGCTCATGCACAGCGGGGTCCCCTGTCCCCCTGGGTCCCCCCGCCCCCAGCGCCGCAGCCTCCCCCAGAGGATGTTCCACGAGATCGACCCCAGAGCCTGACACGGGGACGGGGGGCTGGGGCTGTGGGGGGTGGGACAGGGGGACAGGGACCCCCAACAGTATCCCTGTGTCCCCCAGGGCCAGAGCCTGGGCCAGGGCTCCTTCACCCTGTTACGAATGAGGGCTTGAGAGTGCTGAGAAAACCTCCAGCAAGGGATCAGCAAAAACCAGATTTAATATTAAGCAACAGCACCACAAAGTCCCTTGGCAAGAGTCACTCTGCTCCTGACTGGACACTTCAGGCACAACAAGGAAACAAAGCAACTAAAAAAACAAACCAAATCCAAGCAATCAAACCAGAAATGAGCTGAGAATTGTCCCTGTGTGTGTTTGTGTGACAAAAGGACAGTGAGGGCAAGGAGGAAAGGAATACGGTGCAAAACCTTACAGAGCTCAAAATTAACAGGACTTAACTTATACCTTAACCTTAACTTCTACCCTAAACTTCACAATTTAGCAAAAGAACAGCTCTTGACTAACAATTTAACAGAGGAATAACATTTAACAGTATTTAACTCAGCTTATAAGTTGCATTAAACTTAACAACTTAGGAAAAGAACAACTCTTAGCAGCATTGAACTTCTCTTTACACCTTATGACTTAACCTTACAGGCCTGACTGACTCAGCTATCCATGGCACTCCAACCCCTCCGAGAGCAGCATTTCTGCCACATCTCCCCAGCACAGGCACTCCTGTGTGCACACAGACACAAAGAGTCAGTGCAAGGCACCTGTGAGAAATTCCCCTGAGGGCAGGAAATGCTCCCTGTGGATGCTTTGGCATCTCCCCAGCGGGTGAAGGGTTGAGCCTGGAGGAGTGGGGGGATCGGCCCAGGCTCCGTCGTTGTTCAGGATCCCCGAGTGCAGCAAACGGGAGAGTTCCCGGCTGGGAGAGGCCCCACTCAGAGGGAGTCGCTGGCCCAGGAGAGCTCCAAGGGGCTCCTTTTGCAGCGCTGTTTGTAGGGCCCCAAGAGAGGGGCTGCAGTCACAGCAATGGTTCATCCTGGCCGCACTTGGCATCAACAGCTTTCTTTGGCACTGTGAGAACAGGGATGTTGTGCCACTGAGGGAACAAAACCAGTTCCCAGGGCTGCTCCTCCAGAAACCAGGAGCTGGTTGGGCAGCAGCAGTACCTGGAGCAGACAGTGTTTGTGCTGAGCTGCAGAGGAGCTGAGCCCAGGGGCTCTTGACAAGGCCAAGGCTTAAAGAGCATTTCTCAGACCGCAGGGTGGTCTGGAAATATGGGGGGAATAATTCACCCACTCAGTGTGGTCCCAGTTGCTCCCAGTATTTCCATGTCCATGGTCCCAGTGCTGCTCCCAGCCCTGATCTGTGAGGATGGGAATGTCCCGCTCCCTTCCTGGGACAGGGTCACACCTGAGCCAGGTGTGCAGGGCAGGGCCTTGCCCTGACCCCCGGCACTGTTCCAGCTGCAGGATCTGCTTCCCATCGGCCTCTTCCTGCTGCAGCCCCGAGCCCAGCTTGGTGCTGAACAAAGGGGCTGGGCTGGGGTCATCCCCCTGCGGGGGCTGTGCATCCCCTCTGCCCCTCCCCAAATTCCCTCCCAGGGAGAGCAAAAGCTGGGTCAGGTGCCCTGTGGGGAGGGACAAGGGGGTGACACCGGGATGGGAGTGTAATATGTAATTTAAGTAATTCATGCTTATATGAAATATGATGAAAATATATGTAGTAATGTTTTAAAAGAGATATTCCCAAAAAGGTCTGTAAGATCCACAAGCAGGAGCTGAGGGACTGCTTCATACGGGGGGACTGGGACATGCCATTGCAAAATCGCAATGGGCAGCAAGGAACAGTCTAATTTACAATCAAAAAAGCCTAGCTCAGGAGGAGATGGATCCTTCTGCAAGGAACACCTGGTCATCAGCGCTCGACAAGTACCCAGATCAAGATAACCAGAGCAATCGATGAACTTGCATCCAAACATCCAGTTCTCATAACCCTCCCATCAGAATTCATGGCTTGCCGAGAACCACATTGTCCAGCCCAACTCGAAGAAAGGAAATAACATGAATATGTTTAAAAAATAAAAGAACAAGAGAGATTCTGCCTCAGGCCAGAAAAACAGTATAAAGACAGACCGTACCAGACCGCATTTGTGAACATTTGGGGTCTGATGCGATAGAGGTCCGATCATGGTTCACCCAGCGCTGAACCAGGGTCGGTGCTGTCCCTTTGATTGTGGCTGTCAAGACTGTATATCGGTCACACAATAAATTCTCTATTTAAAATTTTTATTAAAATTGGCTTTATTGATTTTTACCTATAACAGTTGTGGTGACCCCAATGTGATCTGATTTAGGGGTTCAGGGGAACCCCCTCCTCTGATCAGGAGGCGCCCCACTGATTTCAGTGGCCTGATGAGGTTGGGAAACCCTGTAGGACCAATCAGACAAATGAACTTCAACAAGCCAAAAGCCGCAATCAAGAAAGGGATAAAAATGGGTCCAAGATAGCTCTCGGGTAATTTGGAGAAGGATCTCCAAGGCTGCAGCAAAATTTTTCACTCATAAATGTCTACGTGCAGGAAGAATCCACACAGGAAGTATAGCCGTAAGTATCATGTGGTTGAGTGAGGTGTGATTGAGTGCATGTGTGAGATGTGATACTATCATGAAGCAAGTGTGGACCCCACGATAGCACTTCCCTATCCTACGTGGGAAGGGGTTGGTCAAGGGGGAAGCGGAGGAACTAATTTCACACGTAAAGCCTGTAACTCTGGGTGGGGGAGTTCACGGGTTTGATCAGGGGTAGGACCAGAAAGGAAGGGTACGTTCCCAGGTGTTCAGGTGCTGGAAAATCTTTTTGGTCCAGGACTTCGGTAAGTCCAGGTAAGAGAGCTTTTAACCAGCCAGAAAACCCACAGATCGGTTCACTGTGAGGCTAGTAGACTGATAATACTAAAAAGGGGATTAAGAACAGGTACGGTACCGATTAGGAAATTTCTTTTGTTTAGAAACATGACAGAAGAACACAGTAAGGAAACTCTAAAGGAATTAGGCTCAAGAAAGATGGGGCAGAAAAAGAGTAAGATGCATGAAAAAAATCCAGGGAAAAACTAAAAAGGAATAGGAAAACAGTTTACCTGAATTCTGAGAAATAGTCCACTGGGGTGGATGTTAGAACACTGGGAGGATTGCCCCAAGAGACGGATGAGGTCTAAGGAATGCATGATACATTACTGCATAGAGGTATGGGGAGAGAAAGAAATTAAAAGACATCTAACGTGGCCGATGTTTGGCACCTTCGAAGGATGGACTTGCCGAGCTCTGCACGATTACGTGTACGATGAATACTTACCAGAAAGTGAGGAAATTATCTATGCCAGACTATGGAAATACGCTTGTACAGGACTATTCCTGGTGAAAACGTGCAGGAGTGCTGTGATACAAGGTGAGGCATTAGAACCCTTAGATAACCTCCCGCCCCCATATCCTCCACAAGCTTTGGCCCCATTGCCCACACCCACGGGTCCTTCACACCCGCCTACACCAGCACAGGCACCTCTGCTCCCAGTCCAGCAGCCAGAAGCCCCGCTCCTGCAGGGACAGGCTTTGGCTTTACAGTGTCCACAAGATAGCTCGCGGAACCCACCCCCACCGCCGCCAGCAGAGAGCAAGCAGCAGGCTTCTCACACTGGGGAAACTGGTTCTCCTCCGGCCAGCTGAATGCGGTGCAAGAAAAAGGGTGGTTAATGATGATAGTGAGAACGAGGAAGAACAACAGAATCTCTTTTCCCTTAAGGGAAGTACCCATCCAATTACTATGGGAATAATTGGATAGGTGAACATGCTGATTAATACTGGGGACGTAAGGGCTTTCAAGAAAGAGATAAGGAGTTTGATGGACGAGCCAATAGGGGTGGCAGAACAATTGGACGAATTTCTGGGGACAAGTGTGTACACTTATGATGATATAAACGCAATACTAAGGTCATTGTTTAATCCTGAGGAGAGGGACATGATAAGACAGGCAGCAATTTGGGACTGGGATCAACAAAACCCTCAAGGGACACAGAGGGATCAGAAGTGGCCAGATCAGAGGCCAGCATGGAATGCCCAGAACAAGGAGGACCGGGCAAAAATCATAGAACTAAGAAACATGGTAATACATGGTATAGGAAAAGTGGTGCCAAAAGGACAGAATATCATTGAGGTGTTTGGGGAGTGCCAGAGGAAAGACAAGATGCCCACGGAGTGGCTGGAGAGACTAAGGAAAGGATTTAGAATGTACTCGGGAACAGATCTGGACTTGCCAGTCGGGGAGGTCTTGCTAAAGACACAATTTGTCGCAAAATCATGGGAGGACATATGGAGAAAACTGGAGAAAATAGAAGGCTGGCAAGAAAAAGGGTTACAGGAGTTACTAAGGGAAGCCCGAAGGGTTTGTATGAGATGAGGAACAGCAAAAAACAGAGGCAAAGGTACTGGTAACCACAGTCAGGGAAGCCCAAAAGCAAGAACGGACTCAAGAATCTGCAAAGCCAACACAGAGTCATCCTCCTCAGAGGAAGCCAAACCTTCCTCAGAGAAGGCACTCAAACAGTAACAAATATAATCCAGAGTGCTTTTATTGCAAGCAGAGAGGGCAGCTTTGGAGGGAATGCAAGAATGCAAGAAAAGGATGAAGGATGAGAAAATTTTTCAGGAAGATTAGAGATGTCAGGGACTCTTTAATTGAGGGTTCAGAACATCCAACAAGCCTTTGATAAAACTAAAAATAGGACTCCAAAAGCAGGAATTAATGTTTCTAGTAGATTCAGGAGCAGAGCGAAGCACTGTTCAGCGGCTGCCACCAGGATGCATAACCAGCAAAGATGCCATGATGGTGATCAGGGCAAAGGGGGAACTCTTTAAAGTACCCATGATAAAGGATGTTGAAATAGAATCAGAAACGAAGTTTTGCTTAGGGAATATGCTACTGGTGGAGGAGGCAGACTATAATTTACTAGGAAGGGATCTAATGGTAGCCCTGGGGATAAGCATAATCGCACAATAATCTCAATTCATGGTAAGTGTATATAGACTGACCGCTGAAGATGAAAGCAAAATAAATTCTAAGGTTTGGCATATACAAGGGGAAGCCAGGAGGTTAGATATGGAGCTGATTCTCGTCGAAATTGAAATACCAGAGGAACCAATCAGGATTAGACAATACCCTATACCTATGGAAGGTAGAAAAGGACTGAAACCAGTAACAGAGGCATTAATCAGGAAGGGAACCCTAGAACCATGCATGTCAAGACATAATACTCCTATCCTGGCACTACGGAAAACACACGGAAGTTACAGATTAGTGCAGGATTTGAGAGCGGTGAATGGGAGAACAAAGACATTATTCCCCACAGTTTCCAATCTGTATACTCTGCTGAATAATATTTCCCCCAAGGACACATGGTATAGTGTAATAGATTTGAAAGATGCCTTTTGGACCTGTCCTTTGGCGGAAGGAAGTTGGGATTACTTTGCATTTCAATGGGAGGATCCAGAGACGAATAGGAAGTAACAGCTTAGATGGACATCTTTGCCTCAGGGGTTCGTAGATTCACCAAACTTATTTGGGCAGGCTCTTGAGCAATTACTAAGCCAATTTGTATTGCCAGGGGGGACCAAGCTATTGCAGTATGTAGATGACTTACTGATAGCCAGTCCCAAGGAGGAGGATGTAAGGGCCAGTACAATATCACTACTAAATTTCTTGGGAGACAAGGGATTGAAGGTCTCAAAATCCAAACTACAATTTACTGAACCTGAGGTAAAGTAGCTGGGACACTGGTTATCGAAAGGGAAAAAGAAATTAGATCCTGAAAGAGTGGCAGGAATCATTGCTTTACCCTCTCCACGGATGAAGAGAGAAATCAGACAATTATTGGGACTTTTAGGGTACTGTGGACAATGGATAGAGTGATATAGCAAAAAGGTGAAGTTCCTGTATGAGAAATTGACTGCTGACAAGGTAAAATGGCCAGAGCAAGATGAGGAGAAATTCAAGGAGCTAAAAGATGCATTGATGGCAGCTCCACTGTTGAGTCTGCCCGACGTAAAAAGGCAATTTCAGTTATTCGTGGATGTGAGTAGCCATACTGCCCATGGGGTACTGACACAAGACTAGGCAGGGGATAATAAACCAGTAGGTTATGTATCAAAGCTTCTGGATCCAGTAAGCAGGAGGTGGCCCACTTGTTTGCAGGCTATTGTGGCTGTAGCCTTGTTAGTGCAGGCGGCTAAAAAGGTAACCTCCGGGGCTCCACTAATAGTATACACTCCTCATAGTGTGAGAAATATATTACAGCAAAAGGCCGAGAAATGGCTCACTGATGCCAGGCTTCTGAAATATGAAGCCATATTAATCCATTCCTGTGATCTTGAGCTTAGAACAACTACTGTGTTAAACCCAGCACAATTCTTGTTCGGGGAGGCCTCAGGGGAGCCAACACATGACTGTGTTGAGGTGGTGAAACTGCAGACCAAAATAAAACCTGACTTAGAAGAGGAGGAATTGAACGAAGGAGAGAAATGGTTTGTGGACGGTTCAGCCAGGGTCATAGAGGGGGAAAGGAAATAAGGATACACTGTAGTGGACAGGAAGACAGGGGAAGTAATAGAATCAGGACCCCTGAGTGCAGGTTGGTCCACGCAAGCATGTGAATTATACACAGTATTAAGAGCCCTATGGAAACTGAAAGGAAGGAAAGGAACGATTTTTTACAGATTCAAAATACGCATTTGGGGTAGTCCATACCTTCAGGAAAATTTGGGAAGAAAGAGGACTAATCAATACCAAGGGATGAGGGCTAGTGCATGGAGAATTAATAAAACAAATCTTAGACTCCATCAGGGAGCTGGAGGCGATTTCAATAGTCCATGTAAAAGGGCACCTCAGCCAGACCTAAGGGAATAATCTAGCACACAAAGAAGCAAAAAGTGTGGCTCTTTTAAAGGTAAGTACCCCAGAGATCAAAGAAAGGGGAGCCCAGGAATATCACCTGTATCATTCCCCAGAAGAAATTGAAGAATACAAGAAAATAGTGGGAAGATTGGAAGGAGGTAAGTGGAAACTGCCAGAACAGGAGAGAATTACTTTCTAAAGACTATACTAGGAGAATTTGAAAAGACTACACCAGCAGACACATTGGGGTGCTCAAGCTCTTGCTGAACAGTTCTTAAAATTTTTCAGGTGTAAGGGTATTTATGAATTAGCCAAGCAAGAAGTACAGGGATGTATGGTCTGCCAGAAAGTTAATTGAGCCAGCACATGGCAGGTAGCTTTAGGAAGCTGTGCTATAGCATACCATCCTTTTGAGAGGATTCAGGTGGACTTTACTGAACTGCCTAAGATAGGAAGACAAAAATCTATACTGGTGATAGTAGATAAAATGAAACGGGACAGTCACCATTTGAGATGTTATATGGGATGCCATATGAGCATGGGATTTTAGGACACCCTAAAATAGAGGACGGACAGTTACAACCATACCTTATAGTGATAAGTAAGAATTTACAGGAATTACGAAAGCAGGGTATAATAACACAGGGGACCCTCTTGAGTTTCACCATACATAAAATACAGCCAGGGGATCGAGTGCTCATAAAGACATGGAGGGAGGTCCCGCTCTCTCCGCACTGGGAAGGTGCTTTTCTTGTCCTCCTGACCACAGACACCAACGTCCAGACAGCAGAGAAAGGCTGAACACACGTGTCCCGAGTGAAAAAAATTGAACACTGAGAGGAGACACCTGAGTGGAAAGTTACTTCTCCCCCTAGAGACCTAAAGATAACCTTACATTGGCCAAGTAAATAACCAAATGAGATCAGATATGTTGTACAAATCCTGGGTGTGGATGTTATCCATTTGTACATTTTAAGTGTGAATATTGTAACAAGGTGTGGGTCGTACATTGTAGAAGGGGGTATTGGCCAAAGAGCTTGTGTGATAAGTGCTTAGAGGACAAATTATACCTAACTAACTGTGTCTCAGAGCTCACTACTTTTTTGGGTATAATAGAATTAGATTCCTAGGAGTGGTTTCACCTATTTCAAAATGGGGTGGGAAGAAAATTAAACTCCAGAGCTCAAATTATAACAGTTGAGTGCCGGAAATTAAACAAAGTACCCTGCAGCACAGATGGCATTAAACTTTCAAGGTGGGGCACCTTTAAGAGGAAGTATGCAGCTTGGTCCAGGACCCTGGAAGAATATTCTTCCTGCTGAGAAAATAGCTTACCTCTCTGCTGGTAGCAACCCAGTGGGTGCAGGCAAAGGCAGAAGGATACAAATTTAGAGAATCTTGATGAGCCTGAGTCTAGTCACGTGCCACTGGATTAGCTAGCACCAAGAGAGTTCACCCAACCCAAAGGAGTTAATATGGGTAACGGGTGCAAGCAATGTGTGCAGACTGTCCTGGGAGGACAAGGAGAGACAGACTCCAGCATACCCAGCCCCCAGAGACTGCAGCGAGGGTAAGCAAAGCAGGTTCTGCTCCTTAAATGACACTCAATAGAAGATGTGTGAAATTAATGGGAGAACGATAGGTTATTTACCAAAAGCAATCTCTAAGGCCGGGCAGTCAGAACACAGAACACGTGAAAGGAATGTTGAACAAATATCTATTCCCACCTGTAACAAATGCAATCGCACAGTGTGGGTAGGAGGAAAAATAGAGTCAGTATTTGTAGCCTATTTTCAGGTTAACAAACTATGTTATGATAATAACTAACTGGAAATGTATGTAATGAGAGGAAAAACATATTGAGTAAAAAGAAACTTAAAGTATGAAAGCAGGATATCCCTCAAAAATGAACCAGTCATTCTTGACCTCCTTGGGGAACATGATAACAGGGCTTGTCCACAATTTGATAGAACATTCTGCTTTTCAAGGAATAAGGAAGTGTAAACCCAGAAAGAATGAAACGGGTAGCCCAAGAGTCAAAAAGACACTTTTTGAGTGTGAGAGTCAGAGACGAGAAAAAAGTAATTAGAAGAAGAAAAGATAAGAACTCTAAGTGAGCAGTACAATCAGCTAGAAAAGCAGTATACTGATTGGGGATTGTCTGCTTCAAATCAGAATTTAATTATAGATCTGATGCAAGAGATTGCTACTGAACTGGGTTTATCAAATTGCTAGATTTGTGGGGGGTTTAAGTCATCCAAAAAACGGCCTTAGAAAGGTGAGAGCTTAACTGCAGAGCAGCTGCTAAAATGAGAGAACACTCAGATACCTCGAGGACAATACAAAGGCCCGAGGGATGGGTCTTGGACCAGTGGGTGATTAGATCAATTTACATCAACAGAGAAGAGAGAGAATATAATGAGGCAGTGGAATACACCCCATGTATTTCACCTTGACAGTAAACTCAAATAGTAAAAGCAGAATCTAACAACCAAAAACCCCTGCTGGGTATTGGAATCAGGGAAAAGGGACTGTTTGCTAGTAGAATGAGATAATTGAGCTCTGCTAGAACAAAGACCCTGGAACTAATACTTACCAATCCTTGGGAGATCTAAAAGAGTACTGGAATGAACCAGAAAATACCAAAGTTAATTGGAAAACTCCAAATGACATGTATTAGATTTGTAGGAAAAAAACATACAGTAAACTACCCTGAAAATGGAAAGGGAGATTGTAACATGTGATTTAGGTAATTCATGCTTATGTAGAATATGATGAGAATATATGTTATAATGATTGAAAAAAAAATTCAAAAGCATTGTCAAATCCACATGCGGGAGCTGAGAGATTGCCATTGCAAAACTGCAGATAGCAGTGAGGAAAGTTCTAATTTACAATCAAAAAAGCCTAGCTCTAGAGGAGATGGATTGTTACTCAAGAGACACCTGGACAATAAAACACTCAACAAGTGCCAAGATCAAGAGAGCCAGAGCTATCAGAGAACTTGCATCCAAATGCCAGGTTCTGTAACTCTACATCAGCATTCATATCTTGCCGGGAAACACATTGTCCAGCCCAACAAGGAGAAAGGAAACAACGTGAATATGTTTAACTATGAAAAGAACAAGAGAGACTCTGCCTCGGGCCAGAAATGGTGTATAAAAACAGACTGTACCAGACCGCTCTTGTGAACATTTGGAGTCCGATGTGATACAGGTCGGATCATGGTTCACCCAGCATCGAACCAAAGGTAGACACTGTCCCTTTGATTGTGGCTGTCAAGACTGTATATCAATCATGCAATAAATTATATTTTTTATTTTTTATTAAATTAGCTTTATCGATTTTTATCTATAACATTCCCAACACGGATCACTGACACCATGGATCACCGGGGCTCTGCCCACCAGGGGTCACTGGGGATCATCCTGCGTATACCGTCCCATGGGAGATGGAGCTGGAACAGCACATGAAGCTCTTCCTGCATTCAGGGCACTTGCAGGGCTTCCCTTAGCGGTGGCTTTGTTGGTGTCTGGTCAAGTGAGAGTTCGTGGAGAAGCTCTTCCCACACCGGGGACACTCATAGGGCTTCTCCCCACTGTGGATGCGCCAGTGCCTGACAAGATGGGAGTTGTGTTTGAACTCCATCCTGCAGTCGGGGCAGCAGAAGGGCCTCTCCTCTGTGTGAATCTGCAGGTGCAGGAGATCAGAGCTGGTATGAAACCTCATCCAGCACTCATCACACTTGTAAGGCCTCTCCCCTGTCTGGATCATCTGGTGTTTGATCAGGGAGGGGCTCATGCTGAAGCTCTTCCCACACTGCCCACAGTCATAGGGCTGTTCCTTCGTGTGACTCCCCTGGTGGACAATCAGATGGGAGCTCAGGCTGAGGCTCTTCCCACACTTGGGACACTTGTAGGGCCTCTCCCCAGTGTGGATGCACCGGTGCCTGATGAGAGAGAAGTTGTTCCTGAAGCCCTTCCCACAGTCAGGGCAGTGGAAGGGCCTCTCTTCTGTGTGAATGTGTTCATGCTGGAGCAGACTGGAGCTGGTCTGAAACCTCTTCCTGCATTTATCACACTCGTAAGACCTCTCCCCAGTGTGGCTTCTCTGCTGGACAGTCAGGTGAAGCTCTTCCCACACTCAAGACACTCGTAGGGTCATTCCCCAGTGTGGATTATCCAATGGTCAATCAGGTGGGATCTCTTTCTGTAGCTCTTCCCACATTCCGAGCACTTGTGGGGCTTCTCGCAATCCTAAAGCTGCTCATGGACCCCCAGCTCCGAGCTGCGGCCATAGCCCCGGCACAGGGTGGGTGTTTCCTCCTCAGATGCCTGTGATCTGCGTTTGCAGCCCCTCCTCGTGCGTGATCTTCGTGTCTTTTCCTCCTTGTTGGATTCCTGTGCTGTGGAGCTGCTCAAAATGGCCTCTTCTACGAGGTTCTGCTGTGGGCATTTGTCCTGCCTGGTCTCCCTCCTCAGCTGGGTGCCTGGCAGAGGAAGGACAAGGAGAGGATGGGATTTGCCTCAGGGAACTCCAAGATCTCCCCAGTGCATCCCTGGCAGGACGGCATCAGCAGCAGGGTTTGTCCTGCAGCCGGGGCCATACTGGGCTGGGAGACGGAGCAGGAGAGAGGGGGAAAGGGGCAGTGACTTCCTCCTCACCTGCATGGGGCTCCTGGGCCATCTTCCTCTTCCTCATGGCCTCCTCCTCCATTGCAACAAGTTTTGGAAATAGCAAATCCTGGTTTGAAGGGAAAACAGGCTCCTCAGGTGTTTGCTCAGGTCGGCACGGTCGCAGAAGCTCTTCCCACACATGGCACACTGGTAGGGCCGTTGCCCTGTGTGACTCCTACAGTGTCTGTTCACTTCAGAGCTTGTCCTGAAGCTCTTGCCACACTCCATGCACTTGTATGGCTGTTCCCCTGTGTGGATTCTCATGTGGCGCATCACTTTGGAGCTCCACCTGAAGCTCTTCCCACATTTTGAGCACTTGTGGGGCTTCTCCCCATCCTGGAGCTGCTCATGGAGCCCCAGCTCTGAGCTCCGGCCACCTGCATGGCCCAGGGTGGGTCTTTCCTCCTCAGATCTCCGTGATCTGCGTTTGCAGCCCCTCCTGATGCGGGATCTCTGGAGATTTTCCTCCCCGTCGGATTCCTGTGCCGTGGAGCTGCTGAAAACGGCCTCTTCCACCAGGTTCTGCTGTGGGGATTTGTCCTGCCTGGTCTCCCTCCTCAGCTGGGTGCCTGGCAGGGGAAGGACAAGGAGAGGATGGGATTTACCTCCGTGCCACAGGGAAGGACAAGGAGATCCCCCCAGTGTGTCCCCAGCAGGATGGCATTGGCCGCAGGGTTGTGCTGCTGCTGGGGGCTTTGCTGGGCTGGGAGATGGAGCAGAAGAGAGGGGGAAAGGGGCAGTGACTTCCTCCTCAACTGCCTGGGGCTCCCAGGCCATCTTCCTTTTCCTCATGGCCTTCTCCATTGGGCCAAGATTTGGGAATGGGAAATCCTGGTTTGGGGGGTTTGTTGTTATATATTAGTTAAATGGTGTGCTCTGTCTCACCCCTTGAAAATGTACGGTTTATTCCAAGCCTGTGATCCTCCTCTGAAGTATCATGTATCTGTAATCCCATTGACCCAAGACTTATTCCACATCCACTTTGAATCTTCCTGTTAAACTGGGTGAGGGAGAACAGACTCTCTCTTGGCCCTTTTCTCCTGAAGCTCTCCCTCTCTCTCCCTCCCTCCCCCTTCCCCGCTTCTCCCTCAGAAACCATGCTGCTCCCGGGGGTGGGACCCCCAATAAACCCTCATCTAATTAGCACCCTCAAAAGCCATGTGGAGTCTCCTTGCCTGCTGGCTGTTACCAGCTGTGAAAAACGCCAATCACTTGTTTTTGAAATTTTAAAAGTTTAATAGTAATAAAATGGTTATAAAAATTGTAATATAATTAGAATAATAAAATTTGAACATTTGAGATTAGGACAATATGAGACAATAAAAACAAAGAGATACAGATATCCGGGTACCTTTTTCTGGACAACACAAGCCCGAAAAAGGACACCTGTTAACAAAGGATTAACTCCTAAAAACAATTGCCTGTTGAATATTCATACGTCTCATACATGATGCATAAATTCCATTCAAAGACAGGATTCTGTCTGGTCACTGTCAACTTCTTCCTCCTAATCCTCATGCCGTCTTCCTGTCTGAGCAAGGTGGGAAGAAGTTAGTTTTCTGCTGATAAGGGAGCAATAAATTATCTTTCTCTGAAAGATTTAGGTGTCCTGTGGCTCCTATCTGGTGCGAGTCCTTTCTTAAACAAATATCTTGCATAGCATAGTTCCTATTTTAACATTATGTTATAACCTAAAACTATATTTAATACACTACTTAAGAAAATTAATATAACATAACTTTCTAGCATAATACAATGTTCATCTTAATACTTGCAAAAAGCCAATCATAAAATACACATTTTTCACACCAGTGAACACACAGCTTAGCGGGCGCTCTGGAGACTCCATGTGGAGCCTCCTCAAACGAACTGCAACAAGGGCTGAGCGCATTGTGTTTGATGGTCCCGCTGCCCAAGTGCAGCTGGAAAAGTCAGTGCCCCTTTCAGCCTCGGTAGCCCGGAGCCCACGCCTCCCCAGCCTCCCCCACCCTTCCAGGCTGCCCGGGTTCTCCCGACTGCGGGATCTCCCCTCTGAGCTCTCCTTGCTCCAGCTCTCTTGGGGATCCTGAAGCCTGATATTTCCCCTGTGCCCGCCGGTTGTTTGTGACCACCACTTGGGACCTGCTAAGATCCCCGCAGGGGCATTTCCAGCTCAGCTCTGGGGTCCTCAAAGATCCAAATATACCCTGCTGAGCAAAAAAACCCTCCCAGAGACGCCCCCACCAATGGATTTGGGGGCGAGCTCGCCCTCCCTGCTCACCTGCGGGTTCCGGGGGGCAGGAGTGGTCAATGCTGGTGGAACCAGGGGAGCTGCGGTTTGGGCGGGCGGCAGAAACCGCGTGGTTCTGCTACTCCTGCTGCTCCTCGTCCTGCTGCTCCTCCTCTTCCTCACCCTCCTTTTCCTCTCCCTCCCGCTCCTGCTCCACTCCCAGCCCAGCCCGGGCAGCGCCGACACCCAAAAGCAGCCGCGCTCTGCCCTGGGGGGTTCCCAAGCGACCCCACCCCGCGCAGCACTGGGAGTGATACTGGGAGCACTGGGCCACATAGGGAGAGCACCAGGAGCGATCCTCACAGCACTGGGAAGGAATTGGGAGCCCTTTCCCTGACAGTCCCACTCTTACTGGGAGCACTGGGAGGGAACTGGGAGCAAACAGCGCCCGGACGCGGCTGCAGCTGGCGGTGGTGGGACCAAGCCGAAGGACGTGATTATGCAAATGCAAATATAGGAGTGATGGCACACTGGGATTGGTGGGCGGGAGTGTTTCCTCTGTCTGGTGATGGCCACGGTGTGGGCAGGGGGCCAGAGCAATCGTGGGGGGTCCGGTGAGAGGGGACAAGGGAGCGGGAATGGGAAGATGGGAACAGGACCAGGGCTGGGAATTGGACTGGAAATAAGAGATAGAGACAGGGACGAGAACCAAGAATTTGGGACTGGAACCAGGAATGGGGACAGGGACAGGTAATATGGGACTGGGAATGGGGACAGGGACTGGGAATAGCAAAGGGAGTATGGTGAGACACCTGAAATGGGACCGGGGATTGGAATATCAGAATGGGACAGGAAATATGGAAACGACATCCGGAGAGGGAATATGGGATGGTGATTTGGAAGATGGGATAGGGATTGGAAACAGGAGTACGGAATGGGGAGTGGGAGTATGGGAATGGACAGAGAATATAGAAATGGAAATGTGAGACCGGCATTGGAACCGGGAATACGAGAACAGAAACAGGACGGGGAATATGGGACTGGATATATGGGAACGGTACCAGACAGAGGATACGGAACAGGGACAGGGAATGAGAGTGGGAGTGGGATCCGGATGGGACCAGGAGTGGGGTGACACGGTGTGATGGGTTCAGTGTTGGCTAAATGCTCATGTACTTTCTAGAATTATTTACTTACTTCTTCTTGTGAGATAGGATTAAAAGAAAGTTAAAGTACGTTTAAAACTTTAACAGGGTATAAAGAAAACTTTAATAATAGGACTAAAAGAAAGAATAATAAGAATCAGAATAAAACTTAGAACATTTCTCATCTCCCCACAACTTTTGTTTTTTGTTTCCTACTGACAATGTATAGAGATTATTTGGTATTATCACTCAGTTCACTTCTGCTAAAATAATCTTTCATCAGTTTTCTTAGGGAGAGTATTGCCGGCCAAGGGCTATGTACAAATCACGAATGGGATGGGACTGCTGTGGAATGCATCTTGAGCTATTTATTTTCCAGCATCAGTCTCATTAAATGCTTATGACAATGGGAAGATGCCAGCAGTTCAAGTCCTCGGCAGCAGCTGAAGAACTCAATGTCACAACTCACTTTAAAAGTTTTTTAACCAATTACACAAAGCAAAAGCATATTGACAGTAGTTCTATCCAATCAACATAAGCACATGTACCTTTTCTTAAAATTATGCTTGCTTATTTTGCATACAATACCTACTTGTAAGCATTAAGATACAATGCACAGAGCTCCATTATTAAGCTTAGAACTTCCTAATATCTCGCTAGATATACTTTTCTGTAGTTTAGGGATGTACTCTAGCCAAGCCTTAATACACAGACTGTGGAGGACTTTGTGGACAGCTGGCTAGCTGACAAAGGTCACACTGACATAATACCGTTAGTTAAGGAAGAAGGAGACAGGTATAGGAGCCATCAGTCAGTGTCTGTATCAGGCAAGGGCACTGTGCCCTTGGTGCAACATCAGGATGGGGGAGAGGATCGTTAGTTAGAAACATGAAGAAAAGATGAGAACAGCTGCAACACAGTAGCCACAAGAATGCTAAGGTAGGCATAGTTAGCTGATAAGTAATTAGCCAGTAATGAGCTTGCCTTTTGCAATATGTATTAGCCTCATTAACAGCAATATAAATGTGTGTGCCTATCAATAAAGTTCCAAGATTTGCTGATCACTCATATTGAGTGCCGCATTTCTCCCGCCGATCTCAACAAAATGGTGACCCCAGACATGATACTGGCAATGGCAACCACGGTGGATTGGTGAACAAGTTCGGGTCCTGTCGCAGCAAGGACGGTGAATAAGCACCGCTGAGAAAGCGAAAGGTGCTGCACCCTGGGTGACCTTATAGAAGAACCTGGCCGATATGTGCTGCTGAAACCTTTGTAGAGGCTGTATCAGCGCTGAGATTCTCAAATAGAAATGGAAAGGCAAGCAGCATATGATGTATTTACTTGCTTTTAAAAAAAGCGTTAGGTTAAGGACACAGATTTGCAGAATCTCCCGGCTGTTAGCTTACGGGTATGCGCAAGGACTTTTTCAGAATCCTCACACAGTACATGAATTAATGGAGTGGAGTAAGTTCAGGACCATGAGGGTGACAGGGGCTGCGGGGGAGGCCGGGGCAGACGCGGTGGCGGCGAGGACGCGTGTGGTGGCGGCGGCCGTCACGCGCACCGTGGACCCAGTGACGCACACGGTGTCAAAAACGCCAATCACTTGTTTTTGAAATTTTAAAAGTTTAATAGTAATAAAATGGTTATAAAAATAGTAATATAATTAGAATAATAAAATTTGAACATTTGCGATTAGAACAATATGAGACAATAAAAACAAAGAGATACAGACGCCCAGGTACCTTTTTCTGGGCAACACGAGCCCGAAAAAGGACACCTGTTAGCAGAGGATTAACCCTTAAAAACAATTGCCTGTTGCATATTCATACATCTCATACATGATGCATAAATTCCATTCAAACACAGGATTCTGTCTGTTCACTGTTAACTTCTTCCTCTTAATCCTCATGCCATCTTCCTGTCTGAGCGAGGTGGGAAGAAGTTAGTTTTCTGCTGATAAGGGAGCAATAAATTCTCTTTCTCTGAAAGATTTAGGTGTCCTGCAGCCGCCATCCAGTGAGAGCCCCTCATTCCTTTTTAAAAGAAAACATTCCACATACATAGTTCCTATTTTAACTACAAAAGCTACCTTTTTGCTATGAAACTACATTTACCATAGTATTAAAATGTTAATACAGCACGACTCAATACAACTTAATGTGTATAGTAAATATCTGAGTAGAGCCATATAATATGCACTTTTCACAGTGACAAAAGCTCGCATGGCAGCTGTCCGTGGGGAAAGCACACAGGTGGCGAGGGAAGTGCCAGCCAAGGCCAGACGCGGGGGCCGAACACGTGGCAGCGACAAGCGCGGTGCCATTGGTGGCGGCGGTGTGCGGCGGCTGCGCAGCAGTGATGCAAAAGCCGGGAGCCGGAGCTGGGAGGGCTTTCTCACACTTTGCAAGTGCACGAGGGCACAAGCAGTGCGGGACATGCTCCCGCTGGCTGCAGGTGTTAGCGCAGGACCAGGGGGAACAAGCCCGGGCGGAGATCCAGGCGGAGCAGACCCCAAATGAGATCGGGGCTGCGCGGATCCCGAACGGGACCCGGGCAGCGCGAGCGATCCCGGGAAGGACGGGGACGTTCCCAAGGGAGCGGCGGTGATGGCGATGATGGTGACCAGGACGGGCAAGCCCCGCTGGCAGCGCGCAGGAAATAAGCATTCAGCTGCTCAGAAAAATGAAGATGCTGCTCAGAGGAAAGCAGATCTGGAGGCTGCACTGAGAAACAAGATTGAATGTGAGAAAAAAGCATTGTCTATTGTTGAGCAGCTCCTGGAAGAGGACATTACTGAAGAGTTCCTTCTAAATTGTGGAAAATGTATTACTCCATCTCACTATAATGAGGTTGTTGATGAACGGTCTATCATCAAACTGTGTCGTTATCCTCTATGTCAGAATAAGCTGGAAAATGTGCCAAAGCAGAAGTACAGAATTTCAACAAAAACAAAGAGAGTTTATGATATCAATGAAAGAAAGTGCTTTTGCAGCAACTTTTGCTATAGAGCATCTAAATATTTTGAAGCTCAAATTTCCAAAAGTCCAGTGTGGATGAGAGAAGAAGAAAAACCTCCAGACATAGAGCTGCTGAAGGAGGGATGGAATGGACGGTCTGGAGAAGAGGTGAAACTACGTGATGAAGTAATTAAAGCATCTGACATTGAAAATCCTAGGATATCTTCGGATCCATGTGAATCTGGTTCTCACGACACAGCCAGTGACAGCAGTACTGATACTGAGCAAGAATTTATTTCTTCTATCCTACCAGGAAGTCAGTCAAGTTCAGCCAATTTTGCACAGCAACTGCACAGAAAAAGCATCCTCAAAAAGAAGCATGCTCAGAAAGTCCAGGCCAGCCCTAAAACTGAAGATGCAGATGTGGTAGAAGCCACTGAACAACTCTCTCATTGTAAATTAGACACTCAGGAAGAAAGACACACTTGCTCTGTTCATAATGAAGTAACTGCACCACCTTCAGACAATACTGCTCCTGGGAAATCAAGTGCTTCAGAAATCTTTGAAAATACATGTGGATCACAGATAGTTTTTCTAGGTGTGAGCAAAAGAAGAGCGGAACATCTTAAAAGAATATTAGCTAAGTCAACAGAACATAAAAACCTTGAACTGAGGCATTCAGTTAATTCTAAAGGCAGTTTACTAGGAGAGCTTAGGCAAACACTTATGGAATGGAGAACTGAGGAAACTTTAAAATTTCTCTATGGCCCAAACTATACTTCTTTGGGCTCATCAGAGTGCATAGCATCTTTCAGCCAGGAGACTGAAGAGCTTGATGAGGATGACTTAGATACAGCTGATGATCTCAACACTGTTGTTGTAGGGGAGTCTGAAAACAGTTTGAACTACTCTTTACCTTTCACAGGCTCAGGTGGAATAGTTAAGCCTGTGCCTAGTTATGAAAAATTAAAAGAAGAAACAGAGTTCCTAGAACTCCGAGTAAGAGAGTTCTATAAAGAAGGTGCGTTTTGGCTGAGGAGGCAGCCACACAAGTGCAAGCAGGGGAACATCTAAGCAAAGACAAAGATGATCAACAGGAAGATCTCACCTTCCCACTTGTTGATTCAAACGCACAAATGCAGATTAGGAGGTGAATTGTCCTTGAAAAACTGAGAAAAGCATTATCTTCAGTTTTGGGCCCTCTTCACATTGCTTCAGGTGATGTCTACACAGAGCTAAAAAATCTTGTCAAAACTTTCAGGTTAACAAACAGAAATATTATACACAGAATGCCTGAATGGACTCTCATTGCTATTGTTTTGTTATCTGTATTGTCACAAACAACTCTGCTTTTCAAGAATACTCAGACAAGCCCAATGTACACACAGTTCCTGACCACATTACTGAAAGAACTGCATTTCAAAAATGAAGATCTGGAAAGTTTAACAAGAATATTTAGAATGGACTGACAACTTGAATGGTCAGTCAACTTTAAGCTACTTTGTGTGTCTTAAAACCAAGCTGGTTAACCACAGGTTTAATTTTCAGCATTTTGTAAGTATGTACAGTAACTACAGATTGTATCAGCTGGAGCAGAAAATGTGTGAAGTACATTTTAAAGTAAAGAAATATGTATGGTATGGAAATGAGTGTCATCATTTTGTCACTTACAGTAAATGCCAGCTGCTTACTTATCACACTTCTCTTTTGATAATGTATGATTGGTTTACTGGAATTTTGAGGAATTTTTACTAACACAGTTTATTAAAAAAAAATCTGTGTGGCTGCAAAAAAAAAAAAAAAAAGGGGGGGGGGAACCCCTTCTATTGTGAAAAATTATTCCCAGGGAGACAAAATGTCATGTAAAGATGAAAATATTAGTAAAGATTTAATTACCCAAGGTGTCTTGGAAGACAGAGCATTTGGGAAAGGTCAGTAAGATCCTGTTGTGGGGTCATCAGTCGATTCCCCAATGATTCAAAGTTTTAAGAATTTTTATATTAAGTTTATAACCTTTGTTATTTTCAGTTTTTGTAAGTAATGCTGATAGATAGTGATTGTTGTTAATATTGGATGAATGCTTTGGGAGGGTTGTCTTAACCCCTTCTTATTGGTGAGTCTTCAGATTTTTGTGATGAGAATTGTTATTGGTGTGTTGTTGTGGTGTTTGCAGCTGGCTTTCATGTGTTTTCCTATCTCTTTGTGCAATCACCTGCAAGACACGTGTCTCTTCAGGATCCTGTCTTTTTATTTCCTAACTACTTAGATGTTTCTGAGGGTTTTTATCCAAATTGTCAGTTTTGTGGTTCCTTTCAATTATTATTTCAGAAGTACTCCAGCAGAGAATTCAAGAAGTTTGCTGTGTTTGGAGAATCTTCATCCTGACGGAGGCTTTGGAAGGAATTTGGTTGTTTGATAGTTCGATTGGTTTGTAATCCTAAGGTTTCTTGTTTATAATTGTTATTTTTAAATATGTTTAAAAATGTGTCAAGAGATACCCACCAATTAGAGTTTGGGCTCTGGCCAAGTTCTAACTCTATTTGGATGGAGTGATTGACAATCAAACCAGATGTTTTCTGCATCAAAAAGTATTAAGCCTTTTTGACTTGGCAATTTGACCATTTATAACAGCTGAGCCATTTTCAGAGAAAGTTTGGAGAAGCATGAATCCAGACATGATTTCTCCAATTTTCTTTTGTTTTAAGGTTTATCAGCTATCGCAGACTCTGGGATAAGAGTTCAGTGTTGTAGTGTTTAGTAATTTTCTGATCTTGTATGTGTTGTTGATTGTGTGTATTATCTGAATTGATTCCTAATTACTGTTATCTTAACATTTCTCTATGTAACATTGCAAAATGAAACCAGGACCCATTCTTCACCTCCAAGATTTTGAGAAAATCCTTCAGTCCCTGCAGGGACGTGGGATTTGTTTGTGTTTTAGCAGGTGCAAAGTCCAGATGGATTTCAATGAAGAATGTGAAACTCTATCAAGAGCAAGAAAAAGGTTGACTATTCAACAAGCAAAGAAGACAGACAGATGTGGACCGCGCAGAGATTCCAACCCTTGAGCTTCACCCAAAGGAGATTGTGGACTTTAAGCTTTTTCATGGGTGTGGGAATCAGTGATGTATTTGTTAGATGATAGTTTTTTACATTTTAATGGGACTTGTAATTCTTCTGCTCCTTTTGGCCATGCATTTTTCAGTGCATCAAACAGGTCTTGAATAAGGCTGCCAAAGAGGTGTTTTTGTGGCAAAGAGAAAGAGGAGATGTCAGAACCCAGGACATCTCTCTGGATGCCCTAGATGGCTCAAAGCCCTGGCAGGAGCTCGGAGACCCTGTTAGGAAGCCAAAGACACCTAAAAATTCGATCTCAACCCATGGAGCAAATTACTAACTTCAATTCATATTGAAGTTAGATACACCAATGATAGGTTAATGATTATGAGATGCTTAAGCTAAAGCTAATTGTTATATTGTGAACTCTTTTGTTGAAGGAAGTAGAGCAAGTGAACCATTATAGGAACATACTGAAACCAGTAGAACAGTGCCCAGCACCTGGACTCTATGTCAATCCATCACGAAGCAGGGGGCCTTAGATCGTGCCAGAGGGTCACAGAGACCTGATGAAGACCTTCCTAACTTCATCCCTGGGACCACTGATCCAATTTGAGACATTGACCCAATTTGAGAGAAGAATTGTACGCGTGTAAAAGACTAATAACCTCATTTTAACACAAAGCAGGGATGGGAGGTACTGGGGTTATGCATATGTATTATTTTTGGGAAATAAATAGAAGGCAAAAATCCTTGTGCGGGGCAGTCGCACATTTCAGGGACGACCCTGCCCGTGCTGCCCACCGGCATAATAAACATACCACTTTCTAACTCTGACTAATTAGAGAGTCTTTGTCCACGATTTTGGGTTTTACCGATTCACCGGGGCGGGCACGGCCGGGGAGGGGGCACAGCCCGCAGAGCCTCCCTGCTCCAAAGCCCCACCTGCAACAGCGGGGAAGCTGCCGGGATCTCCGGGGCAGGGAGAAGCCGCAGGGAGGTGGGCGTTCCAAGTGCCTCCTTTGGGGCAGTGTTTTGTCCCGATGCGGGGGAATTCCCGCAGGCTGGGGCTGCTGCCGAGCACTGCCACCTTTCCCCAGGATCCCCTGGGCAGAGCTCTCTGCTCGGGGCCAAGGGCCGGGAGCCCGCTCAGCGGCTCCGAGAGAGAATTTTGGGTGGTCCCGGTGTTGGCTGCCGGCAGAGCCCCGGCGCTGGGCCGGGGGATGTGTGGAACCCTCCCGCGGGGCCGTTGGGCTCCCCGGGTCGGGCACTGCACTGCCAGCCCGGAGTCACGGGGCAATCGCCGGGTACCAGCTGGGGAGAGGCTTGGGAGAGCGGAGAAGGGCGGTACCAGAGCTGGGGGACCCTCTGCAGCCTGCAGGGTCAGACGTCCCCATAAGGGGGAACCCCGGCAGCCTGGAGATGTTGGGACCATGGACAAGGGAGACCCATGGGGACCCCGGGGCCCTGCAATGGGGACCCCGCACAGGCAGCACCCCTGGAGCCCCTCTGACACCCACCTGGGCAGCCCAGAGAAAGGGAACCTCTGGCATTGCCCAGTGTGCATTGGTATCCCCCCAGAGAGAGGGGATACCAATGCACACTGGAGCTGCAGAAGGCCAGACAGGAGGGAGCCCCTGAACCCCAAAGAGGAGAGACCAGAGCAGGGAAACTCCTGGGTGTGTGGTTGTTTGGTGAATCTTGGTGGTTTGGGTTTTTTAGAGGGTGGATGAACCTTGGTGGTCTGGATGTTTTTATGGACACCAGACACCTGCTGACTTCTAGAGATGGACTTGGGCAGGAGGAACACCCAAGGCAACAGGCCCACACATTGTTTTTCCCCAAGAACAGGAATCCCAAACCTTGGCCCGATGGAGGAGGAGGCTGCAAGGAAGATGAAGATGCCCTGGGAGCCCCAGGCAGGTGAGGAGGAAGTCACTGCCCCTTTCCCCCTCTTTCCTGCTCCATCTCCCAGCCCAGCATAGCTCCCAGCTGCAGGACAACCCGCTGGCAATGCTGTCCTGCCAGGGGTGGATTGGAGAAATCTCTTTCTCTTTCCCTGTGGTACGAAAATAAATCTCCTTCGCTCCTTCCTTCCATCTGTCTTTCTGGGTTTTTTTCTTCCTTTTTCTTCTTCCTTCCTCTTTTCCTTCCTCCCCCATACAAGGACCTGAGGATGGAGACCAGGGAGGACAAATCCCCACAGCAGAACCTCATGGAAGAGCCTGTTTTGATAGGCTCAACATTGCAGGAATTCAGTGGGCACAAAAAGGCCCAGAGATCCCACATGAAGTGGGGCTGCAAACCCAGCCCGGGGAGCCATGAGGAGGAAAGACCCACCCTGTGCTGGGATGGGGGCCAGAGATCCAGATGCTGCTCAGAGCTGGTGATTCCTGAGCACCTTCATGGCAGGGAGAAGCCCTACAAGTGCTTGGAATGTGGGAAGTCCTTCAGTCAGTGCTCCAGCCCCCTCACCCACCTTTGCATGCACCCCTTAGAGCAGAGCCAGATTTGAGATGGAATATTGGGATTCCCAGAGCCAGGCAGGTGAGTGCACCCAGCACATCCACCACCGACCTGGAGATGCTGCAAGTCCAGTACAGTCAGAGCAGGGGTGAGCTGGGGGAGCCAGGGGCTTGGGGGATCCATGGGAGTAGGGGCTATTTGTGGGGCTGGGATGGGAGTTGTCCTCCTGCTCCTCACCATCCTGTGCTTCCCAGGGCCCAGTCACTCCCAGTATGATCTCCATAGGATCCCAGGAGAGCCCAATCACTTCCAGTAGGAGCCCCCAGACCCCCAGAGCTGCCACCAGACCCCTCCCACAAGGTGCTGCTGGGGGACAGGGGCTCCATGTAGGGGTTTGTCTTCCTGGCACCCTGGGAGTGAGGGGGGATCCCCAGGGGCCGTGTGTGACCCCCCACCATGCCGCTGTCACCCCCTTGTCCCTCCCCACAGGGCTCCTGCCCCAGCTCCTCCTCCCCCAGAGGGAATTTGGGGAGGGGGCAGAGGGGGTGCACAGCCCCCTTTGTGCTTGGGGTCAGGGCAAGGCCCTGCCCTGCACACCTGGCTCAGGTGTGACCCTGCCCCGGCAAGGGAGCGGGACATTCCCATCCACACGGATCCCATCCCCAAAATCCCACTCTTGGGATCCCTCACCCGTCTCTGCAGTCCCTGCTCCAGGATCTCCAGGCCTTTGGGAAGAGCCCTGATGCTGACAGAACTTAGATCAAAGTTACAAGGTGCTGATAGAGCTTGAGTTACAAGCTATCACTATTACCTGATATATCTGTATAACCTGATATCAACAGAACCGAAATTATGACTTTTTATATATCTATATAAATATACCTAGATAACCTGAATCATACATTTTTGTGCCTATATAACCTGAATCATAACTTTTATACCTATATAACCTGATTTAAATAACTTTCTACAATGCAATGACTAGGATATGGTTAACTAGTTGCTTAATGCTGAATAGACAAAAAAAGAAGAAAAAAACCTCACCAGGTGGATAGCTTCAGAGACAGAGAGGTATAGTACTAATGAGAAATTGGCAAGTGCAAAGCCAATTAGCCACAAAATAAAGCATTTTGGCCGGTTAGGACCAGACACACCAAGGAACACCGTAACGGCGTGTGCTCCAAAGACAGAGTTGAAACGTTCAGATGCAAAGAAGGCCTTGGAAGCCTTCATCACAGACCCCTGACGACTCCCAGACTGGGGAGGTGCAGGGGTGGTGCCGAAGAACTATCTAATAACCACGAGCTCATACTATGTAAACGAGTTCTGGCACGTAGGCGATGATGTTGTAGTGACACAGCGACACTGAGCAACACTTATTGTATAAATACACCACAGTACGTGACAAACGTGGGCGAGTTTAGGTGCAGAAATCCCCTCCCCACCAGCGCTGCAATCAACAAATACCTGCTCTACAGACACGGGTCTGTGAGGATTTATTTCCAGCCTGTCTTTCGGGCATCAGCCCACAGGGATGGAATTTCCCACCCAGGGTCCCCACCGAGCCCCAGTGTGGATCTGCAGCCCCCACTTTTCCCAGTTTCCCTCTCCTTTTCCCCGGGTTGGGTTCCATCTGCCCCCAGCGGGTGGGAGCAGCCGAGAGCCCCGCGCTGCCCGTGCCGAGCTGTGCCGGCTCCAGCCCCGCTCCTGCCGCGGGCTGCGAGGGCTCCGGGAACGGGGCAGGAGGAGCAGGAGGAGGGAAGGAGGGAGGAAGAGGCGGAGCGGCAGCAGGAAGCAGGCTGAGGCGTGGAGGAATCGCGCCATTCCGTCGCCGTCTGAACTCACCGCAGCTCTGGGACCATCGCCTCCCCATCCCGCAGGTGCCCGGGGAGGGGGAGCTCGCCCCAAATATCCCGGGGATGCCTGGGTTTGGATTTATTTTGGGGGAGGGGGATGTTTGGGGCTTTCAGGGCTCCAAAGCCCAGCCGCAGATGGCCCTCGGGGGCACATCGGGGGTCCCCGGGTGGGGTTGTTGGGGGGTCCCGGTGCGGGTGGCGGCAGAGCCCCGGCGGGGGGATGCGGGTCCCCCCGGGTGGGGGTTGGGCTTCCCGGCCGGGCCCCCCGAGCTCTGCCGGGGCCACGTGGGGACCGGGGAGCGGCGGCGCCGGCGGGGGGACACCGGTTTGGGGAGCCCCGGGAGAGCCGCGGCTTCCCTGAGCCGAGCCCAGAGAGAGGAGAGCCCCAGGAGGGCAAAGCGGGGACCCCGAGAGGGGGGGACCCCTGGGATTGCCGGGACCCCGGCAGTGGGGGGTGCTGGGGCTGGAGGGGCGGGATGGCCGGGAAAGGGGTTCGGGGGTCCCAGTATGAGCCCAGTCACTGCCATTATGATCCTGGTCCCTTTTGTCTCACTCCCTGCATGATCCCTTTTGCTCCCGGTATGAGCCCGGTCCCTCCCAGTCATTCCCTATTATGATGCAATTTGCCCCCAGCATGGTCCCAGTTGCTCCCAGTTCCTCCTGCTTTCACACAGTGTGTTCCCAGTTCTCCCATTTGCGGGTAATACAGTCCCAGTCACTCCCTGGGGAGTATGATCCCTGACTTTCCCAGCAGGGCCTCAGTCACTCGTGCTTGCCCCAGTTGCCCCCATCATGGTCCCAGTTCCCCCCAGCATCTTACCAGTCGCTCCCAGTCTGGTCCCAGTCACCACCCATGTGGTCTCAGATACTCCCAGTATATCCCAGTTGTCCTGAACATTCTTGTACTCGTTGCCAGGTACTCCCAGTTACCTCAGCATGGTTCGGTTGCCCCCAGGATTATCCCAGTCACTCTCAGTGTATCCAAGTTGTCACCAGCATGTACCCTGTAATTGCCAGTTGCTCCCAGTTCCTCCCAGCCATGCAGTTGGCTCCCAGCATGGGCCTGGTAGCTCCCAGTAAGCCCTAGTCAGGGTCCATGGACACCCGCCATAATCCCAGTATTATTGTAGCCACTCCCAGTATGATCCCAATTCCTCCCAATATGATCCCAGTCACTTGCAGTCTAATCCCAGTGTCTTGGTTTAGGGCAAATTTGGGAGAAAACCTCTAAAGGTTTTTCTCTAGAAAGCAGATTCAAGTTCCTCTAGAAGCAGATTTCCTCCAACTGGTTTGGGAAAATATTTCCTTGCAGAAGAGTGGAAAAAACCTGTTTATTTAACAGGCAAAGCATTCACCAGCACAAAAAGAAAAAAAAGAACAATATTGAACAATAAAACCTCTTGCTGCTCCAAAAGAGATGACAAACTCCGAAACTTCCGTTTTTGGGCTGTAGCTTGGCTTACTCAGTCCCTCCTTTATCAGCCCCTCTGGTGCTGGAAATGCTATGGCCCAGGCCAGTCTGGGGGATCAGAACATTCCTTCAGGTTTCAACCCCTTCTCTCCCATTCTCCACACCAGGATTTGCCACGTCTGGATCAACTTCTGAGTCAGGGCTCTCATCAGCTCCTCTGGACATCTCAGCCCGTGTTCTAGAGAAGTTGCAGACCATGTAGAGGAAGTGTACCAGATTAAATACTAGGAAAGCGGTCTCTTTAACATTCAGGGGAAAACTTCTCATTCAGGGGGACATTCTCAAAAAGTGACATAACAGATTGAAAGGGGAAGGAAAGGAAGGGCTGAAAAGCTTCATCCCCTGCTCCTCCTCTGAGAAACTGGGTGCAATTACTAATAAACCCCCAAAACATGCTACTGGAACTGGGATGCAGGGTAGGACAAAGAAACCATAAACCATACGTATCTTGAACAGACTCCAGTACTTTTGTAAACTCCCTATAAATCATTATCACCAAGCCCAGCACAATAGCTGTTCTAACCCATGCCCCTCTACTGTAAAAGCTATGTGTTGGGGACAGTACTGGAGCTATTTTCAGATAAAAGAATATGCTAGGGACCAGAAAGGTATTAAAACTTAAAAAAAGCCTGGGGACCAGAAACACATGAAGGCCTCCACCTGTAGAGACATTACGAATTCAAGCAACATGGATACTGACTGCCTCATCCCAATACAGAGTAAGTACAACCAAAATGCAGTCGGAACAGGTTTTTTCCACTTTCTTGAGCCATGTGTTTGACACCAAAAATTGTATTTGTCCTGGTTTAGGGCAAATGTGGGAGGAAACCTCTAAAGGGGCTTCTCTAGAAAGCAGATTCAAGTGGCCCCTCTCCGAACTGGTTCGAGAAAATATTTCTTTGCAGAAAAGTGGAAAAAATCAGTTTATTTAACAGGCAAAGCATTCCCCAGCACAAAAACCAAAACAATATTAAACAATAAAGCCTCTTGCCACTCCAAAAGAGATGACAAACTCAGAAAGTGCCCTTTGTGGGCTGTAGCTTGGATACTCAGTCCCTCCTTTATCAGTCCCTCTGGTGCTGGAAATGCCGTGGCCCAGGCCCGGCCCGGTGGGCCACAGGTGGAGCTGCTGGAGCTCTTCTGGGTGTTGAGTCCAGAGCAGGTTTAAACAGTTCCAAGAAAAAGAGAAACCACAGTCTGGGGACCTTCTGTGCCTCAGCTAGCTAAAAACTAACTAAAAGCAAAGGAGAGCTCTGTCCTGCCATCTGTCCGTTCGCAGACAACACAGCCCAGGAGCCAGAATGTGGAGCAGTGAGTGCAGTGTCTGAAAAGTGCACACTTCTTCTCCCCACCCTTCATGCTCAGAACCAATCTTAAAGGTGCACAACTTATTTCTGGGCTAAACAGATGAATGGGGATACAATTCAGCATCATAAAGTCACCCCAGGACACCCAGTCACTCCCAGTATGATGCCAGTGGCCCCTACTGTGATCCCAGTTCCCTGTCAATGCCAGCATGACCCCAGTAGCTTCCAGTATGATCACAGTGACTCCCTGTCTCTCCCAGTAGAACCCAGTCACCCCCAGCATGCTCCCAGTCACTCCACTTCCTCCCAGTTCCTTTCAGCATGATTCCGGTTGCTCACATCCAATCCTAGTCAATCCCAGTATGATTCCAGTCACCCTCAGTGTGATCTCAGTATGGTCACAGTTGTTGCCAAAATAATTCTAGTTCTTCCCAGTTCCTACCCATATGATCCCAGTTGTCCCTAGAATAGTCCCCTCTCTGCATGGTCCCACTCACTCCCAGTTGCCCCCAGCATGATTCCAGCTGTTCCTGGTGTGGTTTCGGTCCCCCCAGTATGGTTACAGACACTCCCAATATATCCCAGTTGCCTCAGTAAGGTTGTAGCTACCTCAGAATGATCCCAGTCGTTCCCAGTTACTCCCAGTTTCCTCCAGCATGATCCCAGTTTTTGTCTGTTGCCCAAAGTGTGGTCCCAGTTGCTCCCAGTATGATCCCAGTTGTGGTCTCAGTTGCCTGAGCATGGTTCCAGCACCTTCCAGTTGATCCCAGTTGCTCCCAGTGTGTGCACAATTTCCTCCCAGCATGGACCCAGTAGCTCCTAGTAACCCCCAGTCAGGTTCCATTCAGACCCATTAGAATCCCAGGTGGTCCCAGTTGGACCCATAGTCACTCCCAGTATAGTTCTAGTCACTTCCAGGATGATCCCAGTCACTCCTGCTACAATCCCAGTCACTCCCAGTATATTTACAGTAGGACCCCAGTCACTCTCAGATACTCCCACTACAATTCCAGTCACTCCCAAAATGATCCCAGCCAGGTGCAGCAGGATCCCTGGCTTGGGCAGAACTGCTCCCATAATCATCCAGTGTGGTTCCAGTTGCTCCCATTTACCCCCAGTATGGTTTCAGTCCCTCCCAGTATATCCCAGTTGCTGCCAGCATGTTCAGAGTCGCTCCCATTTGTCCTCAGTTGCTTCCAGCCTGATTCCAGTTGCTCACAGTCACTCCCAGTCACCCTCAGTGCAGTCCCAGTTGCTGCCAGTATGGAACCAGTGTCCCTAATCATGACCAGCTGCTCCCACTGTGATCCCAGTGTGATTCCAGTTGCCCCCAGCATGGTTCCAGTTGCTCCTGATCCCAGCTGCACCCAGTTGCTCCTAGTATAGTCCCAGTTACTCCCCATATGATCTCAGTCCCTCGCAGCATGGTCCCAGTCATGTCCAGTTACCCCCAGTGAAGACCCAGTCACTCCCATTCACTCCCAGTTGTTCCCAGCATGGTCCCAGTTCTCCCCTTTATGGTCCCAGCTGTTCCCAGTGGGGTTCCAATCACTCCAGTATGGTCACAAACAGTCCCAGTATATCCCAGTTGCCCTCAACATGCTTGTAGTTGTTCCCAGTCACTCCCAGTTGCCCCAGAGAGGTTCCATTTACCCCAATACAGCCCAGTAACTCCCAGTGATCCACTCCTGGGATCCCCCAGCCCCCTCTGCGTTTCCGCCTCCTGGATCTCCCAAGAGGAGCCCCAAGGGCTGGCAGTCCCCAGCCAGGGTCCCCAGCAAGTCCCAGTGTGGATCTGCAGCCCCCACTTTCCCCAATTTCCCTCTCCTTTTCCCCGGGTTGGGTTCCATCTGCCCCCAGCGGGTGGGAGCAGCCGAGAGCCCCGCGCTGCCCATCCTGACCTGTCCCGGCTCCAGCCCCGCTCCTGCCACGAGGGTGTCGCTGCTGCTGGGGGGAAGTGGAGGAGGGATGAAGAAGAAGCATCAGAAGGGATGGAAGTAGGAGAAGGAGGTGGGTTTAAGTAGGAGAAAGAGGAGGAGGAGGAACAAAGCAGGATCAAGAAAAGTAGAAGAAGCCATGAGGCTGAGCACTCTCTGAATTCAGTCCCCCCACCCTTGGGAGCATCAGCCTCCCCCAACCCCGCAGGTGACCAGGGAGATGGAGCTCGGCCCACATATCCTGGGGGAACCTTGGGTTTGTTTTTTTTTTTGGGGGGAAAAACATTTGGGAATTAAGAACTCCAAAGCTGGGTGGAAAGTGCCCCATGGGGGGACACTGGGGGGTCCTGGTGACATCTGCTGATAGAAGCAGCCTGGAGAAGCAGACCCCTGTGTCCTCCAGGACTCCAAAGTGGGGAGCCCAGAGAGGGAGGAGTGCTGCAATTTGCAAGACCCTCAACAGCCTGGAGAGGGGCAGTTGATCCCCGGCACCCCAAAGCAGAGAATGAAGAGAGAAGAGACCCTGGGGCCCAAAAAACACCAGAGTATACCTAAGTGGGGAGACTAAAGAGAGGGGAGTGACTTCCCCTTTCCCCCTCTCTCCTGCTCCTTCTCCCAGTCCAGCACAGACCCCAGCTGCAGGACAACCCTGCAGCCAATGCCATCCTGCCAGGGATGCGCTGTGGGGATCGCCACAACGGGCCCCCAGCCGAGTAATAATTAGTATTGACCCCATGATTCACAGAAGGCTGATCAATCTCTTTTTTATATATCTCATTTTTAAGAAACCCATTGCTTTTGTAGACAGTTATGATACACCTGGACCTAACTGGTTCTCCGATTCAAACACATCACCATTGGCTAATTAAGAAGCCATCCTTTGGTAAACAAATCTCCATAAGATGTTCCATACGCTCACAATAACAGGTGCAGCAAGCTAAGACAAGAATTATTTCTCATTCTTTTCTCTGATCTTCTCACAGCCTTCCCCAGAAAGGTCTGGGAAAGTTAAGTGTTGCTCTGTGGCCAAGGAGCTGCTGCCATGTTGAGGGGATCTCTTTCCCCTTCCCTGTGGAATGGAGGCGAATCCCATTCTTTCCTTGTCCTTCCTCTAACAGAACAGGAGCTGAGGATGGAGACCAGGAAGGACAAATCTCTGCAGCAGAACCTTGTGGAAGAGGCTGTTTTGAGCGGCTGCACAGCACAGGAATCCAATGGGGAGGAGGAGCCCCAGAGATCCTGCACGAGGATGGACTCCACCCACACATCACAGGGCATTGAGGAGGAAAGACCCACCCTGGGCCTGGGAGGCAGCAGGGGCTTCAGCTGGATCTCCAACCTGGTAGTTCATCAGCAGCTTCACACCAGGGAGCGACCCTACAAGTGCCTGGAGTGTGGGAAGAGCTTCAGCCACACTTCCAATCTCTTCATTCACCATTGTGTGCACACTGGAGAGAGGCCCTACAAGTGCCTGGAATGTGGGAAGAGCTTCAGGTGGAGCTCCAGCCTCATCAAGCACCAGCGGCTGCACAGCGGGGAACAGACCTGTGAGTGTGGGGAATGTGGGAAGAGCTTCAGCCAGAGCTCATTACTAGTTGAGCACCAGAGGATCCACACCATGGAGAGGACCTATGATTGCCCTGACTGTGGCAAGAGGTTTCAAAGCAGCACCAATCTCCTCATACATCAGCGGACACACACAGGGGAGCGACCCTTCAGCTGCCCTGACTGCGGCAAGGGCTTCAATCAAAGCTACCACCTCATCAGGCACCGGCACATCCACACCGGGGAGAAGCCCTACAAGTGTGAGGAATGTGGGATGAGCTTCAGACAGAGCTTCAACTTGGTCTCCCACCGGATGATCCATACTGGGGAGAGGCCCTTCCGTTGCCCCGACTGTGGCAAGGGCTTCACCCACAACTCCAAGCTTATGAGGCATCAGCGCATTCACACTGGGGAGAGGCCCTACGAGTGTGAGCAGTGTGGCAAGAGCTTCTCACAGAGCTCTAACTTGAGCAGACACCAACAGAGCCACCAATAAGGGAAGCTCTTCCAGTGCTTCAACCTTGGGAAGAGCTTCCACTGCTGCAACTTCATCCCCCACTGGAGGATCCATGTTGGATGATCCACAGTGACCCACATTGGGCAGAGAGCTGGTGACCCACATTCCTCCAGATGATCTCCACTGGGTGGGGGGAAGGTGTTGGAGAGATTTCTTTCACTCCTTATTCACCTGCTCTGATGTTGTTGGTAATAAATGCAGTCCCCAGGCTGGGGTTTTTTCCTGTGCTGGTGATCAGGGCAGGATCTCTCCCTGTCTCAATGCCTGGGCCTTTCCTCAACCAGTCAGAAAAGTCACTAAAGAATTTTCAGCCAAGCAGAGCTTTTCTCGCTGATAGCTGGCAGAGCCACAGTCTGGGGTGGGAAAGGTTAGAAAATTGGGGAAAAGGAAGGACAGCATCCTAGAACAGACTGAGCAGGGGCTGGGGATTGGTGGGGGATTGTGTGAAAGAGGTTGGGGAAGGGGCAAAAACCAGCATCTAGTGTTGGGATGGATGAACGTTTGACAAGAAAGTCTCACAGATATGGATGCTTGGCAGAAAGATTTTTGAATGTAGAATCTGAAGAAGGAGTAGGGTTGAAAGCAAGTTTGGATGTAGAAGAAAAGTGCTGAGCCAGTCTTGCTGGATAACTGAGAAGGCAAAGGCTATGTTAGTTAGAAGGGGTTTTTATGGCTCAGAGGAAAGGATAAAGCCACCTGAAAGAAGAAGATGTTTTACCAAGCAGAAGGATTCCACAGTCCAACAAGACAGCCGATTTGCAAGTAGAGAAAAGGTCTCAGAATTTTCCACTGCAAGAAAGCTGAAAAACTTCTAGTCTCAACTGTAACATACTAACTTTTAGTGATTGGAAAATAGTAACATGAATATGGTAATGATAGTAGTTAGGATAGGCTAGAGATAAAAGTGAAGGTATAGATTGGTTCTTATGGATTAAGATGCTCAGCAGGGAAAAGTATAGAATGCATTGTAAGCAAAATTCAAGGGTCTTCAGGCTGGACTCCAGCTGGAGCTGACAGCTGTAGACACAGGCTGTGTCACCCACGAGGCCGGACTGCTGTACAGTCTTGAATGGAATAAAGCGCATTTGAAGAGCCTCCTGGAGTCTTGCTGTGGCATTGGCATTTTCTGAAAAATCCCTTCAGCCAGGATTTTCTCCTGGGAAGCTGAGAAGCCTCAGAGAAAAAGGAAAACAATAATGATCTCATTTGCTTCTCCTCTCTTTTGCTCATGTGGAATGTGTTTGGAGATGGTTGACCAACAGGTGATTGTTTCATTGGTTTCTGGTGGGAGTGTTTTCACTCATTGGCCAATCAAAGCCAAGCTGTGTGGAGACTCTTGAAAGAGTCATGAGTTTTTATTATTATCTTTTTAGCATTCTGAAAGTATCCTTTCTGTATTTTTTACTACAGGTTAGTATAGTATTTTTTAACCCATGATTGTACCATCAAATAATAAATTAGCCTTCTGAGAACATGGAGTCAGATTGATCATTCCCCTCAGCGGGGTGAATTTGGGGGTGAGGGTGGGCATGGAGACCTCCCTTCAGGACTGGATACCAGCTGGAAGAAGGGTTCAGGGCCCAGGGGGTCAGATGGCGGGGTGGTGGGGGGTGTCCTGGGAAGATCCCGGAGGCCTTTGGTGCTCAGTACCAGAGCGCAAACCCGGGCCAGGGGTGCCTGGTGAGTCTAGGGTCCAGTGTTGATGCTTGGAGTGAACCCAAGAGGTCTCCACTAGGTCTGAGGGGGGTTGCAGATGCTCAGTATCAGAGCTTGGAGCCTCTTGAGGCGGTGGTTGGTGGGTTGCTGGTACTCAGTCCTGGAGCTTGGAGTCTGGTGCGGGGGGTTGTGGTGCCCAGTGCTGGAGCTCGGAGCTTGTGCTGGCCACTTGGTGAGGGGAAGATGTGGGGTCCCAGAGCGGCGTGGAGTGGGAAAGGGTCAGGTTTGGAATCCTGACGTGAGGAGAAGGGGAAATTTAGAGTCCCCAAAATCCCCTGGAAAAGCTGAGGGTGGAGTGGAGCGGATTAGGATCCTCAGGTGGGGGGGGGGGGTGTTCAAATTTTTGGGTCCCCAGAATCCCGAGGGGGACACACAGAAGGGGACAGGGACACATAGGGGAGATGGGGACAGGGACTCAGATGGGAGACAGGGACATGTGGGGCAGGACAGGGATGCACAGAGGGGTCAGAGTGAGGCACAGTGGGGAGTAGGGAGATATGAAGGGGAGGGGACACCTGGATGCCAGCAGGACACTCAGCAGGGGACAATGTTTCCACAGGTGTGGGGATGCTGCCATCAGGATGCCTGTGGTGGCACGCAGCATGGGGCCACGTGACCCTGCAGGTGACAGTGAGCCTTGGCCTTTGCCCAGCCTGTCTCCAGGGGTGGTTGGGGTCCCCAGAGCATGATGGCCTTGGCACACCCTGGTGGCTGTCACTTGCTTCTGGGCCACTTCTCACCAGCTGATCGAGGTCCCCGTCCTGCCCTGGTAGGGGGCTGACATTGGGCCGGGACACTGCGGTGATGACAGTGGAGACAGGGTGGCAGGAACTGCATTGGACAGTGTTTGGCCGTGGCCGAGATGACAGCGCTGATGGCACTGTGGTGGCACAGGTGGTGGCATTGATGATGTCCCAGTTCACGTGTTCCCCACATTCCCATCCACGGCCATGTCTCCCCATGTCCCCACCCAGGTCATTGTGTCCTACAGGTCTCCATCTACGCCTGAGTTCAACAGCTTTATTTCCAGGCCAGTTTCAGGTCTTTGCAAGGGAAACCTTTTTGTTTCAAGAGCAAAACAAAAGGATTTCCGTGTCCCTGCCAGCAGAGCATCCACATGCTTGGGTGGTGGCAAGAAGCTTTATGCGAGGGACTTCCACCCCAGCGTCTCCAAAATTTTGGGTGTTGCCCCAGTCCATCCCCTTTTGGATGTGTAAGATGCCCATGGGCCAGAGAGAATTAAAAAGACGGATTTATGTTGCAGACAACCTCCAAGGCCATGCAGTGTTGCTTGATGACAGCAGAAGATGGAAAAAGTGAGATTTTTGTGGGGCCAGAAGTCAACACATCCACTCTCCACGGTGGATTTCTGATGTTGGTCTGTGGGTGTGTGGGGGTGCCCACAGGGAGCCAGGAGGAGGTGGAGCCTCGCAGGCAGGTGACTTCCCAACAGGGATCATCAGCAGCATGGATCAGCGGGGCACTGCCTGCTGGGATCACTGGGGATCACACGGTGCTGAAGCCGTGGGGAATGGAGCTGGAGCAGCGCATGAAACTCTTGCAGCAGGCGGGCACTTGCAGGGCTTCCCTTAGCGGTGGGTCTGTTGGTGTCTGGTCAAGGTAGAGCTCTGTGAGAAGCTCTTCCCACATTCTGGACACTGGAAGGGCCTCTCCCCAGTGTGGATGCGGCGGTGGGTGACGAGGCTGGAGTTGTGCTTGAAGCCCTTGCCGCAGTCGGGGCAGAGAAAGGGCCGCTCCTCCACGTGAATCCGCTGGTGTCTGAGAAGATGAGAGCTGCTCTGAAACCTCTTGCTGCATTGATCACACTGGTAGGGTTTCTCGCCGGTGTGGCTCCTCAGGTGGTAGATCAGGTGGGAGCGCTGGCAGAAGCTTCTCCCACACTGCCCACACTCATAGGGACGTTCACCGCTATGGAGTCTCCTGTGGCAGATTAGATAGGAGCTCTGGCTGAAGCTCTTGCCACACTCAGGACACTCATAGGGCCTCAGCCGGGTGTGGGTGTGCTGGTGGTTGATGAGGCTGAAGTTGTACTTGAAGCCTTTCCCACAGTCAGGGCAGCGGAAGGGCTTCTCATCCTTGTGAGTGCGCTGGTGCCTGAGGAGATTGGAGCTGGTCTGAAAGCTCTTCCTGCATTGATCACACTCGTAGGGCCTCTCCCTGCTGTGGCTCTTCAGGTGGACAATCAGGCAGAATGTCCGGCTGAAGCTCTTGCCACACTCCGCACACTCATAGGGCCTCTCCCCGCTGTGGCTCTTCAGGTGGACAACCAAGTTGGAGCTGTGGGTGAAGCTCTTCCCACACTGGTCACATACGTAGCGCTTCTCCCCCATGTGGATTCTCATGTGGCAGGTCAAGTCGACTCTCTGGCTGAAGCTCTTGCCACATTCCCAGCACTTGTGGGGCTTCTCCCCATCCTGGAGCTGCTCATGGAGCCCCAGCTCTGAGCTCCGGCCACCTCCCTGGCCCAGGGTGGGTCTTTCCTCCTCGCATCCCCGTGATCTGCGTTTGCAGCCCCTCCTGATGCGGGATCTCCGGGGATTTTCCTCCCCATCGGATTCCTGTGCCGTGGAGCTGCTGACAACGGCCTCTTCCACCAGGTTCTGCTGCAGGGATTTGTCCTGCCTGGTCTCCCTCCTCGGCTGGGTGCCTGGCGGAGGAAGGACAAGGAGAGGATGGGATTTGCCTCCGTGCCACAGGGAAGGACAAGGAGATCCCCCCAGCGCATCCCCGGCAGGATGGCCTTGGCAGCGAGGTTGCCCTGCAGCCGTGGGCCATGCTGGGCTAGGAGAAGGAGCAGGAGAGAGGGGGAAAGGGACAGTGACTTCCTCCTCACCTACCTGGGCCTCCCAGGCCATCTTCCTCTTCCTCACGGCCTTTTCCTCCTGCATCAGGCCAAGGTTTGCGAATGGGAAATCCTGCTTTGGGGAGAAACTAGGGATGAGCACCTAGGGTTTGATGGTCCTGCTGCCTCGCCTCTCTTGCTTTGAAAAGACAAGTGTCTGCTAAGGCAGGAGGAGCCTCCCTTAAAATCAAAAATGTAAACCCCCTCCCTCTGAATTATTCGAATTTTGAAATTAAGGAGCTCTCAGGGAATGATATAGGAGTAGGAGTAACAGCTCTTTGCTAGGAAAAATGAAATTAAAATGTAGTAGTAGAAAACAACCTCTGACAGGGTCAGAATCCAACCTGACACCCTGTTAGTCAGGGTGTTTGTAGCAGTCCGGTGAAATGGTGGCTGCAGTCCTCCTGGAGGGACAGATGTGCTTCTCTTGAAGCAATGATCCTGCAGAAGGGTCTAGTTTTCCTCCAAAGGTCCACTGGTGGTGTAGCTAGGTGTAGCCTTCCTCTGGGAAGCCAGTGCAGAAGCAAAGCTGCTCCTCTGGGAATCCCGTGGGAAAAGCCTGACTGGGGTGTTCCAAATCTCAGCTTATATCCAGGCAGGAATGCTTGGCTCCTCCCTCTGGGCAGAGCTTCTCACAATGGGATGATGTCATTTTTATCAGCCATGCAGTGAGGCTCAATGGCCCATTAGCAGATGATAATTGGGCAGTTTGCTTTATCTCTGCCAGAAGCCATCCTCCCTCTGGGCAGATATCATCAACAGCTTCACACCAGGGAGGGGCCCTACAAGTGCTGATAATTGGGCAGTTTTCTTTATCTCTGCCAGAAGCCATCCTCCCTCAGGGGAGATAGCAGCAGCAGCAGCTTCACATCAGGGAGGGGCCCTACAAGTGCCTGGAGTGTGGGAAGAGCTTCAGGCACACTTCCAATCTCTTCATTCACCATTGTGTGCACACTGGAGAGAGGCCCTACAAGTGCCTGGAATGTGGGAAGAGCTTCAGCCAGAGCTCATTACTAGTTGAGCACCAGAGGATCCACACCGTGGAGAGGACCTATGATTGCCCTGACGGTGGGAAGAGGTTTCAAAGCAGCACCAATCTCCTCATACATCAGCGGACACACACAGGGGAGCGAGCCTTCAGCTGCCCTGACTGCGGCAAGGGCTTCAATCAAAGGGCTACCACCTCATCAGGCACCGGCACATCCACACTTGTAGGGGAGAAGCCCTACAAGTGTGAGGAACGAGGGATGAGCTTCAGACAGAGCTTCAACTTGGCCTCCCACCGGATGATCCATACTGGGGAGAGGCCCTTCCGTTGCCCCGACTGTGGCAAGGGCTTCACCCACAACTCCAAGCTTATGAGGCATCGGCGCATTCACACTGGGGAGAGGGCATTCACACTGGGGAGAGGCCCTACGAGTGTGAGCACTGTGGCAAGAGCTTCTCACAGAGCTCTAACTTGAGCAGACACCAAGAGAGCCACCAATAAGGGAAGCTCTTCCAGTGCTTCAACCTCGGGAAGAGCTTCCACTGCTGCAACTTCATCCCCCACTGGAGGATCCATGTTGGATGATCCACAGTGACCCACATTGGGCAGAGAGCTGGTGACCCACATTCCTCCAGATGATCCCCACTGGGTGGGGGGAAGGTGTTGGAGAGATTTCTTTCACTCCTTATTCACCTGCTCTGATGTTGTTGGTAATAAATGCAGTCCCCAGGCTGGGGTTTTTTCCTGTGCTGGTGATCAGGGCAGGATCTCTCCCTGTCTCAATGCCTGGGCCTTTCCTCAGCCAGTCAGAAAAGTCACTAAAGAATTTTCAGCCAAGCAGAGCTTTTCTCACTGATAGCTGGCAGAGCCACAGTCTGGGGTGGGAAAGGTTAGAAAAGTGGGGAAAAGGAAGGACAGCATCCTAGAACAGACTGAGCAGGGGCTGGGGATTGGTGGGGGATTGTGTGAAAGAGGTTGGGGAAGGGGCAAAACCCAGCATCTAGTGTTGGGATGGATGAACGTTTGACAAGAAAGTCTCACAGATATGGATGCTTGGCAGAAAGATTTTTGAATGTAGAATCTGAAGAAGGAGTAGGGTTGAAAGCAAGTTTGGATGTAGAAGAAAAGTGCTGAGCCAGTCTTGCTGGATAACTGAGAAGGCAAAGGCTATGTTAGTTAGAAGGGGTTTTTATGGCTCAGAGGAAAGGATAAAGCCACCTGAAAGAAGAAGATGTTTTACCAAGCAGAAGGATTCCACAGTCCAACAAGACAGCCGATTTGCAAGTAGAGAAAAGGTCTCAGAATTTTCCACTGCAAGAAAGCTGAAAAACTTCTAGCCTCAACTGTAACATACTAACTTTTAGTGATTGGAGAATAGTAACATGAATATGGTAATGATAGTAGTTAGGATAGGCTAGAGATAAAAGTGAAGGTATAGATTGGTTCTTATGGATTAAGATGCTCAGCAGGGAAAAGTGTAGAATGCATTGTAAGCAAAATTCAAGGGTCTTCAGGCTGGACTCCAGCTGGAGCTGACAGCTGTAGACACAGGCTGTGTCACCCACGAGGCCGGACTGCTGTACAGTCTTGAATGGAATAAAGCGCATTTGAAGAGCCTCCTGGAGTCTTGCTGTGGCATTTGCATTTTCTGAAAAATCCCTTCAGCCAGGATTTTTCTTCTGGGAAGCTGAGAAGCCTCAGAGAAAAAGGAAAACAATAATGATCTCATTTGCTTCTCCTCTCTTTTGCTCATGTGGAATGTGTTTGGAGATGGTTGACCAACAGGTGATTGTTTCATTGGTTTCTGGTGGGAGTGTTTTCACTCATTGGCCAATCAAAGCCAAGCTCTGTGGAGACTCTTGAAAGAGTCACGAGTTTTTATTGTTATCTTTTTAGCATTCTGAAAGTATCCTTTCTGTATTTTTTACTACAGGTTAGTATAGTATTTTTTAATCCATGATTGTAGCATCAAATAATAAATTTGCCTTCTGAGAACATGGAGTCAGATTGATGATTCCCCTCAGCGGGGTGAATTTGGGGGTGAGGGTGGGCATGGAGACCTCCCTTCAGGACTGGATACCAGCTGGAAGAAGGGTTCAGGACCCAGGGGGGGCAAATGGCGGGGTGGTGGGGGGAGTCCTGGGAAGATCCCGGAGGCCTTTGGTGCTCAGTACCAGAGCGCAAAGCCCGAGCCAGGGGTGCCTGGTGAGTCTAGGGTCCAGTGTTGATGCTTGGAGTGAACCCAAGAGGTCTCCAGTAGGTCTGAGAGGGGTTGCAGATGCTCAGTATCAGAGCTTGGAGCCTCTTGTGGGAGTGGTTGGTGGGTTGCTGGTACTCAGTCCTGGAGCTTGGAGTCTGGTGCGGGGGGTTGTGGTGCCCAGTGCTGGAGCTCGGAGCTTGTGCTGGCCACTTGGTGAGGGGAAGATGTGGGGTCCCAGAGCGGCGTGGAGTGGGAAAGGGTCAGGTTTGGAATCCTGACGTGAGGAGAAGGGGAAATTTAGAGTCCCCAAAATCCCCTGGAAAAGCTGAGGGTGGAGCGGAGCGGATTAGGATCCTCAGGTGGGGGGGGGTGTTCAAATTTTTGGGTCCCCAGAATCCCGAGGGGGACACACAGAAGGGGACAGGGACACATAAGGGAGATGGGGACAGGGACTCAGATGGGAGACAGGGACACGTGGGGCAGGACAGGGATGCACAGAGGGGTCAGAGTGAGGCACAGTGGGGAGTAGGGAGATATGAAGGGGAGAAGACACCTGGATGCCAGCAGGAGACTCATCGGGGGACAATGTTTCCACAGGTGTGGGGATGCTGCCACCAGGATGCCTGTGGTGGCACGCAGCATGGGGCCACATGACCCTGCAGGTGACAGTGAGCCTTGGCCTTTGCCCAGCCTGTCTCCAGGGGTGGTTGGGGTCCCCAGAGCATGATGGCCTTGGCACACCCTGGTGGCTGTCACTTGCTTCTGGGCCACTTGTCACCAGCTGATCGAGGTCCCCGTCCTGCCCTGGTAGGGGGGTGACATTGGGCCGGGACACTGTGGTGATGACAGTGGAGACAGGGTTGCAGGAACTGCATTGGACAGCGTTTGGCCGTGGCCGAGATGACAGCGCTGATGGCACTGTGGTGGCACAGGTGGTGGCATTGATGATGTCCCAGTTCACGTGTTCCCCACATTCCCATCCACGGCCATGTCTCCCCATGTGTCCCCATGTCCCCACCCATGTCATTGTGTCCTACAGGTCTCCATCTACGCCTGAGTTCAACACCTTTATTTCTAGGCCAGTTTCAGGTCTTTGCAAGGGAAACCTTTTTGTTTCAAGAGCAAAACAAAAGGATTTCCGTGTCCCTGCCAGCAGAGCATCCACATGCTTGGGTGGTGGCAAGAAGCTTTATGCGAGGGACTTCCACCCCAGCGTCTCCAAAATTTTGGGTGTTGCCCCAGTCCATCCCCTTTTGGATGTGTAAGATGCCTATGGGCCAGAGAGAATTAAAAAGACGGATTTATGTTGCAGACGACCTCCAAGGCCATGCAGTGTTGCTTGATGACAGCAGAAGATGGAAAAAGTGAGATTTTTGTGGGGCCAGAAGTCAACACATCCACTCTCCACGGTGGATTTCTGATGTTGGTCTGTGGGTGTGTGGGGGTGCCCACAGGGAGCCAGGAGGAGGTGGAGCCTCGCAGGCAGGTGACTTCCCAACAGGGATCACCAGCAGCATGGATCAGCGGGGCACTGCCCGCTGGGATCACTGGGGATCACACGGTGCGGAAGCCATGGGGAATGGAGCTGGAGCAGCGCATGAAACTCTTGCAGCAGGCGGGCACTTGCAGGGCTTCCCTTAGCAGTGGGTCTGTTGGTGTCTGGTCAAGGTAGAGCTCTGTGAGAAGCTCTTCCCACATTCTGGACACTGGAAGGGCCTCTCCCCAGTGTGGATGCGGCGGTGGGTGACGAGGCTGGAGTTGTGCTTGAAGCCCTTGCCGCAGTCGGGGCAGAGAAAGGGCCGCTCCTCCACGTGAATCCGCTGGTGTCTGAGAAGATGAGAGCTGCTCTGAAACCTCTTGCTGCATTGATCACACTGGTAGGGTTTCTCGCCGGTGTGGCTCCTCAGGTGGTAGATCAGGTGGGAGCGCTGGCAGAAGCTTCTCCCACACTGCCCACACTCATAGGGACGTTCACCGCTGTGGAGTCTCCTGTGGCAGATTAGGTAGGAGCTCTGGCTGAAGCTCTTGCCACACTCAGGACACTCATAGGGCCTCAGCCGGGTGTGGGTGTGCTGGTGGTTGATGAGGCTGAAGTTGTACTTGAAGCCTTTCCCACAGTCAGGGCAGCGGAAGGGCTTCTCATCCTTGTGAGTGCGCTGGTGCCTGAGGAGATTGGAGCTGGTCTGAAAGCTCTTCCTGCATTGATCACACTCGTAGGGCCTCTCCCTGCTGTGGCTCTTCAGGTGGACAATCAGGCAGAATGTCCGGCTGAAGCTCTTGCCACACTCCGCACACTCATAGGGCCTCTCCCCGCTGTGGCTCTTCAGGTGGACAACCAAGTTGGAGCTGTGGGTGAAGCTCTTCCCACACTGGTCACATACGTAGCGCTTCTCCCCCATGTGGATTCTCATGTGGCAGGTCAAGTCGACTCTCTGGCTGAAGCTCTTGCCACATTCCCAGCACTTGTGGGGCTTCTCCCCATCCTGGAGCTGCTCATGGAGCCCCAGCTCCGAGCTCCGGCCACCTCCCCGGCCCAGGGTGGGTCTTTCCTCCTCGCATCCCCGTGATCTGCGTTTGCAGCCCCTCCTGATGCGGGATCTCCGGGGATTTTCCTCACCATCGGATTCCTGTGCCGTGGAGCTGCTGACAACGGCCTCTTCCACAAGGTTCTGCTGCAGGGATTTGTCCTGCCTGGTCTCCCTCCTCGGCTCACTGCCTGGCGGAGGAAGGACAAGGAGAGGATGGGATTTGCCTCCGTGCCACAGGGAAGGACAAGGAGATCCCCCCAGCGCATCCCCGGCAGGACGGCCTTGGCAGCGAGGTTGCCCTGCAGCCGTGGGCCATGCTGGGCTAGGAGAAGGAGCAGGAGAGAGGGGGAAAGGGACAGTGACTTCCTCCTCACCTACCTGGGCCTCCCAGGCCATCTTCCTCACGGCCTCTTCCTCCTGCATCAGGCCAAGGTTTGCGAATGGGAAATCCTGCTTTGGGGAGAAACTAGGGATGAGCGCCTAGGGTTTGATGGTCCTGCTGCCTCGCCTCTCTTGCTTTGAAAAGACAAGTGTCTGCTAAGGCAGGAGGAGCCTCCCTTAAAATCAAAAATGTAAACCCCCTCCCTCTGAATTATTCAAATTTTGAAATTAAGGAGCTCTCAGGGAATGATATAGGAGTAGGAGTAACAGCTCTTTGCTAGGAAAAATGAAATTAAAATGTAGTAGTAGAAAAAAAGCTCTGACAGAGTCAGAATCCAACCTGACACCCTGTTAGTCAGGGTGTTTGTAGCAGTCCGGTGAAATGGTGGCTGCAGTCCTCCTGGAGGGACAGATGTGCTTCTCTTGAAGCAATGATCCTGCAGAAGGGTCTAGTTTTCCTCCAAAGGTCCACTGGTGGTGTAGCTAGGTGTAGCCTTCCTCTGGGAAGCCAGTGCAGAAGCAAAGCTGATCCTCTGGGAATCCCGTGGGAAAAGCAGCCTGACTGGGGTGTTCCAAATCTCAGCTTATATCCAGGCAGGAATGCTTGGCTCCTCCCTCTGGGCAGAGCTTCTCACAATGGGATGATGTCATTTTTATCAGCCATGCAGTGAGGCTCAATGGCCCATTAGCAGATGATAATTGGGCAGTTTTCTTTATCTCTGCCAGAAGCCATCCTCCCTCTGGGCAGATATCATCAACAGCTTCACACCAGGGAGGGGCCCTACAAGTGCCTGGAGTGTGGGAAGAGCTTCAGGCACACTTCCAATCTCTTCATTCACCATTGTGTGCACACTGGAGAGAGGCCCTACAAGTGCCTGGAGTGTGGGAAGAGCTTCAGGTGGAGCTCCAGCCTCATCAAGCACCAGCGGCTGCACAGCGGGGAACAGCCCTGTGAGTGTGGGGAATGTGGGAAGAGCTTCAGCCAGAGCTCATGACTAGTTGAGCACCAGAGGATCCACACCGTGGAGAGGACCTATGATTGCCCTGACTGTGGGAAGAGGTTTCAAAGCAGCACCAATCTCCTCATACATCAGCGGACACACACAGGGGAGCGAGCCTTCAGCTGCCCTGACTGCGGCAAGGGCTTCAATCAAAGGGCTACCACCTCATCAGGCACCGGCACATCCACACTTGTAGGGGAGAAGCCCTACAAGTGTGAGGAACGTGGGATGAGCTTCAGACAGAGCTTCAACTTGGCCTCCCACCGGATGATCCATACTGGGGAGAGGCCCTTCCGTTGCCCCGACTGTGGCAAGGGCTTCACCCACAAATCCAAGCTCATGAGGCACTGGGGCATCCACACTGGGGAGAGGCCCTACGAGTGTGAGCAGTGTGGCAAGAGCTTCTCACAGAGCTCTAACTTGAGCAGACACCAAGAGAGCCACCAATAAGGGAAGCTCTTCCAGTGCTTCAACCTCGGGAAGAGCTTCCACTGCTGCAACTTCATCCCCCACTGGAGGATCCATGTTGGATGATCCACAGTGACCCACATTGGGCAGAGAGCTGGTGACCCACATTCCTCCAGATGATCCCCACTGGGTGGGGGGAAGGTGTTGGAGAGATTTCTTTCACTCCTTATTCACCTGCTCTGATGTTGTTGGTAATAAATGCAGTCCCCAGGCTGGGGTTTTTTCCTGTGCTGGTGATCAGGGCAGGATCTCTCCCTGTCTCAATGCCTGGGCCTTTCCTCAGCCAGTCAGCAAAGTCACTAAAGAATTTTCAGCCAAGCAGAGCTTTTCTCACTGATAGCTGGCAGAGCCACAGTCTGGGGTGGGAAAGGTTAGAAAATTGGGGAAAAGGAAGGACAGCATCCTAGAACAGACTGAGCAGGGGCTGGGGATTGGAGGGGGATTGTGTGAAAGAGGTTGGGGAAGGGGCAAAAACCAGCATCTAGTGTTGGGATGGATGAACGTTTGACAAGAAAGTCTCACAGATATGGATGCTTGGCAGAAAGATTTTTGAATGTAGAATCTGAAGAAGGAGTAGGGTTGAAAGCAAGTTTGGATGTAGAAGAAAAGTGCTGAGCCAGTCTTGCTGGATAACTGAGAAGGCAAAGGCTATGTTAGTTAGAAGGGGTTTTTATGGCTCAGAGGAAAGGATAAAGCCACCTGAAAGAAGAAGATGTTTTACCAAGCAGAAGGATTCCACGGTCCAACAAGACAGCCGATTTGCAAGTAGAGAAAAGGTCTCAGAATTTTCCACTGCAAGAAAGCTGAAAAACTTCTAGCCTCAACTGTAACATACTAACTTTTAGTGATTGGAGAATAGTAACATGAATATGGTAATGATAGTAGTTAGGATAGGCTAGAGGTAAAAGTGAAGGTATAGATTGGTTCTTATGGATTAAGATGCTCAGCAGGGAAAAGTATAGAATGCATTGTAAGCAAAATTCAAGGGTCTTCAGGCTGGACTCCAGCTGGAGCTGACAGCTGTAGACACAGGCTGTGTCACCCACGAGGCCGGACTGCTGTACAGTCTTGAATGGAATAAAGCGCATTTGAAGAGCCTCCTGGAGTCTTGCTGTGGCATTGGCATTTTCTGAAAAATCCCTTCAGCCAGGATTTTCTCCTGGGAAGCTGAGAAGCCTCAGAGAAAAAGGAAAACAATAATGATCTCATTTGCTTCTCCTCTCTTTTGCTCATGTGGAATGTGTTTGGAGATGGTTGACCAACAGGTGATTGTTTCATTGGTTTCTGGTGGGAGTGTTTTCACTCATTGGCCAATCAAAGCCAAGCTGTGTGGACACTCTTGAAAGAGTCACGAGTTTTTATTATTATCTTTTTAGCATTCTGTAAGTATCCTTTCTGTATTTTTTACTACAGGTTAGTATAGTATTTTTTAATCCATGATTGTAGCATCAAATAATAAATTAGCCTTCTGAGAACATGGAGTCAGATTGATGATTCCCCTCAGCGGGGATGAATTTGGGGGTGAGGGTGGGCATGGAGACCTCCCTTCAGGACTGGATACCAGCTGGAAGAAGGGTTCAGGGCCCAGGGGGGCAGATGGCGGGGTGGTGGGGGGAGTCCTGGGAAGATCCCGGAGGCCTTTGGTGCTCAGTACCAGAGCGCAAAGCCCGGGCCAGGGGTGCCTGGTGAGTCTAGGGTCCAGTGTTGATGCTTGGAGTGAACCCAAGAGGTCTCCACTAGGTCTGAGGGGGGTTCCAGATGCTCAGTATCAGAGCTTGGAGCCTCTTGAGGCGGTGGTTGGTGGGTTCCTGGTACTGAGTCCTGGAGCTTGGAGTCTGGTGCGGGGGGTTGTGGTGTCCAGTGCTGGAGCTCGGAGCTTGTGCTGGCCACTTGGTGAGGGGAAGATGTGGGGTCCCAGAGCGGCGTGGAGTGGGAAAGGGTCAGGTTTGGAATCCTGACGTGAGGAGAAGGGGAAATTTAGAGTCCCCAAAATCCCCTGGAAAAGCTGAGGGTGGAGCGGAGCGGATTAGGATCCTCAGGTGGGGGGGGGTGTTCAAATTTTTGGGTCCCCAGAATCCCGAGGGGGACACACAGAAGGGGACAGGGACACATAGGGGAGATGGGGACAGGGACTCAGATGGGAGACAGGGACACGTGGGGCAGGACAGGGATGCACAGAGGGGTCAGAGTGAGGCACAGTGGGGAGTAGGGAGATATGAAGGGGAGGGGACACCTGGATGCCAGCAGGACACTCATCAGGGGACAATGTTTCCACAGGAGTGGGCATGCTGCCATCAGGATGCCTGCGGTGGCACGCAGCATGGGGCCACATGACCCTGCAGGTGACAGTGAGCCTTGGCCTTTGCCCAGCCTGTCTCCAGGGGTGGTTGGGGTCCCCAGAGCATGATGGCCTTGGCACACCCTGGTGGCTGTCACTTGCTTCTGGGCCACTTGTCACCAGCTGATCAAGGTCCCCGTCCTGCCCTGGTAGGGGGGTGACATTGGGCCGGGTCACTGCGGTGATGACAGTGGAGACAGGGTGGCAGGAACTGCATTGGACAGCGTTTGGCCGTGGCCGAGATGACAGCGCTGATGGCACTGTGGTGGCACAGGTGGTGGCATTGATGATGTCCCAGTTCACGTGTTCCCCACATTCCCATCCACGGCCATGTCTCCCCATGTCCCCACCCAGGTCATTGTGTCCTACAGGTCTCCATCTACGCCTGAGTTCAACACCTTTATTTCCAGGCCAGTTTCAGGTCTTTGCAAGGGAAACCTTTTTGTTTCAAGAGCAAAACAAAAGGATTTCCGTGTCCCTGCCAGCAGAGCATCCACATGCTTGGGTGGTGGCAAGAAGCTTTATGCGAGGGACTCCCACCCCAGCGTCTCCAAAATTTTGGGTGTTGCCCCAGTCCATCCCCTTTTGGATGTGTAAGATGCCCATGGGCCAGAGAGAATTAAAAAGACGGATTTATGTTGCAGACGACCTCCAAGGCCATGCAGTGTTGCTTGATGACAGCAGAAGATGGAAAAAGTGAGATTTTTGTGGGGCCAGAAGTCAACACATCCACTCTCCACGGTGGATTTCTGATGTTGGTCTGTGGGTGTGTGGGGGTGCCCACAGGGAGCCAGGAGGAGGTGGAGCCTCGCAGGCAGGTGACTTCCCAACAGGGATCACCAGCAGCATGGATCAGCGGGGCACTGCCCGCTGGGATCACTGGGGATCACACGGTGCGGAAGCCATGGGGAATGGAGCTGGAGCAGCGCATGAAACTCTTGCAGCAGGCGGGCACTTGCAGGGCTTCCCTTAGCGGTGGGTCTGTTGGTGTCTGGTCAAGGTAGAGCTCTGTGAGAAGCTCTTCCCACATTCTGGACACTGGAAGGGCCTCTCCCCAGTGTGGATGCGGCGGTGGGTGACGAGGCTGGAGTTGTGCTTGAAGCCCTTGCCGCAGTCGGGGCAGAGAAAGGGCCGCTCCTCCACGTGAATCCGCTGGTGTCTGAGAAGATGAGAGCTGCTCTGAAACCTCTTGCTGCATTGATCACACTGGTAGGGTTTCTCGCCGGTGTGGCTCCTCAGGTGGTAGATCAGGTGGGAGCGCTGGCAGAAGCTTCTCCCACACTGCCCACACTCATAGGGACGTTCACCGCTGTGGAGTCTCCTGTGGCAGATTAGGTAGGAGCTCTGGCTGAAGCTCTTGCCACACTCAGGACACTCATAGGGCCTCAGCCGGGTGTGGGTGTGCTGGTGGTTGATGAGGCTGAAGTTGTACTTGAAGCCTTTCCCACAGTCAGGGCAGCGGAAGGGCTTCTCATCCTTGTGAGTGCGCTGGTGCCTGAGGAGATTGGAGCTGGTCTGAAAGCTCTTCCTGCATTGATCACACTCGTAGGGCCTCTCCCTGCTGTGGCTCTTCAGGTGGACAATCAGGCAGAATGTCCGGCTGAAGCTCTTGCCACACTCCGCACACTCATAGGGCCTCTCCCCGCTGTGGCTCTTCAGGTGGACAACCAAGTTGGAGCTGTGGCTGAAGCTCTTCCCACACTGGTCACATACGTAGCGCTTCTCCCCCATGTGGATTCTCATGTGGCAGGTCAAGTCGACTCTCTGGCTGAAGCTCTTGCCACATTCCCAGCACTTGTGGGGCTTCTCCCCATCCTGGAGCTGCTCATGGAGCCCCAGCTCCGAGCTCCGGCCACCTCCCCGGCCCAGGGTGGGTCTTTCCTCCTCGCATCCCCGTGATCTGCGTTTGCAGCCCCTCCTGATGCGGGATCTCCGGGGATTTTCCTCACCATCGGATTCCTGTGCCGTGGAGCTGCTGACAACGGCCTCTTCCACAAGGTTCTGCTGCAGGGATTTGTCCTGCCTGGTCTCCCTCCTCGGCTCACTGCCTGGCGGAGGAAGGACAAGGAGAGGATGGGATTTGCCTCCGTGCCACAGGGAAGGACAAGGAGATCCCCCCAGCGCATCCCCGGCAGGACGGCCTTGGCAGCGAGGTTGCCCTGCAGCCGTGGGCCATGCTGGGCTAGGAGAAGGAGCAGGAGAGAGGGGGAAAGGGACAGTGACTTCCTCCTCACCTACCTGGGCCTCCCAGGCCATCTTCCTCACGGCCTCTTCCTCCTGCATCAGGCCAAGGTTTGCGAATGGGAAATCCTGCTTTGGGGAGAAACTAGGGATGAGCGCCTAGGGTTTGATGGTCCTGCTGCCTCGCCTCTCTTGCTTTGAAAAGACAAGTGTCTGCTAAGGCAGGAGGAGCCTCCCTTAAAATCAAAAATGTAAACCCCCTCCCTCTGAATTATTCAAATTTTGAAATTAAGGAGCTCTCAGGGAATGATATAGGAGTAGGAGTAACAGCTCTTTGCTAGGAAAAATGAAATTAAAATGTAGTAGTAGAAAAAAAGCTCTGACAGAGTCAGAATCCAACCTGACACCCTGTTAGTCAGGGTGTTTGTAGCAGTCCGGTGAAATGGTGGCTGCAGTCCTCCTGGAGGGACAGATGTGCTTCTCTTGAAGCAATGATCCTGCAGAAGGGTCTAGTTTTCCTCCAAAGGTCCACTGGTGGTGTAGCTAGGTGTAGCCTTCCTCTGGGAAGCCAGTGCAGAAGCAAAGCTGATCCTCTGGGAATCCCGTGGGAAAAGCAGCCTGACTGGGGTGTTCCAAATCTCAGCTTATATCCAGGCAGGAATGCTTGGCTCCTCCCTCTGGGCAGAGCTTCTCACAATGGGATGATGTCATTTTTATCAGCCATGCAGTGAGGCTCAATGGCCCATTAGCAGATGATAATTGGGCAGTTTTCTTTATCTCTGCCAGAAGCCATCCTCCCTCTGGGCAGATATCATCAACAGCTTCACACCAGGGAGGGGCCCTACAAGTGCCTGGAGTGTGGGAAGAGCTTCAGGCACACTTCCAATCTCTTCATTCACCATTGTGTGCACACTGGAGAGAGGCCCTACAAGTGCCTGGAGTGTGGGAAGAGCTTCAGGTGGAGCTCCAGCCTCATCAAGCACCAGCGGCTGCACAGCGGGGAACAGCCCTGTGAGTGTGGGGAATGTGGGAAGAGCTTCAGCCAGAGCTCATTACTAGTTGAGCACCAGAGGATCCACACCGTGGAGAGGACCTATGATTGCCCTGACTGTGGGAAGAGGTTTCAAAGCAGCACCAATCTCCTCATACATCAGCGGACACACACAGGGGAGCGAGCCTTCAGCTGCCCTGACTGCGGCAAGGGCTTCAATCAAAGGGCTACCACCTCATCAGGCACCGGCACATCCACACTTGTAGGGGAGAAGCCCTACAAGTGTGAGGAACGTGGGATGAGCTTCAGACAGAGCTTCAACTTGGCCTCCCACCGGATGATCCATACTGGGGAGAGGCCCTTCCGTTGCCCCGACTGTGGCAAGGGCTTCACCCACAAATCCAAGCTCATGAGGCACTGGGGCATCCACACTGGGGAGAGGCCCTACGAGTGTGAGCAGTGTGGCAAGAGCTTCTCACAGAGCTCTAACTTGAGCAGACACCAAGAGAGCCACCAATAAGGGAAGCTCTTCCAGTGCTTCAACCTCGGGAAGAGCTTCCACTGCTGCAACTTCATCCCCCACTGGAGGATCCATGTTGGATGATCCACAGTGACCCACATTGGGCAGAGAGCTGGTGACCCACATTCCTCCAGATGATCCCCACTGGGTGGGGGGAAGGTGTTGGAGAGATTTCTTTCACTCCTTATTCACCTGCTCTGATGTTGTTGGTAATAAATGCAGTCCCCAGGCTGGGGTTTTTTCCTGTGCTGGTGATCAGGGCAGGATCTCTCCCTGTCTCAATGCCTGGGCCTTTCCTCAGCCAGTCAGCAAAGTCACTAAAGAATTTTCAGCCAAGCAGAGCTTTTCTCACTGATAGCTGGCAGAGCCACAGTCTGGGGTGGGAAAGGTTAGAAAATTGGGGAAAAGGAAGGACAGCATCCTAGAACAGACTGAGCAGGGGCTGGGGATTGGAGGGGGATTGTGTGAAAGAGGTTGGGGAAGGGGCAAAAACCAGCATCTAGTGTTGGGATGGATGAACGTTTGACAAGAAAGTCTCACAGATATGGATGCTTGGCAGAAAGATTTTTGAATGTAGAATCTGAAGAAGGAGTAGGGTTGAAAGCAAGTTTGGATGTAGAAGAAAAGTGCTGAGCCAGTCTTGCTGGATAACTGAGAAGGCAAAGGCTATGTTAGTTAGAAGGGGTTTTTATGGCTCAGAGGAAAGGATAAAGCCACCTGAAAGAAGAAGATGTTTTACCAAGCAGAAGGATTCCACGGTCCAACAAGACAGCCGATTTGCAAGTAGAGAAAAGGTCTCAGAATTTTCCACTGCAAGAAAGCTGAAAAACTTCTAGCCTCAACTGTAACATACTAACTTTTAGTGATTGGAGAATAGTAACATGAATATGGTAATGATAGTAGTTAGGATAGGCTAGAGGTAAAAGTGAAGGTATAGATTGGTTCTTATGGATTAAGATGCTCAGCAGGGAAAAGTATAGAATGCATTGTAAGCAAAATTCAAGGGTCTTCAGGCTGGACTCCAGCTGGAGCTGACAGCTGTAGACACAGGCTGTGTCACCCACGAGGCCGGACTGCTGTACAGTCTTGAATGGAATAAAGCGCATTTGAAGAGCCTCCTGGAGTCTTGCTGTGGCATTTGCATTTTCTGAAAAATCCCTTCAGCCAGGATTTTTCTCCTGGGAAGCTGAGAAGCCTCAGAGAAAAAGGAAAACAATAATGATCTCATTTGCTTCTCCTCTCTTTTGCTCATGTGGAATGTGTTTGGAGATGGTTGACCAACAGGTGATTGTTTCATTGGTTTCTGGTGGGAGTGTTTTCACTCATTGGCCAATCAAAGCCAAGCTGTGTGGACACTCTTGAAAGAGTCACGAGTTTTTATTATTATCTTTTTAGCATTCTGTAAGTATCCTTTCTGTATTTTTTACTACAGGTTAGTATAGTATTTTTTAATCCATGATTGTAGCATCAAATAATAAATTAGCCTTCTGAGAACATGGAGTCAGATTGATGATTCCCCTCAGCGGGGATGAATTTGGGGGTGAGGGTGGGCATGGAGACCTCCCTTCAGGACTGGATACCAGCTGGAAGAAGGGTTCAGGGCCCAGGGGGGCAGATGGCGGGGTGGTGGGGGGAGTCCTGGGAAGATCCCGGAGGCCTTTGGTGCTCAGTACCAGAGCGCAAAGCCCGGGCCAGGGGTGCCTGGTGAGTCTAGGGTCCAGTGTTGATGCTTGGAGTGAACCCAAGAGGTCTCCACTAGGTCTGAGGGGGGTTCCAGATGCTCAGTATCAGAGCTTGGAGCCTCTTGAGGCGGTGGTTGGTGGGTTCCTGGTACTGAGTCCTGGAGCTTGGAGTCTGGTGCGGGGGGTTGTGGTGTCCAGTGCTGGAGCTCGGAGCTTGTGCTGGCCACTTGGTGAGGGGAAGATGTGGGGTCCCAGAGCGGCGTGGAGTGGGAAAGGGTCAGGTTTGGAATCCTGACGTGAGGAGAAGGGGAAATTTAGAGTCCCCAAAATCCCCTGGAAAAGCTGAGGGTGGAGCGGAGCGGATTAGGATCCTCAGGTGGGGGGGGGTGTTCAAATTTTTGGGTCCCCAGAATCCCGAGGGGGACACACAGAAGGGGACAGGGACACATAGGGGAGATGGGGACAGGGACTCAGATGGGAGACAGGGACACGTGGGGCAGGACAGGGATGCACAGAGGGGTCAGAGTGAGGCACAGTGGGGAGTAGGGAGATATGAAGGGGAGGGGACACCTGGATGCCAGCAGGACACTCATCAGGGGACAATGTTTCCACAGGAGTGGGCATGCTGCCATCAGGATGCCTGCGGTGGCACGCAGCATGGGGCCACATGACCCTGCAGGTGACAGTGAGCCTTGGCCTTTGCCCAGCCTGTCTCCAGGGGTGGTTGGGGTCCCCAGAGCATGATGGCCTTGGCACACCCTGGTGGCTGTCACTTGCTTCTGGGCCACTTGTCACCAGCTGATCAAGGTCCCCGTCCTGCCCTGGTAGGGGGGTGACATTGGGCCGGGTCACTGCGGTGATGACAGTGGAGACAGGGTGGCAGGAACTGCATTGGACAGCGTTTGGCCGTGGCCGAGATGACAGCGCTGATGGCACTGTGGTGGCACAGGTGGTGGCATTGATGATGTCCCAGTTCACGTGTTCCCCACATTCCCATCCACGGCCATGTCTCCCCATGTCCCCACCCAGGTCATTGTGTCCTACAGGTCTCCATCTACGCCTGAGTTCAACACCTTTATTTCCAGGCCAGTTTCAGGTCTTTGCAAGGGAAACCTTTTTGTTTCAAGAGCAAAACAAAAGGATTTCCGTGTCCCTGCCAGCAGAGCATCCACATGCTTGGGTGGTGGCAAGAAGCTTTATGCGAGGGACTCCCACCCCAGCGTCTCCAAAATTTTGGGTGTTGCCCCAGTCCATCCCCTTTTGGATGTGTAAGATGCCCATGGGCCAGAGAGAATTAAAAAGACGGATTTATGTTGCAGACGACCTCCAAGGCCATGCAGTGTTGCTTGATGACAGCAGAAGATGGAAAAAGTGAGATTTTTGTGGGGCCAGAAGTCAACACATCCACTCTCCACGGTGGATTTCTGATGTTGGTTTGTGGGTGTGTGGGGGTGCCCACAGGGAGCCAGGAGGAGGTGGAGCCTCGCAGGCAGGTGACTTCCCAACAGGGATCACCAGCAGCATGGATCAGCGGGGCACTGCCCGCTGGGATCACTGGGGATCACACGGTGCGGAAGCCATGGGGAATGGAGCTGGAGCAGCGCATGAAACTCTTGCAGCAGGCGGGCACTTGCAGGGCTTCCCTTAGCGGTGGGTCTGTTGGTGTCTGGTCAAGGTAGAGCTCTGTGAGAAGCTCTTCCCACATTCTGGACACTGGAAGGGCCTCTCCCCAGTGTGGATGCGGCGGTGGGTGACGAGGCTGGAGTTGTGCTTGAAGCCCTTGCCGCAGTCGGGGCAGAGAAAGGGCCGCTCCTCCACGTGAATCCGCTGGTGTCTGAGAAGATGAGAGCTGCTCTGAAACCTCTTGCTGCATTGATCACACTGGTAGGGTTTCTCGCCGGTGTGGCTCCTCAGGTGGTAGATCAGGTGGGAGCGCTGGCAGAAGCTTCTCCCACACTGCCCACACTCATAGGGACGTTCACCGCTGTGGAGTCTCCTGTGGCAGATTAGGTAGGAGCTCTGGCTGAAGCTCTTGCCACACTCAGGACACTCATAGGGCCTCAGCCGGGTGTGGGTGTGCTGGTGGTTGATGAGGCTGAAGTTGTACTTGAAGCCTTTCCCACAGTCAGGGCAGCGGAAGGGCTTCTCATCCTTGTGAGTGCGCTGGTGCCTGAGGAGATTGGAGCTGGTCTGAAAGCTCTTCCTGCATTGATCACACTCGTAGGGCCTCTCCCTGCTGTGGCTCTTCAGGTGGACAATCAGGCAGAATGTCCGGCTGAAGCTCTTGCCACACTCCGCACACTCATAGGGCCTCTCCCCGCTGTGGCTCTTCAGGTGGACAACCAAGTTGGAGCTGTGGGTGAAGCTCTTCCCACACTGGTCACATACGTAGCGCTTCTCCCCCATGTGGATTCTCATGTGGCAGGTCAAGTCGACTCTCTGGCTGAAGCTCTTGCCACATTCCCAGCACTTGTGGGGCTTCTCCCCATCCTGGAGCTGCTCATGGAGCCCCAGCTCCGAGCTCCGGCCACCTCCCCGGCCCAGGGTGGGTCTTTCCTCCTCGCATCCCCGTGATCTGCGTTTGCAGCCCCTCCTGATGCGGGATCTCCGGGGATTTTCCTCACCATCGGATTCCTGTGCCGTGGAGCTGCTGACAACGGCCTCTTCCACAAGGTTCTGCTGCAGGGATTTGTCCTGCCTGGTCTCCCTCCTCGGCTCACTGCCTGGCGGAGGAAGGACAAGGAGAGGATGGGATTTGCCTCCGTGCCACAGGGAAGGACAAGGAGATCCCCCCAGCGCATCCCCGGCAGGACGGCCTTGGCAGCGAGGTTGCCCTGCAGCCGTGGGCCATGCTGGGCTAGGAGAAGGAGCAGGAGAGAGGGGGAAAGGGACAGTGACTTCCTCCTCACCTACCTGGGCCTCCCAGGCCATCTTCCTCACGGCCTCTTCCTCCTGCATCAGGCCAAGGTTTGCGAATGGGAAATCCTGCTTTGGGGAGAAACTAGGGATGAGCGCCTAGGGTTTGATGGTCCTGCTGCCTCGCCTCTCTTGCTTTGAAAAGACAAGTGTCTGCTAAGGCAGGAGGAGCCTCCCTTAAAATCAAAAATGTAAACCCCCTCCCTCTGAATTATTCAAATTTTGAAATTAAGGAGCTCTCAGGGAATGATATAGGAGTAGGAGTAACAGCTCTTTGCTAGGAAAAATGAAATTAAAATGTAGTAGTAGAAAAAAAGCTCTGACAGAGTCAGAATCCAACCTGACACCCTGTTAGTCAGGGTGTTTGTAGCAGTCCGGTGAAATGGTGGCTGCAGTCCTCCTGGAGGGACAGATGTGCTTCTCTTGAAGCAATGATCCTGCAGAAGGGTCTAGTTTTCCTCCAAAGGTCCACTGGTGGTGTAGCTAGGTGTAGCCTTCCTCTGGGAAGCCAGTGCAGAAGCAAAGCTGATCCTCTGGGAATCCCGTGGGAAAAGCAGCCTGACTGGGGTGTTCCAAATCTCAGCTTATATCCAGGCAGGAATGCTTGGCTCCTCCCTCTGGGCAGAGCTTCTCACAATGGGATGATGTCATTTTTATCAGCCATGCAGTGAGGCTCAATGGCCCATTAGCAGATGATAATTGGGCAGTTTTCTTTATCTCTGCCAGAAGCCATCCTCCCTCTGGGCAGATATCATCAACAGCTTCACACCAGGGAGGGGCCCTACAAGTGCCTGGAGTGTGGGAAGAGCTTCAGGCACACTTCCAATCTCTTCATTCACCATTGTGTGCACACTGGAGAGAGGCCCTACAAGTGCCTGGAGTGTGGGAAGAGCTTCAGGTGGAGCTCCAGCCTCATCAAGCACCAGCGGCTGCACAGCGGGGAACAGCCCTGTGAGTGTGGGGAATGTGGGAAGAGCTTCAGCCAGAGCTCATGACTAGTTGAGCACCAGAGGATCCACACCGTGGAGAGGACCTATGATTGCCCTGACTGTGGGAAGAGGTTTCAAAGCAGCACCAATCTCCTCATACATCAGCGGACACACACAGGGGAGCGAGCCTTCAGCTGCCCTGACTGCGGCAAGGGCTTCAATCAAAGGGCTACCACCTCATCAGGCACCGGCACATCCACACTTGTAGGGGAGAAGCCCTACAAGTGTGAGGAACGTGGGATGAGCTTCAGACAGAGCTTCAACTTGGCCTCCCACCGGATGATCCATACTGGGGAGAGGCCCTTCCGTTGCCCCGACTGTGGCAAGGGCTTCACCCACAAATCCAAGCTCATGAGGCACTGGGGCATCCACACTGGGGAGAGGCCCTACGAGTGTGAGCAGTGTGGCAAGAGCTTCTCACAGAGCTCTAACTTGAGCAGACACCAAGAGAGCCACCAATAAGGGAAGCTCTTCCAGTGCTTCAACCTCGGGAAGAGCTTCCACTGCTGCAACTTCATCCCCCACTGGAGGATCCATGTTGGATGATCCACAGTGACCCACATTGGGCAGAGAGCTGGTGACCCACATTCCTCCAGATGATCCCCACTGGGTGGGGGGAAGGTGTTGGAGAGATTTCTTTCACTCCTTATTCACCTGCTCTGATGTTGTTGGTAATAAATGCAGTCCCCAGGCTGGGGTTTTTTCCTGTGCTGGTGATCAGGGCAGGATCTCTCCCTGTCTCAATGCCTGGGCCTTTCCTCAGCCAGTCAGCAAAGTCACTAAAGAATTTTCAGCCAAGCAGAGCTTTTCTCACTGATAGCTGGCAGAGCCACAGTCTGGGGTGGGAAAGGTTAGAAAATTGGGGAAAAGGAAGGACAGCATCCTAGAACAGACTGAGCAGGGGCTGGGGATTGGAGGGGGATTGTGTGAAAGAGGTTGGGGAAGGGGCAAAAACCAGCATCTAGTGTTGGGATGGATGAACGTTTGACAAGAAAGTCTCACAGATATGGATGCTTGGCAGAAAGATTTTTGAATGTAGAATCTGAAGAAGGAGTAGGGTTGAAAGCAAGTTTGGATGTAGAAGAAAAGTGCTGAGCCAGTCTTGCTGGATAACTGAGAAGGCAAAGGCTATGTTAGTTAGAAGGGGTTTTTATGGCTCAGAGGAAAGGATAAAGCCACCTGAAAGAAGAAGATGTTTTACCAAGCAGAAGGATTCCACGGTCCAACAAGACAGCCGATTTGCAAGTAGAGAAAAGGTCTCAGAATTTTCCACTGCAAGAAAGCTGAAAAACTTCTAGCCTCAACTGTAACATACTAACTTTTAGTGATTGGAGAATAGTAACATGAATATGGTAATGATAGTAGTTAGGATAGGCTAGAGGTAAAAGTGAAGGTATAGATTGGTTCTTATGGATTAAGATGCTCAGCAGGGAAAAGTATAGAATGCATTGTAAGCAAAATTCAAGGGTCTTCAGGCTGGACTCCAGCTGGAGCTGACAGCTGTAGACACAGGCTGTGTCACCCACGAGGCCGGACTGCTGTACAGTCTTGAATGGAATAAAGCGCATTTGAAGAGCCTCCTGGAGTCTTGCTGTGGCATTGGCATTTTCTGAAAAATCCCTTCAGCCAGGATTTTCTCCTGGGAAGCTGAGAAGCCTCAGAGAAAAAGGAAAACAATAATGATCTCATTTGCTTCTCCTCTCTTTTGCTCATGTGGAATGTGTTTGGAGATGGTTGACCAACAGGTGATTGTTTCATTGGTTTCTGGTGGGAGTGTTTTCACTCATTGGCCAATCAAAGCCAAGCTGTGTGGACACTCTTGAAAGAGTCACGAGTTTTTATTATTATCTTTTTAGCATTCTGTAAGTATCCTTTCTGTATTTTTTACTACAGGTTAGTATAGTATTTTTTAATCCATGATTGTAGCATCAAATAATAAATTAGCCTTCTGAGAACATGGAGTCAGATTGATGATTCCCCTCAGCGGGGATGAATTTGGGGGTGAGGGTGGGCATGGAGACCTCCCTTCAGGACTGGATACCAGCTGGAAGAAGGGTTCAGGGCCCAGGGGGGCAGATGGCGGGGTGGTGGGGGGAGTCCTGGGAAGATCCCGGAGGCCTTTGGTGCTCAGTACCAGAGCGCAAAGCCCGGGCCAGGGGTGCCTGGTGAGTCTAGGGTCCAGTGTTGATGCTTGGAGTGAACCCAAGAGGTCTCCACTAGGTCTGAGGGGGGTTCCAGATGCTCAGTATCAGAGCTTGGAGCCTCTTGAGGCGGTGGTTGGTGGGTTCCTGGTACTGAGTCCTGGAGCTTGGAGTCTGGTGCGGGGGGTTGTGGTGTCCAGTGCTGGAGCTCGGAGCTTGTGCTGGCCACTTGGTGAGGGGAAGATGTGGGGTCCCAGAGCGGCGTGGAGTGGGAAAGGGTCAGGTTTGGAATCCTGACGTGAGGAGAAGGGGAAATTTAGAGTCCCCAAAATCCCCTGGAAAAGCTGAGGGTGGAGCGGAGCGGATGAGGATCCTCAGGTGGGGGGGGGTGTTCAAATTTTTGGGTCCCCAGAATCCCGAGGGGGACACACAGAAGGGGACAGGGACACATAGGGGAGATGGGGACAGGGACTCAGATGGGAGACAGGGACACGTGGGGCAGGACAGGGATGCACAGAGGGGTCAGAGTGAGGCACAGTGGGGAGTAGGGAGATATGAAGGGGAGGGGACACCTGGATGCCAGCAGGACACTCATCAGGGGACAATGTTTCCACAGGAGTGGGCATGCTGCCATCAGGATGCCTGCGGTGGCACGCAGCATGGGGCCACATGACCCTGCAGGTGACAGTGAGCCTTGGCCTTTGCCCAGCCTGTCTCCAGGGGTGGTTGGGGTCCCCAGAGCATGATGGCCTTGGCACACCCTGGTGGCTGTCACTTGCTTCTGGGCCACTTGTCACCAGCTGATCAAGGTCCCCGTCCTGCCCTGGTAGGGGGGTGACATTGGGCCGGGTCACTGCGGTGATGACAGTGGAGACAGGGTGGCAGGAACTGCATTGGACAGCGTTTGGCCGTGGCCGAGATGACAGCGCTGATGGCACTGTGGTGGCACAGGTGGTGGCATTGATGATGTCCCAGTTCACGTGTTCCCCACATTCCCATCCACGGCCATGTCTCCCCATGTCCCCACCCAGGTCATTGTGTCCTACAGGTCTCCATCTACGCCTGAGTTCAACACCTTTATTTCCAGGCCAGTTTCAGGTCTTTGCAAGGGAAACCTTTTTGTTTCAAGAGCAAAACAAAAGGATTTCCGTGTCCCTGCCAGCAGAGCATCCACATGCTTGGGTGGTGGCAAGAAGCTTTATGCGAGGGACTTCCACCCCAGCGTCTCCAAAATTTTGGGTGTTGCCCCAGTCCATCCCCTTTTGGATGTGTAAGATGCCCATGGGCCAGAGAGAATTAAAAAGACGGATTTATGTTGCAGACGACCTCCAAGGCCATGCAGTGTTGCTTGATGACAGCAGAAGATGGAAAAAGTGAGATTTTTGTGGGGCCAGAAGTCAACACATCCACTCTCCACGGTGGATTTCTGATGTTGGTCTGTGGGTGTGTGGGGGTGCCCACAGGGAGCCAGGAGGAGGTGGAGCCTCGCAGGCAGGTGACTTCCCAACAGGGATCACCAGCAGCATGGATCAGCGGGGCACTGCCCGCTGGGATCACTGGGGATCACACGGTGCGGAAGCCATGGGGAATGGAGCTGGAGCAGCGCATGAAACTCTTGCAGCAGGCGGGCACTTGCAGGGCTTCCCTTAGCGGTGGGTCTGTTGGTGTCTGGTCAAGGTAGAGCTCTGTGAGAAGCTCTTCCCACATTCTGGACACTGGAAGGGCCTCTCCCCAGTGTGGATGCGGCGGTGGGTGACGAGGCTGGAGTTGTGCTTGAAGCCCTTGCCGCAGTCGGGGCAGAGAAAGGGCCGCTCCTCCACGTGAATCCGCTGGTGTCTGAGAAGATGAGAGCTGCTCTGAAACCTCTTGCTGCATTGATCACACTGGTAGGGTTTCTCGCCGGTGTGGCTCCTCAGGTGGTAGATCAGGTGGGAGCGCTGGCAGAAGCTTCTCCCACACTGCCCACACTCATAGGGACGTTCACCGCTGTGGAGTCTCCTGTGGCAGATTAGGTAGGAGCTCTGGCTGAAGCTCTTGCCACACTCAGGACACTCATAGGGCCTCAGCCGGGTGTGGGTGTGCTGGTGGTTGATGAGGCTGAAGTTGTACTTGAAGCCTTTCCCACAGTCAGGGCAGCGGAAGGGCTTCTCATCCTTGTGAGTGCGCTGGTGCCTGAGGAGATTGGAGCTGGTCTGAAAGCTCTTCCTGCATTGATCACACTCGTAGGGCCTCTCCCTGCTGTGGCTCTTCAGGTGGACAATCAGGCAGAATGTCCGGCTGAAGCTCTTGCCACACTCCGCACACTCATAGGGCCTCTCCCCGCTGTGGCTCTTCAGGTGGACAACCAAGTTGGAGCTGTGGCTGAAGCTCTTCCCACACTGGTCACATACGTAGCGCTTCTCCCCCATGTGGATTCTCATGTGGCAGGTCAAGTCGACTCTCTGGCTGAAGCTCTTGCCACATTCCCAGCACTTGTGGGGCTTCTCCCCATCCTGGAGCTGCTCATGGAGCCCCAGCTCTGAGCTCCGGCCACCTCCCCGGCCCAGGGTGGGTCTTTCCTCCTCGCATCCCCGTGATCTGCGTTTGCAGCCCCTCCTGATGCGGGATCTCCGGGGATTTTCCTCACCATCGGATTCCTGTGCCGTGGAGCTGCTGAAAACGGCCTCTTCCACCAGGTTCTGCTGCAGGGATTTGTCCTGCCTGGTCTCCCTCCTCGGCTCGCTGCCTGGCGGAGGAAGGACAAGGAGAGGATGGGATTTGCCTCCGTGCCACAGGGAAGGACAAGGAGATCCCCCCAGCGCATCCCCGGCAGGACGGCCTTGGCAGCGAGGTTGCCCTGCAGCCGTGGGCCATGCTGGGCTAGGAGAAGGAGCAGGAGAGAGGGGGAAAGGGACAGTGACTTCCTCCTCACCTACCTGGGCCTCCCAGGCCATCTTCCTCTTCCTCACGGCCTTTTCCTCCTGCATCAGGCCAAGGTTTGCGAATGGGAAATCCTGCTTTGGGGAGAAACTAGGGATGAGCGCCTAGGGTTTGATGGTCCTGCTGCCTCTCTTGCTTTGAAAAGACAAGTGTCTGCTAAGGCAGGAGGAGCCTCCCTTAAAATCAAAAATGTAAACCCCCTCCCTCTGAATTATTCAAATTTTGAAATTAAGGAGCTCTCAGGGAATGATATAGGAGTAGGAGTAACAGCTCTTTGCTAGGAAAAATGAAATTAAAATGTAGTAGTAGAAAACAAGCTCTGACAGAGTCAGAATCCAACCTGACACCCTGTTAGTCAGGGTGTTTGTAGCAGTCCGGTGAAATGGTGGCTGCAGTCCTCCTGGAGGGACAGATGTGCTTCTCTTGAAGCAATGATCCTGCAGAAGGGTCTAGTTTTCCTCCAAAGGTCCACTGGTGGTGTAGCTAGGTGTAGCCTTCCTCTGGGAAGCCAGTGCAGAAGCAAAGCTGATCCTCTGGGAATCCCGTGGGAAAAGCAGCCTGACTGGGGTGTTCCAAATCTCAGCTTATATCCAGGCAGGAATGCTTGGCTCCTCCCTCTGGGCAGAGCTTCTCACAATGGGATGATGTCATTTTTATCAGCCATGCAGTGAGGCTCAATGGCCCATTAGCAGATGATAATTGGGCAGTTTGCTTTATCTCTGCCAGAAGCCATCCTCCCTCTGGGCAGATATCATCAACAGCTTCACACCAGGGAGGGGCCCTACAAGTGCCTGGAGTGTGGGAAGAGCTTCAGGCACACTTCCAATCTCTTCATTCACCATTGTGTGCACACTGGAGAGAGGCCCTACAAGTGCCTGGAGTGTGGGAAGAGGTTCAGCCAGAGCTTATGACTAGTTGAGCACCAGAGGATCCACACCGTGGAGAGGACCTATGATTGCCCTGACTGTGGGAAGAGGTTTCAAAGCAGCACCAATCTCCTCATACATCAGCGGACACACACAGGGGAGCGAGTCTTCAGCTGCCCTGACTGCGGCAAGGGCTTCAATCAAAGGGCTACCACCTCATCAGGCACCGGCACATCCACACTTGTAGGGGAGAAGCCCTACAAGTGTGAGGAATGTGGCATGAACTTCAGACAGAGCTTCAACTTGGCCTCCCACCGGATGATCCATACTGGGGAGAGGCCCTTCCGTTGCCCCGACTGTGGCAAGGGCTTCACCCACAACTCCAAGCTCATGAGGCACTGGGGCATCCACACTGGGGAGAGGCCCTACGAGTGTGAGCAGTGTGGCAAGAGCTTCTCACAGAGCTCTAACTTGAGCAGACACCAAGAGAGCCACCAATAAGGGAAGCTCTTCCAGTGCTTCAACCTCGGGAAGAGCTTCCACTGCTGCAACTTCATCCCCCACTGGAGGATCCATGTTGGATGATCCACAGTGACCCACATTGGGCAGAGAGCTGATGACCCACATTCCTCCAGATGATCCCCACTGGGTGGGGGGAAGGTGTTGGAGAGATTTCTTTCACTCCTTATTCACCTGCTCTGATGTTGTTGGTAATAAATGCAGTCCCCAGGCTGGGGTTTTTTCCTGTGCTGGTGATCAGGGCAGGATCTCTCCCTGTCTCAATGCCTGGGCCTTTCCTCAGCCAGTCAGCAAAGTCACTAAAGAATTTTCAGCCAAGCAGAGCTTTTCTCACTGATAGCTGGCAGAGCCACAGTCTGGGGTGGGAAAGGTTAGAAAATTGGGGAAAAGGAAGGACAGCATCCTAGAACAGACTGAGCAGGGGCTGGGGATTGGTGGGGGATTGTGTGAAAGAGGTTGGGGAAGGGGCAAAAACCAGCATCTAGTGTTGGGATGGATGAACGTTTGACAAGAAAGTCTCACAGATATGGATGCTTGGCAGAAAGATTTTTGAATGTAGAATCTGAAGAAGGAGTAGGGTTGAAAGCAAGTTTGGATGTAGAAGAAAAGTGCTGAGCCAGTCTTGCTGGATAACTGAGAAGGCAAAGGCCATGTTAGTTAGAAGGGGTTTTTATGGCTCAGAGGAAAGGATAAAGCCACCTGAAAGAAGAAGATGTTTTACCAAGCAGAAGGATTCCACGGTCCAACAAGACAGCCGATTTGCAAGGAGAGAAAAGGTCTCAGAATTTTCCACTGCAAGAAAGCTGAAAAACTTCTAGCCTCAACTGTAACATACTAACTTCTAGTGATTGGAAAATAGTAACATGAATATGGTAATGATAGTAGTTAGGATAGGCTAGAGATAAAAGTGAAGGTATAGATTGGTTCTTATGGATTAAGATGCTCAGCAGGGAAAAGTGTAGAATTCATTGTAAACAAATTTCAAGGGTCTTCAGGCTGGACTCCAGCTGGAGCTGACAGCTGTAGACACAGGCTGTGTCACCCACGAGGCCGGACTGCTGTACAGTCTTGAATGGAATAAAGCGCATTTGAAGAGCCTCCTGGAGTCTTGCTGTGGCATTTGCATTTTCTGAAAAATCCCTTCAGCCAGGATTTTTCTCCTGGGCAGCTGAGAAGCCTCAGAGAAAAAGGAAAACAATAATGATCTCATTTGCTTCTCCTCTCTTTTGCTCATGTGGAATGTGTTTGGAGATGGTTGACCAACAGGTGATTGTTTCATTGGTTTCTGGTGGGAGTGTTTTCACTCATTGGCCAATCAAAGCCAAGCTGTGTGGACACTCTTGAAAGAGTCACGAGTTTTTATTGTTATCTTTTTAGCATTCTGAAAGTATCCTTTCTGTATTTTTTACTACAGGTTAGTATAGTATTTTTTAATCCATGATTGTAGCATCAAATAATAAATTAGCCTTCTGAGAACATGGAGTCAGATTGATGATTCCCCTCAGCGGGGTGAATTTGGGGGTGAGGGTGGGCATGGACACCTCCCTTCAGGACAGGATACCAGCTGGAAGAAGGGTTCAGGACCCAGGGGGGCAGATGGCAGGGTGGTCGGGGGAGTCCTGGGAAGATCCCGGAGGCCTTTGGTGCTCAGTACCAGAGCGCAAAGCCCGAGCCAGGGGTGCCTGGTGAGTCTAGGGTCCAGTGTTGACGCTTGGAGTGAACCCAAGAGGTCTCCAGTAGGTCTGAGAGTGGTTCCAGATGCTCAGTATCAGAGCTTGGAGCCTCTTGTGGGAGTGGTTGGTGGGTTGCTGATACTGAGTCCTGGAGCTTGGAGTCTGGTGCGGGGGGTTGTGGTGTCCAGTGCTGGAGCTCGGAGCTTGTGCTGGCCACTTGGTGAGGGGAAGATGTGGGGTCCCAGAGCGGCGTGGAGTGGGAAAGGGTCAGGTTTGGAATCCTGACGTGAGGAGAAGGGGAAATTTAGAGTCCCCAAAATCCCCTGGAAAAGCTGAGGGTGGAGCGGAGCGGATTAGGATCCTCAGGTGGGGGGGGGTGTTCAAATTTTTGGGTCCCCAGAATCCCAAGGGGGACACACAGAAGGGGACAGGGACACATAGGGGAGATGGGGACAGGGACTCAGATGGGAGACAGGGACACGTGGGGCAGGACAGGGATGCACAGAGGGGTCAGAGTGAGGCACAGTGGGGAGTAGGGAGTTATGAAGGGGAGGGGACACCTGGGTGCCAGCAGGACACTCATCAGGGGACAATGTTTCCACAGGTGTGGGGATGCTGCCATCAGGATGCCTGTGGTGGCACGCAGCATGGGGCCACATGACCCTGCAGGTGACAGTGAGCCTTGGCCTTTGCCCAGCCTGTCTCCAGGGGTGGTTGGGGTCCCCAGAGCATGATGGCCTTGGCACACCTGGTGGCTGTCACTTGCTTCTGGGCCACTTGTCACCAGCTGATCGAGGTCCCCGTCCTGCCCTGGTAGGGGGGTGACATTGGGCCGGGACACTGCGGTGATGACAGTGGAGACAGGGTGGCAGGAACTGCATTGGACAGTGTTTGGCCGTGGCCGAGATGACAGCGCTGATGGCACTGTGGTGGCACAGGTGGTGGCATTGATGATGTCCCAGTTCACGTGTTCCCCACATTCCCATCCACGGCCATGTCTCCCCATGTGTCCCCATGTCCCCACCCAGGTCATTGTGTCCTACAGGTCTCCATCTACGCCTGAGTTCAACACCTTTATTTCCAGGCCAGTTTCAGGTCTTTGCAAGGGAAACCTTTTTGTTTCAAGAGCAAAACAAAAGGATTTCCGTGTCCCTGCCAGCAGAGCATCCACATGCTTGGGTGGTGGCAAGAAGCTTTATGCGAGGGACTTCCACCCCAGCGTCTCCAAAATTTTGGGTGTTGCCCCAGTCCATCCCCTTTTGGATGTGTAAGATGCCCATGGGCCAGAGAGAATGAAAAAGACGGATTTATGTTGCAGACGACCTCCAAGGCCATGCAGTGTTGCTTGATGACAGCAGAAGATGGAAAAAGTGATATTTTTGTGGGGCCAGAAGTCAACACATCCACTCTCCACGGTGGATTTCTGATGTTGGTCTGTGGGTGTGTGGGGGTGCCCACAGGGAGCCAGGAGGAGGTGGAGCCTCGCAGGCAGGTGACTTCCCAACAGGGATCACCAGCAGCATGGATCAGCGGGGCACTGCCCGCTGGGATCACTGGGGATCACACGGTGCGGAAGCCATGGGGAATGGAGCTGGAGCAGCGCATGAAACTCTTGCAGCAGGCGGGCACTTGCAGGGCTTCCCTTAGCGGTGGGTCTGTTGGTGTCTGGTCAAGGTAGAGCTCTGTGAGAAGCTCTTCCCACATTCTGGACACTGGAAGGGCCTCTCCCCAGTGTGGATGCGGCGGTGGGTGACGAGGCTGGAGTTGTGCTTGAAGCCCTTGCCGCAGTCGGGGCAGAGAAAGGGCCGCTCCTCCACGTGAATCCGCTGGTGTCTGAGAAGATGAGAGCTGCTCTGAAACCTCTTGCTGCATTGATCACACTGGTAGGGTTTCTCGCCGGTGTGGCTCCTCAGGTGGTAGATCAGGTGGGAGCGCTGGCAGAAGCTTCTCCCACACTGCCCACACTCATAGGGACGTTCACCGCTGTGGAGTCTCCTGTGGCAGATTAGGTAGGAGCTCTGGCTGAAGCTCTTGCCACACTCAGGACACTCATAGGGCCTCAGCCGGGTGTGGGTGTGCTGGTGGTTGATGAGGCTGAAGTTGTACTTGAAGCCTTTCCCACAGTCAGGGCAGCGGAAGGGCTTCTCATCCTTGTGAGTGCGCTGGTGCCTGAGGAGATTGGAGCTGGTCTGAAAGCTCTTCCTGCATTGATCACACTCGTAGGGCCTCTCCCTGCTGTGGCTCTTCAGGTGGACAATCAGGCAGAATGTCCGGCTGAAGCTCTTGCCACACTCCGCACACTCATAGGGCCTCTCCCCGCTGTGGCTCTTCAGGTGGACAACCAAGTTGGAGCTGTGGCTGAAGCTCTTCCCACACTGGTCACATACGTAGCGCTTCTCCCCCATGTGGATTCTCATGTGGCAGGTCAAGTCGACTCTCTGGCTGAAGCTCTTGCCACATTCCCAGCACTTGTGGGGCTTCTCCCCATCCTGGAGCTGCTCATGGAGCCCCAGCTCCGAGCTCCGGCCACCTCCCCGGCCCAGGGTGGGTCTTTCCTCCTCGCATCCCCGTGATCTGCGTTTGCAGCCCCTCCTGATGCGGGATCTCCGGGGATTTTCCTCCCCATCGGATTCCTGTGCCGTGGAGCTGCTGACAACGGCCTCTTCCACCAGGTTCTGCTGCAGGGATTTGTCCTGCCTGGTCTCCCTCCTCGGCTCGCTGCCTGGCGGAGGAAGGACAAGGAGAGGATGGGATTTGCCTCCGTGCCACAGGGAAGGACAAGGAGATCCCCCCAGCGCATCCCTGGCAGGACGGCCTTGGCAGCAAGGTTGCCCTGCAGCCGTGGGCCATGCTGGGCTAGGAGAAGGAGCAGGAGAGAGGGGGAAAGGGACAGTGACTTCCTCCTCACCTACCTGGGCCTCCCAGGCCATCTTCCTCTTCCTCACGGCCTTTTCCTCCTGCATCAGGCCAAGGTTTGCGAATGGGAAATCCTGCTTTGGGGAGAAACTAGGGATGAGCGCCTAGGGTTTGATGGTCCTGCTGCCTCGCCTCTCTTGCTTTGAAAAGACAAGTGTCTGCTAAGGCAGGAGGAGCCTCCCTTAAAATCAAAAATGTAAACCCCCTCCCTCTGAATTATTCGAATTTTGAAATTAAGGAGCTCTCAGGGAAAGATATAGGAGTAGGAGTAACAGCTCTTTGCTAGGAAAAATGAAATTAAAATGTAGTAGTAGAAAACAACCTCTGACAGGGTCAGAATCCAACCTGACACCCTGTTAGTCAGGGTGTTTGTAGCAGTCCGGTGAAATGGTGGCTGCAGTCCTCCTGGAGGGACAGATGTGCTTCTCTTGAAGCAATGATCCTGCAGAAGGGTCTAGTTTTCCTCCAAAGGTCCACTGGTGGTGTAGCTAGGTGTAGCCTTCCTCTGGGAAGCCAGTGCAGAAGCAAAGCTGCTCCTCTGGGAATCCCGTGGGAAAAGCCTGACTGGGGTGTTCCAAATCTCAGCTTATATCCAGGCAGGAATGCTTGGCTCCTCCCTCTGGGCAGAGCTTCTCACAATGGGATGATGTCATTTTTATCAGCCATGCAGGGAGGCTCAATGGCCCATTAGCAGATGATAATTGGGCAGTTTTCTTTATCTCTGCCAGAAGCCATCCTCCCTCTGGGCAGATATCATCAACAGCTTCACACCAGGGAGGGGCCCTACAAGTGCTGATAATTGGGCAGTTTTCTTTATCTCTGCCAGAAGCCATCCTCCCTCAGGGGAGATAGCAGCAGCAGCAGCTTCACATCAGGGAGGGGCCCTACAAGTGCCTGGAGTGTGGGAAGAGCTTCAGGCACACTTCCAATCTCTTCATTCACCATTGTGTGCACACTGGAGAGAGGCCCTACAAGTGCCTGGAATGTGGGAAGAGCTTCAGCCAGAGCTCATGACTAGTTGAGCACCAGAGGATCCACACCGTGGAGAGGACCTATGATTGCCCTGACTGTGGGAAGAGGTTTCAAAGCAGCACCAATCTCCTCATACATCAGCGGACACACACAGGGGAGCGAGCCTTCAGCTGCCCTGACTGCGGCAAGGGCTTCAATCAAAGGGCTACCACCTCATCAGGCACCGGCACATCCACACTTGTAGGGGAGAAGCCCTACAAGTGTGAGGAACGTGGGATGAGCTTCAGACAGAGCTTCAACTTGGCCTCCCACCGGATGATCCATACTGGGGAGAGGCCCTTCCGTTGCCCCGACTGTGGCAAGGGCTTCACCCACAACTCCAAGCTTATGAGGCATCGGCGCATTCACACTGGGGAGAGGCCCTACGAGTGTGAGCAGTGTGGCAAGAGTTTCTCACAGAGCTCTAACTTGAGCAGACACCAAGAGAGCCACCAATAAGGGAAGCTCTTCCAGTGCTTCAACCTCGGGAAGAGCTTCCACTGCTGCAACTTCATCCCCCACTGGAGGATCCATGTTGGATGATCCACAGTGACCCACATTGGGCAGAGAGCTGGTGACCCACATTCCTCCAGATGATCCCCACTGGGTGGGGGGAAGGTGTTGGAGAGATTTCTTTCACTCCTTATTCACCTGCTCTGATGTTGTTGGTAATAAATGCAGTCCCCAGGCTGGGGTTTTTTCCTGTGCTGGTGATCAGGGCAGGATCACTCCCTGTCTCAATGCCTGGGCCTTTCCTCAGCCAGTCAGAAAAGTCACTAAAGAATTTTCAGCCAAGCAGAGCTTTTCTCACTGATAGCTGGCAGAGCCACAGTCTGGGGTGGGAAAGGTTAGAAAATTGGGGAAAAGGAAGGACAGCATCCTAGAACAGACTGAGCAGGGGCTGGGGATTGGTGGGGGATTGTGTGAAAGAGGTTGGGGAAGGGGCAAAAACCAGCATCTAGTGTTGGGATGGATGAACGTTTGACAAGAAAGTCTCACAGATATGGATGCTTGGCAGAAAGATTTTTGAATGTAGAATCTGAAGAAGGAGTAGGGTTGAAAGCAAGTTTGGATGTAGAAGAAAAGTGCTGAGCCAGTCTTGCTGGATAACTGAGAAGGCAAAGGCTATGTTAGTTAGAAGGGGTTTTTATGGCTCAGAGGAAAGGATGAAGCCACCTGAAAGAAGAAGATGTTTTACCAAGCAGAAGGATTCCACGGTCCAACAAGACAGCCGATTTGCAAGGAGAGAAAAGGTCTCAGAATTTTCCACTGCAAGAAAGCTGAAAAACTTCTAGCCTCAACTGTAACATACTAACTTCTAGTGATTGGAGAATAGTAACATGAATATGGTAATGATAGTAGTTAGGATAGGCTAGAGATAAAAGTGAAGGTATAGATTGGTTCTTATGGATTAAGATGCTCAGCAGGGAAAAGTATAGAATGCATTGTAAGCAAAATTCAAGGGTCTTCAGGCTGGACTCCAGCTGGAGCTGACAGCTGTAGACACAGGCTGTGTCACCCACGAGGCCGGACTGCTGTACAGTCTTGAATGGAATAAAGCGCATTTGAAGAGCCTCCTGGAGTCTTGCTGTGGCATTTGCATTTTCTGAAAAATCCCTTCAGCCAGGATTTTTCTCCTGGGCAGCTGAGAAGCCTCAGAGAAAAAGGAAAACAATAATGATCTCATTTGCTTCTCCTCTCTTTTGCTCATGTGGAATGTGTTTGGAGATGGTTGACCAACAGGTGATTGTTTCATTGGTTTCTGGTGGGAGTGTTTTCACTCATTGGCCAATCAAAGCCAAGCTGTGTGGACACTCTTGAAAGAGTCACGAGTTTTTATTGTTATCTTTTTAGCATTCTGAAAGTATCCTTTCTGTATTTTTTACTACAGGTTAGTATAGTATTTTTTTAATCCATGATTGGAGCATCAAATAATAAATTAGCCTTCTGAGAACATGGAGTCAGATTGATGATTCCCCTCAGCGGGGATGAATTTGGGGGTGAGGGTGGGCATGGAGACCTCCCTTCAGGACTGGATACCAGCTGGAAGAAGGGTTCAGGGCCCAGGGGGGCAGATGGCGGGGTGGTGGGGGGAGTCCTGGGAAGATCCCGGAGGCCTTTGGTGCTCAGTACCAGAGCGCAAAGCCCGGGCCAGGGGTGCCTGGTGAGTCTAGGGTCCAGTGTTGATGCTTGGAGTGAACCCAAGAGGTCTCCACTAGGTCTGAGGGGGGTTCCAGATGCTCAGTATCAGAGCTTGGAGCCTCTTGAGGCGGTGGTTGGTGGGTTCCTGGTACTGAGTCCTGGAGCTTGGAGTCTGGTGCGGGGGGTTGTGGTGCCCAGTGCTGGAGCTCGGAGCTTGTGCTGGCCACTTGGTGAGGGGAAGATCTGGGGTCCCAGAGCGGCGTGGAGTGGGAAAGGGTCAGGTTTGGAATCCTGACGTGAGGAGAAGGGGAAATTTAGAGTCCCCAAAATCCCCTGGAAAAGCTGAGGGTGGAGTGGAGCGGATTAGGATCCTCAGGTGGGGGGGGTGTTCAAATTTTTGGGTCCCCAGAATCCCGAGGGGGACACACAGAAGGGGACAGGGACACATAGGGGAGATGGGGACAGGGACTCAGATGGGAGACAGGGACACGTGGGGCAGGAAAGGGATGCACAGAGGGGTCAGAGTAAGGCACAGTGGGGAGTAGGGAGATATGAATGGGAGGGGACACCTGGGTGCCAGCAGGACACTCATCAGGGGACAATGTTTCCACAGGTGTGGGGATGCTGCCACCAGGATGCCTGCGGTGGCACGCAGCATGGGGCCACATGACCCTGCAGGTGACAGTGAGCCTTGGCCTTTGCCCAGCCTGTCTCCAGGGGTGGTTGGGGTCCCCAGAGCATGATGGCCTTGGCACACCCTGGTGGCTGTCACTTGCTTCTGGGCCGCTTGTCACCAGCTGATCGAGGTCCCCGTCCTGCCCTGGTAGGGGGGTGACATTGGGCCGGGACACTGCGGTGATGACAGTGGAGACAGGGTGGCAGGAACTGCATTGGACAGCGTTTGGCCGTGGCCGAGATGACAGCGCTGATGGCACTGTGGTGGCACAGGTGGTGGCATTGATGATGTCCCAGTTCACGTGTTCCCCACATTCCCATCCACGGCCATGTCTCCCCATGTGTCCCCATGTCCCCACCCAGGTCATTGTGTCCTACGGGTCTCCATCTACGCCTGAGTTCAACACCTTTATTTCCAGGCCAGTTTCAGGTCTTTGCAAGGGAAACCTTTTTGTTTCAAGAGCAAAACAAAAGGATTTCCGTGTCCCTGCCAGCAGAGCATCCACATGCTTGGGTGGTGGCAAGAAGCTTTATGCGAGGGACTCCCACCCCAGCGTCTCCAAAATTTTGGGTGTTGCCCCAGTCCATCCCCTTTTGGATGTGTAAGATGCCCATGGGCCAGAGAGAATGAAAAAGACGGATTTATGTTGCAGACGACCTCCAAGGCCATGCAGTGTTGCTTGATGACAGCAGAAGATGGAAAAAGTGAGATTTTTGTGGGGCCAGAAGTCAACACATCCACTCTCCACGGTGGATTTCTGATGTTGGTCTGTGGGTGTGTGGGGGTGCCCACAGGGAGCCAGGAGGAGGTGGAGCCTCGCAGGCAGGTGACTTCCCAACAGGGATCACCAGCAGCATGGATCAGCGGGGCACTGCCCGCTGGGATCACTGGGGATCACACGGTGCGGAAGCCATGGGGAATGGAGCTGGAGCAGCGCATGAAACTCTTGCAGCAGGCGGGCACTTGCAGGGCTTCCCTTAGCGGTGGGTCTGTTGGTGTCTGGTCAAGGTAGAGCTCTGTGAGAAGCTCTTCCCACATTCTGGACACTGGAAGGGCCTCTCCCCAGTGTGGATGCGGCGGTGGGTGACGAGGCTGGAGTTGTGCTTGAAGCCCTTGCCGCAGTCGGGGCAGAGAAAGGGCCGCTCCTCCACGTGAATCCGCTGGTGTCTGAGAAGATGAGAGCTGCTCTGAAACCTCTTGCTGCATTGATCACACTGGTAGGGTTTCTCGCCGGTGTGGCTCCTCAGGTGGTAGATCAGGTGGGAGCGCTGGCAGAAGCTTCTCCCACACTGCCCACACTCATAGGGACGTTCACCGCTGTGGAGTCTCCTGTGGCAGATTAGGTAGGAGCTCTGGCTGAAGCTCTTGCCACACTCAGGACACTCATAGGGCCTCAGCCGGGTGTGGGTGTGCTGGTGGTTGATGAGGCTGAAGTTGTACTTGAAGCCTTTCCCACAGTCAGGGCAGCGGAAGGGCTTCTCATCCTTGTGAGTGCGCTGGTGCCTGAGGAGATTGGAGCTGGTCTGAAAGCTCTTCCTGCATTGATCACACTCGTAGGGCCTCTCCCTGCTGTGGCTCTTCAGGTGGACAATCAGGCAGAATGTCCGGCTGAAGCTCTTGCCACACTCCGCACACTCATAGGGCCTCTCCCCGCTGTGGCTCTTCAGGTGGACAACCAAGTTGGAGCTGTGGCTGAAGCTCTTCCCACACTGGTCACATACGTAGCGCTTCTCCCCCATGTGGATTCTCATGTGGCAGGTCAAGTCGACTCTCTGGCTGAAGCTCTTGCCACATTCCCAGCACTTGTGGGGCTTCTCCCCATCCTGGAGCTGCTCATGGAGCCCCAGCTCCGAGCTCCGGCCACCTCCCCGGCCCAGGGTGGGTCTTTCCTCCTCGCATCCCCGTGATCTGCGTTTGCAGCCCCTCCTGATGCGGGATCTCCGGGGATTTTCCTCCCCATCGGATTCCTGTGCCGTGGAGCTGCTGACAACGGCCTCTTCCACCAGGTTCTGCTGCAGGGATTTGTCCTGCCTGGTCTCCCTCCTCGGCTCGCTGCCTGGCGGAGGAAGGACAAGGAGAGGATGGGATTTGCCTCCGTGCCACAGGGAAGGACAAGGAGATCCCCCCAGCGCATCCCTGGCAGGACGGCCTTGGCAGCAAGGTTGCCCTGCAGCCGTGGGCCATGCTGGGCTAGGAGAAGGAGCAGGAGAGAGGGGGAAAGGGACAGTGACTTCCTCCTCACCTACCTGGGCCTCCCAGGCCATCTTCCTCTTCCTCACGGCCTTTTCCTCCTGCATCAGGCCAAGGTTTGCGAATGGGAAATCCTGCTTTGGGGAGAAACTAGGGATGAGCGCCTAGGGTTTGATGGTCCTGCTGCCTCGCCTCTCTTGCTTTGAAAAGACAAGTGTCTGCTAAGGCAGGAGGAGCCTCCCTTAAAATCAAAAATGTAAACCCCCTCCCTCTGAATTATTCGAATTTTGAAATTAAGGAGCTCTCAGGGAAAGATATAGGAGTAGGAGTAACAGCTCTTTGCTAGGAAAAATGAAATTAAAATGTAGTAGTAGAAAACAACCTCTGACAGGGTCAGAATCCAACCTGACACCCTGTTAGTCAGGGTGTTTGTAGCAGTCCGGTGAAATGGTGGCTGCAGTCCTCCTGGAGGGACAGATGTGCTTCTCTTGAAGCAATGATCCTGCAGAAGGGTCTAGTTTTCCTCCAAAGGTCCACTGGTGGTGTAGCTAGGTGTAGCCTTCCTCTGGGAAGCCAGTGCAGAAGCAAAGCTGCTCCTCTGGGAATCCCGTGGGAAAAGCCTGACTGGGGTGTTCCAAATCTCAGCTTATATCCAGGCAGGAATGCTTGGCTCCTCCCTCTGGGCAGAGCTTCTCACAATGGGATGATGTCATTTTTATCAGCCATGCAGGGAGGCTCAATGGCCCATTAGCAGATGATAATTGGGCAGTTTGCTTTATCTCTGCCAGAAGCCATCCTCCCTCTGGGCAGATATCATCAACAGCTTCACACCAGGGAGGGGCCCTACAAGTGCTGATAATTGGGCAGTTTTCTTTATCTCTGCCAGAAGCCATCCTCCCTCAGGGGAGATAGCAGCAGCAGCAGCTTCACATCAGGGAGGGGCCCTACAAGTGCCTGGAGTGTGGGAAGAGCTTCAGGCACACTTCCAATCTCTTCATTCACCATTGTGTGCACACTGGAGAGAGGCCCTACAAGTGCCTGGAATGTGGGAAGAGCTTCAGCCAGAGCTCATGACTAGTTGAGCACCAGAGGATCCACACCGTGGAGAGGACCTATGATTGCCCTGACTGTGGGAAGAGGTTTCAAAGCAGCACCAATCTCCTCATACATCAGCGGACACACACAGGGGAGCGAGCCTTCAGCTGCCCTGACTGCGGCAAGGGCTTCAATCAAAGGGCTACCACCTCATCAGGCACCGGCACATCCACACTTGGAGGGGAGAAGCCCTACAAGTGTGAGGAACGTGGGATGAGCTTCAGACAGAGCTTCAACTTGGCCTCCCACCGGATGATCCATACTGGGGAGAGGCCCTTCCGTTGCCCCGACTGTGGCAAGGGCTTCACCCACAACTCCAAGCTTATGAGGCATCGGTGCATTCACACTGGGGAGAGGCCCTACGAGTGTGAGCAGTGTGGCAAGAGTTTCTCACAGAGCTCTAACTTGAGCAGACACCAAGAGAGCCACCAATAAGGGAAGCTCTTCCAGTGCTTCAACCTCGGGAAGAGCTTCCACTGCTGCAACTTCATCCCCCACTGGAGGATCCATGTTGGATGATCCACAGTGACCCACATTGGGCAGAGAGCTGGTGACCCACATTCCTCCAGATGATCCCCACTGGGTGGGGGGAAGGTGTTGGAGAGATTTCTTTCACTCCTTATTCACCTGCTCTGATGTTGTTGGTAATAAATGCAGTCCCCAGGCTGGGGTTTTTTCCTGTGCTGGTGATCAGGGCAGGATCACTCCCTGTCTCAATGCCTGGGCCTTTCCTCAGCCAGTCAGAAAAGTCACTAAAGAATTTTCAGCCAAGCAGAGCTTTTCTCACTGATAGCTGGCAGAGCCACAGTCTGGGGTGGGAAAGGTTAGAAAATTGGGGAAAAGGAAGGACAGCATCCTAGAACAGACTGAGCAGGGGCTGGGGATTGGTGGGGGATTGTGTGAAAGAGGTTGGGGAAGGGGCAAAAACCAGCATCTAGTGTTGGGATGGATGAACGTTTGACAAGAAAGTCTCACAGATATGGATGCTTGGCAGAAAGATTTTTGAATGTAGAATCTGAAGAAGGAGTAGGGTTGAAAGCAAGTTTGGATGTAGAAGAAAAGTGCTGAGCCAGTCTTGCTGGATAACTGAGAAGGCAAAGGCTATGTTAGTTAGAAGGGGTTTTTATGGCTCAGAGGAAAGGATAAAGCCACCTGAAAGAAGAAGATGTTTTACCAAGCAGAAGGATTCCACGGTCCAACAAGACAGCCGATTTGCAAGGAGAGAAAAGGTCTCAGAATTTTCCACTGCAAGAAAGCTGAAAAACTTCTAGCCTCAACTGTAACATACTAACTTCTAGTGATTGGAGGATAGTAACATGAATATGGTAATGATAGTAGTTAGGATAGGCTAGAGATAAAAGTGAAGGTATCGATTGGTTCTTATGGATTAAGATGCTCATCAGGGAAAAGTATAGAATGCATTGTACGCAAAATTCAAGGGTCTTCAGGCTGGACTCCAGCTGGAGCTGACAGCTGTAGACACAGGCTGTGTCACCCACGAGGCCGGACTGCTGTACAGTCTTGAATGGAATAAAGCGCATTTGAAGAGCCTCCTGGAGTCTTGCTGTGGCATTTGCATTTTCTGAAAAATCCCTTCAGCCAGGATTTTTCTCCTGGGCAGCTGAGAAGCCTCAGAGAAAAAGGAAAACAATAATGATCTCATTTGCTTCTCCTCTCTTTTGCTCATGTGGAATGTGTTTGGAGATGGTTGACCAACAGGTGATTGTTTCATTGGTTTCTGGTGGGAGTGTTTTCACTCATTGGCCAATCAAAGCCAAGCTGTGTGGACACTCTTGAAAGAGTCACGAGTTTTTATTGTTATCTTTTTAGCATTCTGAAAGTATCCTTTCTGTATTTTTTACTACAGGTTAGTATAGTATTTTTTTAATCCATGATTGGAGCATCAAATAATAAATTAGCCTTCTGAGAACATGGAGTCAGATTGATGATTCCCCTCAGCGGGGATGAATTTGGGGGTGAGGGTGGGCATGGAGACCTCCCTTCAGGACTGGATACCAGCTGGAAGAAGGGTTCAGGGCCCAGGGGGGCAGATGGCGGGGTGGTGGGGGGAGTCCTGGGAAGATCCCGGAGGCCTTTGGTGCTCAGTACCAGAGCGCAAAGCCCGGGCCAGGGGTGCCTGGTGAGTCCAGGGTCCAGTGTTGATGCTTGGAGTGAACCCAAGAGGTCTCCACTAGGTCTGAGGGGGGTTCCAGATGCTCAGTATCAGAGCTTGGAGCCTCTTGAGGCGGTGGTTGGTGGGTTCCTGGTACTGAGTCCTGGAGCTTGGAGTCTGGTGCGGGGGGTTGTGGTGCCCAGTGCTGGAGCTCGGAGCTTGTGCTGGCCACTTGGTGAGGGGAAGATCTGGGGTCCCAGAGCGGCGTGGAGTGGGAAAGGGTCAGGTTTGGAATCCTGACGTGAGGAGAAGGGGAAATTTAGAGTCCCCAAAATCCCCTGGAAAAGCTGAGGGTGGAGCGGAGCGGATTAGGATCCTCAGGTGGGGGGGGTGTTCAAATTTTTGGGTCCCCAGAATCCCGAGGGGGACACACAGAAGGGGACAGGGACACATAGGGGAGATGGGGACAGGGACTCAGATGGGAGACAGGGACACGTGGGGCAGGACAGGGATGCACAGAGGGGTCAGAGTGAGGCACAGTGGGGAGTAGGGAGATATGAAGGGGAGGGGACACCTGGATGCCAGCAGGACACTCATCAGGGGACAATGTTTCCACAGGAGTGGGCATGCTGCCATCAGGATGCCTGCGGTGGCACGCAGCATGGGGCCACATGACCCTGCAGGTGACAGTGAGCCTTGGCCTTTGCCCAGCCTGTCTCCAGGGGTGGTTGGGGTCCCCAGAGCATGATGGCCTTGGCACACCCTGGTGGCTGTCACTTGCTTCTGGGCCACTTGTCACCAGCTGATCAAGGTCCCCGTCCTGCCCTGGTAGGGGGGTGACATTGGGCCGGGTCACTGCGGTGATGACAGTGGAGACAGGGTGGCAGGAACTGCATTGGACAGCGTTTGGCCGTGGCCGAGATGACAGCGCTGATGGCACTGTGGTGGCACAGGTGGTGGCATTGATGATGTCCCAGTTCACGTGTTCCCCACATTCCCATCCACGGCCATGTCTCCCCATGTGTCCCCATGTCCCCACCCAGGTCATTGTGTCCTACGGGTCTCCATCTACGCCTGAGTTCAACACCTTTATTTCCAGGCCAGTTTCAGGTCTTTGCAAGGGAAACCTTTTTGTTTCAAGAGCAAAACAAAAGGATTTCCGTGTCCCTGCCAGCAGAGCATCCACATGCTTGGGTGGTGGCAAGAAGCTTTATGCGAGGGACTCCCACCCCAGCGTCTCCAAAATTTTGGGTGTTGCCCCAGTCCATCCCCTTTTGGATGTGTAAGATGCCCATGGGCCAGAGAGAATGAAAAAGACGGATTTATGTTGCAGACGACCTCCAAGGCCATGCAGTGTTGCTTGATGACAGCAGAAGATGGAAAAAGTGAGATTTTTGTGGGGCCAGAAGTCAACACATCCACTCTCCACGGTGGATTTCTGATGTTGGTCTGTGGGTGTGTGGGGGTGCCCACAGGGAGCCAGGAGGAGGTGGAGCCTCGCAGGCAGGTGACTTCCCAACAGGGATCACCAGCAGCATGGATCAGCGGGGCACTGCCCGCTGGGATCACTGGGGATCACACGGTGCGGAAGCCATGGGGAATGGAGCTGGAGCAGCGCATGAAACTCTTGCAGCAGGCGGGCACTTGCAGGGCTTCCCTTAGCGGTGGGTCTGTTGGTGTCTGGTCAAGGTAGAGCTCTGTGAGAAGCTCTTCCCACATTCTGGACACTGGAAGGGCCTCTCCCCAGTGTGGATGCGGCGGTGGGTGACGAGGCTGGAGTTGTGCTTGAAGCCCTTGCCGCAGTCGGGGCAGAGAAAGGGCCGCTCCTCCACGTGAATCCGCTGGTGTCTGAGAAGATGAGAGCTGCTCTGAAACCTCTTGCTGCATTGATCACACTGGTAGGGTTTCTCGCCGGTGTGGCTCCTCAGGTGGTAGATCAGGTGGGAGCGCTGGCAGAAGCTTCTCCCACACTGCCCACACTCATAGGGACGTTCACCGCTGTGGAGTCTCCTGTGGCAGATTAGGTAGGAGCTCTGGCTGAAGCTCTTGCCACACTCAGGACACTCATAGGGCCTCAGCCGGGTGTGGGTGTGCTGGTGGTTGATGAGGCTGAAGTTGTACTTGAAGCCTTTCCCACAGTCAGGGCAGCGGAAGGGCTTCTCATCCTTGTGAGTGCGCTGGTGCCTGAGGAGATTGGAGCTGGTCTGAAAGCTCTTCCTGCATTGATCACACTCGTAGGGCCTCTCCCTGCTGTGGCTCTTCAGGTGGACAATCAGGCAGAATGTCCGGCTGAAGCTCTTGCCACACTCCGCACACTCATAGGGCCTCTCCCCGCTGTGGCTCTTCAGGTGGACAACCAAGTTGGAGCTGTGGCTGAAGCTCTTCCCACACTGGTCACATACGTAGCGCTTCTCCCCCATGTGGATTCTCATGTGGCAGGTCAAGTCGACTCTCTGGCTGAAGCTCTTGCCACATTCCCAGCACTTGTGGGGCTTCTCCCCATCCTGGAGCTGCTCATGGAGCCCCAGCTCCGAGCTCCGGCCACCTCCCCGGCCCAGGGTGGGTCTTTCCTCCTCGCATCCCCGTGATCTGCGTTTGCAGCCCCTCCTGATGCGGGATCTCCGGGGATTTTCCTCCCCATCGGATTCCTGTGCCGTGGAGCTGCTGACAACGGCCTCTTCCACCAGGTTCTGCTGCAGGGATTTGTCCTGCCTGGTCTCCCTCCTCGGCTCGCTGCCTGGCGGAGGAAGGACAAGGAGAGGATGGGATTTGCCTCCGTGCCACAGGGAAGGACAAGGAGATCCCCCCAGCGCATCCCTGGCAGGACGGCCTTGGCAGCAAGGTTGCCCTGCAGCCGTGGGCCATGCTGGGCTAGGAGAAGGAGCAGGAGAGAGGGGGAAAGGGACAGTGACTTCCTCCTCACCTACCTGGGCCTCCCAGGCCATCTTCCTCTTCCTCACGGCCTTTTCCTCCTGCATCAGGCCAAGGTTTGTGAATGGGAAATCCTGCTTTGGGGAGAAACTAGGGATGAGCGCCTAGGGTTTGATGGTCCTGCTGCCTCGCCTCTCTTGCTTTGAAAAGACAAGTGTCTGCTAAGGCAGGAGGAGCCTCCCTTAAAATCAAAAATGTAAACCCCCTCCCTCTGAATTATTCGAATTTTGAAATTAAGGAGCTCTCAGGGAAAGATATAGGAGTAGGAGTAACAGCTCTTTGCTAGGAAAAATGAAATTAAAATGTAGTAGTAGAAAACAACCTCTGACAGGGTCAGAATCCAACCTGACACCCTGTTAGTCAGGGTGTTTGTAGCAGTCCGGTGAAATGGTGGCTGCAGTCCTCCTGGAGGGACAGATGTGCTTCTCTTGAAGCAATGATCCTGCAGAAGGGTCTAGTTTTCCTCCAAAGGTCCACTGGTGGTGTAGCTAGGTGTAGCCTTCCTCTGGGAAGCCAGTGCAGAAGCAAAGCTGCTCCTCTGGGAATCCCGTGGGAAAAGCCTGACTGGGGTGTTCCAAATCTCAGCTTATATCCAGGCAGGAATGCTTGGCTCCTCCCTCTGGGCAGAGCTTCTCACAATGGGATGATGTCATTTTTATCAGCCATGCAGGGAGGCTCAATGGCCCATTAGCAGATGATAATTGGGCAGTTTGCTTTATCTCTGCCAGAAGCCATCCTCCCTCTGGGCAGATATCATCAACAGCTTCACACCAGGGAGGGGCCCTACAAGTGCTGATAATTGGGCAGTTTTCTTTATCTCTGCCAGAAGCCATCCTCCCTCAGGGGAGATAGCAGCAGCAGCAGCTTCACATCAGGGAGGGGCCCTACAAGTGCCTGGAGTGTGGGAAGAGCTTCAGGCACACTTCCAATCTCTTCATTCACCATTGTGTGCACACTGGAGAGAGGCCCTACAAGTGCCTGGAATGTGGGAAGAGCTTCAGCCAGAGCTCATGACTAGTTGAGCACCAGAGGATCCACACCGTGGAGAGGACCTATGATTGCCCTGACTGTGGGAAGAGGTTTCAAAGCAGCACCAATCTCCTCATACATCAGCGGACACACACAGGGGAGCGAGCCTTCAGCTGCCCTGACTGCGGCAAGGGCTTCAATCAAAGGGCTACCACCTCATCAGGCACCGGCACATCCACACTTGGAGGGGAGAAGCCCTACAAGTGTGAGGAACGTGGGATGAGCTTCAGACAGAGCTTCAACTTGGCCTCCCACCGGATGATCCATACTGGGGAGAGGCCCTTCCGTTGCCCCGACTGTGGCAAGGGCTTCACCCACAACTCCAAGCTTATGAGGCATCGGTGCATTCACACTGGGGAGAGGCCCTACGAGTGTGAGCAGTGTGGCAAGAGTTTCTCACAGAGCTCTAACTTGAGCAGACACCAAGAGAGCCACCAATAAGGGAAGCTCTTCCAGTGCTTCAACCTCGGGAAGAGCTTCCACTGCTGCAACTTCATCCCCCACTGGAGGATCCATGTTGGATGATCCACAGTGACCCACATTGGGCAGAGAGCTGGTGACCCACATTCCTCCAGATGATCCCCACTGGGTGGGGGGAAGGTGTTGGAGAGATTTCTTTCACTCCTTATTCACCTGCTCTGATGTTGTTGGTAATAAATGCAGTCCCCAGGCTGGGGTTTTTTCCTGTGCTGGTGATCAGGGCAGGATCACTCCCTGTCTCAATGCCTGGGCCTTTCCTCAGCCAGTCAGAAAAGTCACTAAAGAATTTTCAGCCAAGCAGAGCTTTTCTCACTGATAGCTGGCAGAGCCACAGTCTGGGGTGGGAAAGGTTAGAAAATTGGGGAAAAGGAAGGACAGCATCCTAGAACAGACTGAGCAGGGGCTGGGGATTGGTGGGGGATTGTGTGAAAGAGGTTGGGGAAGGGGCAAAAACCAGCATCTAGTGTTGGGATGGATGAACGTTTGACAAGAAAGTCTCACAGATATGGATGCTTGGCAGAAAGATTTTTGAATGTAGAATCTGAAGAAGGAGTAGGGTTGAAAGCAAGTTTGGATGTAGAAGAAAAGTGCTGAGCCAGTCTTGCTGGATAACTGAGAAGGCAAAGGCTATGTTAGTTAGAAGGGGTTTTTATGGCTCAGAGGAAAGGATAAAGCCACCTGAAAGAAGAAGATGTTTTACCAAGCAGAAGGATTCCACGGTCCAACAAGACAGCCGATTTGCAAGGAGAGAAAAGGTCTCAGAATTTTCCACTGCAAGAAAGCTGAAAAACTTCTAGCCTCAACTGTAACATACTAACTTCTAGTGATTGGAGGATAGTAACATGAATATGGTAATGATAGTAGTTAGGATAGGCTAGAGATAAAAGTGAAGGTATCGATTGGTTCTTATGGATTAAGATGCTCATCAGGGAAAAGTATAGAATGCATTGTACGCAAAATTCAAGGGTCTTCAGGCTGGACTCCAGCTGGAGCTGACAGCTGTAGACACAGGCTGTGTCACCCACGAGGCCGGACTGCTGTACAGTCTTGAATGGAATAAAGCGCATTTGAAGAGCCTCCTGGAGTCTTGCTGTGGCATTTGCATTTTCTGAAAAATCCCTTCAGCCAGGATTTTTCTCCTGGGCAGCTGAGAAGCCTCAGAGAAAAAGGAAAACAATAATGATCTCATTTGCTTCTCCTCTCTTTTGCTCATGTGGAATGTGTTTGGAGATGGTTGACCAACAGGTGATTGTTTCATTGGTTTCTGGTGGGAGTGTTTTCACTCATTGGCCAATCAAAGCCAAGCTGTGTGGACACTCTTGAAAGAGTCACGAGTTTTTATTGTTATCTTTTTAGCATTCTGAAAGTATCCTTTCTGTATTTTTTACTACAGGTTAGTATAGTATTTTTTTAATCCATGATTGGAGCATCAAATAATAAATTAGCCTTCTGAGAACATGGAGTCAGATTGATGATTCCCCTCAGCGGGGATGAATTTGGGGGTGAGGGTGGGCATGGAGACCTCCCTTCAGGACTGGATACCAGCTGGAAGAAGGGTTCAGGGCCCAGGGGGGCAGATGGCGGGGTGGTGGGGGGAGTCCTGGGAAGATCCCGGAGGCCTTTGGTGCTCAGTACCAGAGCGCAAAGCCCGGGCCAGGGGTGCCTGGTGAGTCCAGGGTCCAGTGTTGATGCTTGGAGTGAACCCAAGAGGTCTCCACTAGGTCTGAGGGGGGTTCCAGATGCTCAGTATCAGAGCTTGGAGCCTCTTGAGGCGGTGGTTGGTGGGTTCCTGGTACTGAGTCCTGGAGCTTGGAGTCTGGTGCGGGGGGTTGTGGTGCCCAGTGCTGGAGCTCGGAGCTTGTGCTGGCCACTTGGTGAGGGGAAGATCTGGGGTCCCAGAGCGGCGTGGAGTGGGAAAGGGTCAGGTTTGGAATCCTGACGTGAGGAGAAGGGGAAATTTAGAGTCCCCAAAATCCCCTGGAAAAGCTGAGGGTGGAGCGGAGCGGATTAGGATCCTCAGGTGGGGGGGGGTGTTCAAATTTTTGGGTCCCCAGAATCCCGAGGGGGACACACAGAAGGGGACAGGGACACATAGGGGAGATGGGGACAGGGACTCAGATGGGAGACAGGGACACGTGGGGCAGGACAGGGATGCACAGAGGGGTCAGAGTGAGGCACAGTGGGGAGTAGGGAGATATGAAGGGGAGGGGACACCTGGATGCCAGCAGGACACTCATCAGGGGACAATGTTTCCACAGGAGTGGGCATGCTGCCATCAGGATGCCTGCGGTGGCACGCAGCATGGGGCCACATGACCCTGCAGGTGACAGTGAGCCTTGGCCTTTGCCCAGCCTGTCTCCAGGGGTGGTTGGGGTCCCCAGAGCATGATGGCCTTGGCACACCCTGGTGGCTGTCACTTGCTTCTGGGCCACTTGTCACCAGCTGATCAAGGTCCCCGTCCTGCCCTGGTAGGGGGGTGACATTGGGCCGGGTCACTGCGGTGATGACAGTGGAGACAGGGTGGCAGGAACTGCATTGGACAGCGTTTGGCCGTGGCCGAGATGACAGCGCTGATGGCACTGTGGTGGCACAGGTGGTGGCATTGATGATGTCCCAGTTCACGTGTTCCCCACATTCCCATCCACGGCCATGTCTCCCCATGTCCCCACCCAGGTCATTGTGTCCTACAGGTCTCCATCTACGCCTGAGTTCAACAGCTTTATTTCCAGGCCAGTTTCAGGTCTTTGCAAGGGAAACCTTTTTGTTTCAAGAGCAAAACAAAAGGATTTACCTGTCCCTGCCAGCAGAGCATCCACATGCTTGGGTGGTGGCAAGAAGCTTTATGCGAGGGACTTCCACCCCAGCGTCTCCAAAATTTTGGGTGTTGCCCCAGTCCATCCCCTTTTGGATGTGTAAGATGCCTATGGGCCAGAGAGAATTAAAAAGACGGATTTATGTTGGAGACGACCTCCAAGGCCATGCAGTGTTGCTTGATGAGAGCAGAAGATGGAAAAAGTGAGATTTTTGTGGGGCCAGAAGTCAACACATCCACTCTCCACGGTGGATTTCTGATGTTGGTCTGTGGGTGTGTGGGGGTGCCCACAGGGAGCCAGGAGGAGGTGGAGCCTCGCAGGCAGGTGACTTCCCAACAGGGATCACCAGCAGCATGGATCAGCGGGGCACTGCCCGCTGGGATCACTGGGGATCACACGGTGCGGAAGCCATGGGGAATGGAGCTGGAGCAGCGCATGAAACTCTTGCAGCAGGCGGGCACTTGCAGGGCTTCCTTTAGCGGTGGGTCTGTTGGTGTCTGGTCAAGGTAGAGCTCTGTGAGAAGCTCTTCCCACATTCTGGACACTGGAAGGGCCTCTCCCCAGTGTGGATGCGGCGGTGGGTGACGAGGCTGGAGTTGTGCTTGAAGCCCTTGCCGCAGTCGGGGCAGAGAAAGGGCCGCTCCTCCACGTGAATCCGCTGGTGTCTGAGAAGATGAGAGCTGCTCTGAAACCTCTTGCTGCATTGATCACACTGGTAGGGTTTCTCGCCGGTGTGGCTCCTCAGGTGGTAGATCAGGTGGGAGCGCTGGCAGAAGCTTCTCCCACACTGCCCACACTCATAGGGACGTTCACCGCTGTGGAGTCTCCTGTGGCAGATTAGGTAGGAGCTCTGGCTGAAGCTCTTGCCACACTCAGGACACTCATAGGGCCTCAGCCGGGTGTGGGTGTGCTGGTGGTTGATGAGGCTGAAGTTGTACTTGAAGCCTTTCCCACAGTCAGGGCAGCGGAAGGGCTTCTCATCCTTGTGAGTGCGCTGGTGCCTGAGGAGATTGGAGCTGGTCTGAAAGCTCTTCCTGCATTGATCACACTCGTAGGGCCTCTCCCTGCTGTGGCTCTTCAGGTGGACAATCAGGCAGAATGTCCGGCTGAAGCTCTTGCCACACTCCGCACACTCATAGGGCCTCTCCCCGCTGTGGCTCTTCAGGTGGACAACCAAGTTGGAGCTGTGGCTGAAGCTCTTCCCACACTGGTCACATACGTAGCGCTTCTCCCCCATGTGGATTCTCATGTGGCAGGTCAAGTCGACTCTCTGGCTGAAGCTCTTGCCACATTCCCAGCACTTGTGGGGCTTCTCCCCATCCTGGAGCTGCTCATGGAGCCCCAGCTCTGAGCTCCGGCCACCTCCCCGGCCCAGAGTGGGTCTTTCCTCCTCGCATCCCCGTGATCTGCGTTTGCAGCCCCTCCTGATGCGGGATCTCCGGGGATTTTCCTCCCCATCGGATTCCTGTGCCGTGGAGCTGCTGACAACGGCCTCTTCCACCAGGTTCTGCTGCAGGGATTTGTCCTGCCTGGTCTCCCTCCTCGGCTCGCTGCCTGGCGGAGGAAGGACAAGGAGAGGATGGGATTTGCCTCCGTGCCACAGGGAAGGACAAGGAGATCCCCCCAGCGCATCCCCGGCAGGACGGCCTTGGCAGCGAGGTTGCCCTGCAGCCGTGGGCCATGCTGGGCTAGGAGAAGGAGCAGGAGAGAGGGGGAAAGGGACAGTGACTTCCTCCTCACCTACCTGGGCCTCCCAGGCCATCTTCCTCTTCCTCACGGCCTTTTCCTCCTGCATCAGGCCAAGGTTTGTGAATGGGAAATCCTGCTTTGGGGAGAAACTAGGGATGAGCGCCTAGGGTTTGATGATCCTGCTGCCTCGCCTCTCTTGCTTTGAAAAGACAAGTGTCTGCTAAGGCAGGAGGAGCCTCCCTTAAAATCAAAAATGTAAACCCCCTCCCTCTGAATTATTCGAATTTTGAAATTAAGGAGCTCTCAGGGAATGATATAGGAGTAGGAGTAACAGCTCTTTGCTAGGAAAAATGAAATTAAAATGTAGTAGTAGAAAACAACCTCTGACAGGGTCAGAATCCAACCTGACACCCTGTTAGTCAGGGTGTTTGTAGCAGTCCGGTGAAATGGTGGCTGCAGTCCTCCTGGAGGGACAGATGTGCTTCTCTTGAAGCAATGATCCTGCAGAAGGGTCTAGTTTTCCTCCAAAGGTCCACTGGTGGTGTAGCTAGGTGTAGCCTTCCTCTGGGAAGCCAGTGCAGAAGCAAAGCTGCTCCTCTGGGAATCCCGTGGGAAAAGCCTGACTGGGGTGTTCCAAATCTCAGCTTATATCCAGGCAGGAATGCTTGGCTCCTCCCTCTGGGCAGAGCTTCTCACAATGGGATGATGTCATTTTTATCAGCCATGCAGGGAGGCTCAATGGCCCATTAGCAGATGATAATTGGGCAGTTTGCTTTATCTCTGCCAGAAGCCATCCTCCCTCTGGGCAGATATCATCAACAGCTTCACACCAGGGAGGGGCCCTACAAGTGCTGATAATTGGGCAGTTTGCTTTATCTCTGCCAGAAGCCATCCTCCCTCAGGGGAGATAGCAGCAGCAGCAGCTTCACATCAGGGAGGGGCCCTACAAGTGCCTGGAGTGTGGGAAGAGCTTCAGGCACACTTCCAATCTCTTCATTCACCATTGTGTGCACACTGGAGAGAGGCCCTACAAGTGCCTGGAATGTGGGAAGAGCTTCAGCCAGAGCTCATTACTAGTTGAGCACCAGAGGATCCACACCGTGGAGAGGACCTATGATTGCCCTGACGGTGGGAAGAGGTTTCAAAGCAGCACCAATCTCCTCATACATCAGCGGACACACACAGGGGAGCGAGCCTTCAGCTGCCCTGACTGTGGCAAGGGCTTCAATCAAAGGGCTACCACCTCATCAGGCACCGGCACATCCACACTTGGAGGGGAGAAGCCCTACAAGTGTGAGGAACGTGGGATGAGCTTCAGACAGAGCTTCAACTTGGCCTCCCACCGGATGATCCATACTGGGGAGAGGCCCTTCCGTTGCCCCGACTGTGGCAAGGGCTTCACCCACAACTCCAAGCTTATGAGGCATCGGCGCATTCACACTGGGGAGAGGCCCTACGAGTGTGAGCAGTGTGGCAAGAGCTTCTCACAGAGCTCTAACTTGAGCAGACACCAAGAGAGCCACCAATAAGGGAATCTCTTGCAATGGCCCAACCTCGGGAAGAGCTTCCACTGCTGCAACTTCATCCCCCACTGGAGGATCCATGTTGGATGATCCACAGTGACCCACATTGGGCAGAGAGCTGGTGACCCACATTCCTCCAGATGATCCCCATTGGGTGGGGGGAAGGTGTTGGAGAGATTTCTTTCACTCCTTATTCACCTGCTCTGATGTTGTTGGTAATAAATGCAGTCCCCAGGCTGGGGTTTTTTCCTGTGCTGGTGATCAGGGCAGGATCTCTCCCTGTCTCAATGCCTGGGCCTTTCCTCAGCCAGTCAGAAAAGTCACTAAAGAATTTTCAGCCAAGCAGAGCTTTTCTCACTGATAGCTGGCAGAGCCACAGTCTGGGGTGGGAAAGGTTAGAAAATTGGGGAAAAGGAAGGACAGCATCCTAGAACAGACTGAGCAGGGGCTGGGGATTGGTGGGGGATTGTGTGAAAGAGGTTGGGGAAGGGGCAAAAACCAGCATCTAGTGTTGGGATGGATGAACGTTTGACAAGAAAGTCTCACAGATATGGATGCTTGGCAGAAAGATTTTTGAATGTAGAATCTGAAGAAGGAGTAGGGTTGAAAGCAAGTTTGGATGTAGAAGAAAAGTGCTGAGCCAGTCTTGCTGGATAACTGAGAAGGCAAAGGCTATGTTAGTTAGAAGGGGTTTTTATGGCTCAGAGGAAAGGATGAAGCCACCTGAAAGAAGAAGATGTTTTACCAAGCAGAAGGATTCCACGGTCCAACAAGACAGCCGATTTGCAAGTAGAGAAAAGGTCTCAGAATTTTCCACTGCAAGAAAGCTGAAAAACTTCTAGCCTCAACTGTAACATACTAACTTCTAGTGATTGGAGAATAGTAACATGAATATGGTAATGATAGTAGTTAGGATAGGCTAGAGATAAAAGTGAAGGTATAGATTGGTTCTTATGGATTAAGATGCTCAGCAGGGAAAAGTATAGAATGCATTGTACGCAAAATTCAAGGGTCTTCAGGCTGGACTCCAGCTGGAGCTGACAGCTGTAGACACAGGCTGTGTCACCCACGAGGCCGGACTGCTGTACAGTCTTGAATGGAATAAAGCGCATTTGAAGAGCTTCCTGGAGTCTTGCTGTGGCATTGGCATTTTCTGAAAAAACCCTTCAGCCAGGATTTTTCTTCTGGGAAGCTGAGAAGCCTCAGAGAAAAAGGAAAACAATAATGATCTCATTTGCTTCTCCTCTCTTTTGCTCATGTGGAATGTGTTTGGAGATGGTTGACCAACAGGTGATTGTTTCATTGGTTTCTGGTGGGAGTGTTTTCACTCGCTGGCCAATCAAAGCCAAGCTGTGTGGACACTCTTGAAAAAGAGTCATGAGTTTTTATTATTATATTTTTAGCATTCTGCAAGTATCCTTTCTGTATTTTTTACTACAGGTTAGTATAGTATTTTTTAATCCATGATTGTAGCATCAAATAATAAATTAGCCTTCTGAGAACATGGAGTCAGATTGATGATTCTCCTCAGCGAGGATGAATTTGGGGGTGAGGGTGGGCATGGAGACCTCCCTTCAGGACTGGATACCAGCTGGAAGAAGGGTTCAGGGCCCAGGGGGGCAGATGGCGGGGTGGTGGGGGGAGTCCTGGGAAGATCCCGGAGGCCTTTGGTGCTCAGTACCAGAGCGCAAAGCCTGGGCCAGGGGTGCCTGGTGAGTCTAGGGTCCAGTGTTGATGCTTGGAGTGAACCCAAGAGGTCTCCACTAGGTCTGAGAGTGGTTCCAGATGCTCAGTATCAGAGCTTGGAGCCTCTTGTGGTAGTGGTTGGTGGGTTGCTGGTACTGAGTCCTGGAGCTTGGAGTCTGGTGTGGGGGGTTGTGGTGTCCAGTGCTGGAGCTCGGAGCTTGTGCTGGCCACTTGGTGAGGGGAAGATGTGGGGTCCCAGAGCGGCGTGGAGTGGGAAAGGGTCAGGTTTGGAATCCTGACGTGAGGAGAAGGGGAAATTTAGAGTCCCCAAAATCCCCTGGAAAAGCTGAGGGTGGAGCGGAGCGGATTAGGATCCTCAGGTGGGGGGGGGGTGTTCAAATTTTTGGGTCCCCAGAATCCCGAGGGGGACACACAGAAGGGGACAGGGACACATAGGGGAGATGGGGACAGGGACTCAGATGGGAGACAGGGACACGTGGGGCAGGACAGGGATGCACAGAGGGGTCAGAGTGAGGCACAGTGGGGAGTAGGGAGTTATGAAGGGGAGGGGACACCTGGGTGCCAGCAGGACACTCATCGGGGGACAATGTTTCCACAGGTGTGGGGATGCTGCCATCAGGATGCCTGTGGTGGCACGCAGCATGGGGCCACATGACCCTGCAGGTGACAGTGAGCCTTGGCCTTTGCCCAGCCTGTCTCCAGGGGTGGTTGGGGTCCCCAGAGCATGATGGCCTTGGCACACCCTGGTGGCTGTCACTTGCTTCTGGGCCACTTGTCACCAGCTGATCGAGGTCCCCGTCCTGCCCTGGTAGGGGGGTGACATTGGGCCGGGACACTGCGGTGATGACAGTGGAGACAGGGTGGCAGGAACTGCATTGGACAGCGTTTGGCCGTGGCCGAGATGACAGCGCTGATGGCACTGTGGTGGCACAGGTGGTGGCATTGATGATGTCCCAGTTCACGTGTTCCCCACATTCCCATCCACGGCCATGTCTCCCCATGTCCCCACCCAGGTCATTGTGTCCTACAGGTCTCCATCTACGCCTGAGTTCAACAGCTTTATTTCCAGGCCAGTTTCAGGTCTTTGCAAGGGAAACCTTTTTGTTTCAAGAGCAAAACAAAAGGATTTACCTGTCCCTGCCAGCAGAGCATCCACATGCTTGGGTGGTGGCAAGAAGCTTTATGCGAGGGACTTCCACCCCAGCGTCTCCAAAATTTTGGGTGTTGCCCCAGTCCATCCCCTTTTGGATGTGTAAGATGCCTATGGGCCAGAGAGAATTAAAAAGACGGATTTATGTTGGAGACGACCTCCAAGGCCATGCAGTGTTGCTTGATGAGAGCAGAAGATGGAAAAAGTGAGATTTTTCTGGGGCCAGAAGTCAACACATCCACTCTCCACGGTGGATTTCTGATGTTGGTCTGTGGGTGTGTGGGGGTGCCCACAGGGAGCCAGGAGGAGGTGGAGCCTCGCAGGCAGGTGACTTCCCAACAGGGATCACCAGCAGCATGGATCAGCGGGGCACTGCCCGCTGGGATCACTGGGGATCACACGGTGCGGAAGCCATGGGGAATGGAGCTGGAGCAGCGCATGAAACTCTTGCAGCAGGCGGGCACTTGCAGGGCTTCCCTTAGCGGTGGGTCTGTTGGTGTCTGGTCAAGGTAGAGCTCTGTGAGAAGCTCTTCCCACATTCTGGACACTGGAAGGGCCTCTCCCCAGTGTGGATGCGGCGGTGGGTGACGAGGCTGGAGGTGTGCTTGAAGCCCTTGCCGCAGTCGGGGCAGAGAAAGGGCCGCTCCTCCACGTGAATCCGCTGGTGTCTGAGAAGATGAGAGCTGCTCTGAAACCTCTTGCTGCATTGATCACACTGGTAGGGTTTCTCGCCGGTGTGGCTCCTCAGGTGGTAGATCAGGTGGGAGCGCTGGCAGAAGCTTCTCCCACACTGCCCACACTCATAGGGACGTTCACCGCTGTGGAGTCTCCTGTGGCAGATTAGGTAGGAGCTCTGGCTGAAGCTCTTGCCACACTCAGGACACTCATAGGGCCTCAGCCGGGTGTGGGTGTGCTGGTGGTTGATGAGGCTGAAGTTGTACTTGAAGCCTTTCCCACAGTCAGGGCAGCGGAAGGGCTTCTCATCCTTGTGAGTGCGCTGGTGCCTGAGGAGATTGGAGCTGGTCTGAAAGCTCTTCCTGCATTGATCACACTCGTAGGGCCTCTCCCTGCTGTGGCTCTTCAGGTGGACAATCAGGCAGAATGTCCGGCTGAAGCTCTTGCCACACTCCGCACACTCATAGGGCCTCTCCCCGCTGTGGCTCTTCAGGTGGACAACCAAGTTGGAGCTGTGGCTGAAGCTTTTCCCACACTGGTCACATACGTAGCGCTTCTCCCCCATGTGGATTCTCATGTGGCAGGTCAAGTCGACTCTCTGGCTGAAGCTCTTGCCACATTCCCAGCACTTGTGGGGCTTCTCCCCATCCTGGAGCTGCTCATGGAGCCCCAGCTCCGAGCTCCGGCCACCTCCCCGGCCCAGAGTGGGTCTTTCCTCCTCGCATCCCCGTGATCTGCGTTTGCAGCCCCTCCTGATGCGGGATCTCCGGGGATTTTCCTCCCCATCGGATTCCTGTGCCGTGGAGCTGCTGACAACGGCCTCTTCCACCAGGTTCTGCTGCAGGGATTTGTCCTGCCTGGTCTCCCTCCTCGGCTCGCTGCCTGGCGGAGGAAGGACAAGGAGAGGATGGGATTTGCCTCCGTGCCACAGGGAAGGACAAGGAGATCCCCCCAGCGCATCCCCGGCAGGACGGCCTTGGCAGCGAGGTTGCCCTGCAGCCGTGGGCCATGCTGGGCTAGGAGAAGGAGCAGGAGAGAGGGGGAAAGGGACAGTGACTTCCTCCTCACCTACCTGGGCCTCCCAGGCCATCTTCCTCTTCCTCACGGCCTTTTCCTCCTGCATCAGGCCAAGGTTTGCGAATGGGAAATCCTGCTTTGGGGAGAAACTAGGGATGAGCGCCTAGGGTTTGATGGTCCTGCTGCCTCGCCTCTCTTGCTTTGAAAAGACAAGTGTCTGCTAAGGCAGGAGGAGCCTCCCTTAAAATCAAAAATGTAAACCCCCTCCCTCTGAATTATTCGAATTTTGAAATTAAGGAGCTCTCAGGGAAAGATATAGGAGTAGGAGTAACAGCTCTTTGCTAGGAAAAATGAAATTAAAATGTAGTAGTAGAAAACAACCTCTGACAGGGTCAGAATCCAACCTGACACCCTGTTAGTCAGGGTGTTTGTAGCAGTCCGGTGAAATGGTGGCTGCAGTCCTCCTGGAGGGACAGATGTGCTTCTCTTGAAGCAATGATCCTGCAGAAGGGTCTAGTTTTCCTCCAAAGGTCCACTGGTGGTGTAGCTAGGTGTAGCCTTCCTCTGGGAAGCCAGTGCAGAAGCAAAGCTGCTCCTCTGGGAATCCCGTGGGAAAAGCCTGACTGGGGTGTTCCAAATCTCAGCTTATATCCAGGCAGGAATGCTTGGCTCCTCCCTCTGGGCAGAGCTTCTCACAATGGGATGATGTCATTTTTATCAGCCATGCAGTGAGGCTCAATGGCCCATTAGCAGATGATAATTGGGCAGTTTTCTTTATCTCTGCCAGAAGCCATCCTCCCTCTGGGGAGATATCAGCAGCAGCAGCTTCACACGAGGGAGGGGCCCTACAAGTGCCTGGAGTGTGGGAAGAGCTTCAGGCACACTTCCAATCTCTTCATTCACCATTGTGTGCACACTGGAGAGAGGCCCTACAAGTGCCTGGAATGTGGGAAGAGCTTCAGGTGGAGCTCCAGCCTCATCAAGCACCAGCGGCTGCACAGCGGGGAACAGTCCTGTGAGTGTGGGGAATGTGGGAAGAGCTTCAGCCAGAGCTCATGACTAGTTGAGCACCAGAGGATCCACACCGTGGAGAGGACCTATGATTGCCCTGACTGTGGGAAGAGGTTTCAAAGCAGCACCAATCTCCTCATACATCAGCGGACACACACAGGGGAGCGAGCCTTCAGCTGCCCTGACTGCGGCAAGGGCTTCAATCAAAGGGCTACCACCTCATCAGGCACCGGCACATCCACACTTGTAGGGGAGAAGCCCTACAAGTGTGAGGAATGTGGCATGAACTTCAGACAGAGCTTCAACTTGGCCTCCCACCGGATGATCCATACTGGGGAGAGGCCCTTCCGTTGCCCCGACTGTGGCAAGGGCTTCACCCACAACTCCAAGCTCATGAGGCACTGGGGCATCCACACTGGGGAGAGGCCCTACGAGTGTGAGCAGTGTGGCAAGAGCTTCTCACAGAGCTCTAACTTGAGCAGACACCAAGAGAGCCACCAATAAGGGAAGCTCTTCCAGTGCTTCAACCTCGGGAAGAGCTTCCACTGCTGCAACTTCATCCCCCACTGGAGGATCCATGTTGGATGATCCACAGTGACCCACATTGGGCAGAGAGCTGGTGACCCACATTCCTCCAGATGATCCCCATTGGGTGGGGGGAAGGTGTTGGAGAGATTTCTTTCACTCCTTATTCACCTGCTCTGATGTTGTTGGTAATAAATGCAGTCCCCAGGCTGGGGTTTTTTCCTGTGCTGGTGATCAGGGCAGGATCTCTCCCTGTCTCAATGCCTGGGCCTTTCCTCAGCCAGTCAGAAAAGTCACTAAAGAATTTTCAGCCAAGCAGAGCTTTTCTCACTGATAGCTGGCAGAGCCACAGTCTGGGGTGGGAAAGGTTAGAAAATTGGGGAAAAGGAAGGACAGCATCCTAGAACAGACTGAGCAGGGGCTGGGGATTGTGTGAAAGAGGTTGGGAAAGGGGCAAAAACCAGCATCTAGTGTTGGGATGGATGAACGTTTGACAAGAAAGTCTCACAGGTATGGATGCTTGGCAGAAAGATTTTTGAATGTAGAATCTGAAGAAGGAGTAGGGTTGAAAGCAAGTTTGGATGTAGAAGAAAAGTGCTGAGCCAGTCTTGCTGGATAACTGAGAAGGCAAAGGCTATGTTAGTTAGAAGGGGTTTTTATGGCTCAGAGGAAAGGATAAAGCCACCTGAAAGAAGAAGATGTTTTACCAAGCAGAAGGATTCCACAGTCCAACAAGACAGCCGATTTGCAAGGAGAGAAAAGGTCTCAGAATTTTCCACTGCAAGAAAGCTGAAAAACTTCTAGCCTCAACTGTAACATACTAACTTCTAGTGATTGGAAAATAGTAACATGAATATGGTAATGATAGTAGTTAGGATAGGCTAGAGATAAAAGTGAAGGTATAGATTGGTTCTTATGGATTAAGATGCTCAGCAGGGAAAAGTGTAGAATTCATTGTAAGCAAATTTCAAGGGTCTTCAGGCTGGACTCCAGCTGGAGCTGACAGCTGTAGACACAGGCTGTGTCACCCACGAGGCCGGACTGCTGTACAGTCTTGAATGGAATAAAGCGCATTTGAAGAGCCTCCTGGAGTCTTGCTGTGGCATTTGCATTTTCTGAAAAATCCCTTCAGCCAGGATTTTTCTTCTGGGAAGCTGAGAAGCCTCAGAGAAAAAGGAAAACAATAATGATCTCATTTGCTTCTCCTCTCTTTTGCTCATGTGGAATGTGTTTGGAGATGGTTGACCAACAGGTGATTGTTTCATTGGTTTCTGGTGGGAGTGTTTTCACTCATTGGCCAATCAAAGCCAAGCTGTGTGGAGACTCTTGAAAGAGTCACGAGTTTTTATTGTTATCTTTTTAGCATTCTGCAAGTATCCTTTCTGTAATTTTTACTACAGGTTAGTATAGTATTTTTTAATCCATGATTGTAGCATCAAATAATAAATTAGCCTTCTGAGAACATGGAGTCAGATTGATGATTCCCCTCAGCGGGGATGAATTTGGGGGTGAGGGTGGGCATGGAGACCTCCCTTCAGGACAGGATACCAGCTGGAAGAAGGGTTCAGGGCCCAGGGGGGCAGATGGCGGGGTGGTGGGGGGAGTCCTGGGAAGATCCCGGAGGCCTTTGGTGCTCAGTACCAGAGCGCAAAGCCCGAGCCAGGGGTGCCTGTTGAGTCTAGGGTCCAGTGTTAATGCTTGGAGTGAACCCAATAGGTCTCCACTAGGTCTGAGAGGGGTTCCAGATGCTCCGTATCAGAGATTGGAGCCTCTTCTGGGAGTGGTTGGTGGGTTGCTGATACTGAGTCCTGGAGCTTGGAGTCTGGTGCGGGGGGTTGTGGTGTCCAGTGCTGGAGCTCGGAGCTTGTGCTGGCCACTTGGTGAGGGGAAGATGTGGGGTCCCAGAGCGGCCTGGAGTGGGAAAGGGTCAGGTTTGGAATCCTGACGTGAGGAGAAGGGGAAATTTAGAGTCCCCAAAATCCCCTGGAAAAGCTGAGGGTGGAGCGGAGCGGATTAGGATCCTCAGGTGGGGGGGGGGTGTTCAAATTTTTGGGTCCCCAGAATCCCGAGGGGGACACACAGAAGGGGACAGGGACACATAGGGGAGATGGGGACAGGGACTCAGATGGGAGACAGGGACACGTGGGGCAGGACAGGGATGCACAGAGGGGTCAGAGTGAGGCACAGTGGGGAGTAGGGAGATATGAAGGGGAGGGGACACCTGGGTGCCAGCAGGACACTCATCGAGGGACAATGTTTCCACAGGTGTGGGGATGCTGCCATCAGGATGCCTGTGGTGGCACGCAGCATGGGGCCACATGACCCTGCAGGTGACAGTGAGCCTTGGCCTTTGCCCAGCCTGTCTCCAGGGGTGGTTGGGGTCCCCAGAGCATGATGGCCTTGGCACACCCTGGTGGCTGTCACTTGCTTCTGGGCCACTTGTCACCAGCTGATCAAGGTCCCCGTCCTGCCCTGGTAGGGGGGTGACATTGGGCCGGGACACTGCGGTGATGACAGTGGAGACAGGGTGGCAGGAACTGCATTGGACAGCGTTTGGCCGTGGCCGAGATGACAGCGCTGATGGCACTGTGGTGGCACAGGTGGTGGCATTGATGATGTCCCAGTTCACGTGTTCCCCACATTCCCATCCACGGCCATGTCTCCCCATGTCCCCACCCAGGTCATTGTGTCCTACAGGTCTCCATCTACGCCTGAGTTCAACAGCTTTATTTCCAGGCCAGTTTCAGGTCTTTGCAAGGGAAACCTTTTTGTTTCAAGAGCAAAACAAAAGGATTTACCTGTCCCTGCCAGCAGAGCATCCACATGCTTGGGTGGTGGCAAGAAGCTTTATGCGAGGGACTTCCACCCCAGCGTCTCCAAAATTTTGGGTGTTGCCCCAGTCCATCCCCTTTTGGATGTGTAAGATGCCTATGGGCCAGAGAGAATTAAAAAGATGGATTTATGTTGCAGACGACCTCCAAGGCCATGCAGTGTTGCTTGATGAGAGCAGAAGATGGAAAAAGTGAGATTTTTGTGGGGCCAGAAGTCAACACATCCACTCTCCACGGTGGATTTCTGATGTTGGTCTGTGGGTGTGTGGGGGTGCCCACAGGGAGCCAGGAGGAGGTGGAGCCTCGCAGGCAGGTGACTTCCCAACAGGGATCACCAGCAGCATGGATCAGCGGGGCACTGCCCGCTGGGATCACTGGGGATCACACGGTGCGGAAGCCATGGGGAATGGAGCTGGAGCAGCGCATGAAACTCTTGCAGCAGGCGGGCACTTGCAGGGCTTCCCTTAGCGGTGGGTCTGTTGGTGTCTGGTCAAGGTAGAGCTCTGTGAGAAGCTCTTCCCACATTCTGGACACTGGAAGGGCCTCTCCCCAGTGTGGATGCGGCGGTGGGTGACGAGGCTGGAGTTGTGCTTGAAGCCCTTGCCGCAGTCGGGGCAGAGAAAGGGCCGCTCCTCCACGTGAATCCGCTGGTGTCTGAGAAGATGAGAGCTGCTCTGAAACCTCTTGCTGCATTGATCACACTGGTAGGGTTTCTCGCCGGTGTGGCTCCTCAGGTGGTAGATCAGGTGGGAGCGCTGGCAGAAGCTTCTCCCACACTGCCCACACTCATAGGGACGTTCACCGCTGTGGAGTCTTCTGTGGCAGATTAGGTAGGAGCTCTGGCTGAAGCTCTTGCCACACTCAGGACACTCATAGGGCCTCAGCCGGGTGTGGGTGTGCTGGTGGTTGATGAGGCTGAAGTTGTACTTGAAGCCTTTCCCACAGTCAGGGCAGCGGAAGGGCTTCTCATCCTTGTGAGTGCGCTGGTGCCTGAGGAGATTGGAGCTGGTCTGAAAGCTCTTCCTGCATTGATCACACTCGTAGGGCCTCTCCCTGCTGTGGCTCTTCAGGTGGACAATCAGGCAGAATGTCCGGCTGAAGCTCTTGCCACACTCCGCACACTCATAGGGCCTCTCCCCGCTGTGGCTCTTCAGGTGGACAACCAAGTTGGAGCTGTGGCTGAAGCTCTTCCCACACTGGTCACATACGTAGCGCTTCTCCCCCATGTGGATTCTCATGTGGCAGGTCAAGTCGACTCTCTGGCTGAAGCTCTCGCCACATTCCAAGCACTTGTGGGGCTTCTCCCCATCCTGGAGCTGCTCATGGAGCCCCAGCTCCGAGCTCCGGCCACCTCCCCGGCCCAGGGTGGGTCTTTCCTCCTCGCATCCCCGTGATCTGCGTTTGCAGCCCCTCCTGATGCGGGATCTCCGGGGATTTTCCTCCCCATCGGATTCCTGTGCCGTGGAGCTGCTGACAACGGCCTCTTCCACAAGGTTCTGCTGCAGGGATTTGTCCTGCCTGGTCTCCCTCCTCGGCTCACTGCCTGGCGGAGGAAGGACAAGGAGAGGATGGGATTTGCCTCCGTGCCACAGGGAAGGACAAGGAGATCCCCCCAGCGCATCCCCGGCAGGACGGCCTTGGCAGCGAGGTTGCCCTGCAGCCGTGGGCCATGCTGGGCTAGGAGAAGGAGCAGGAGAGAGGGGGAAAGGGACAGTGACTTCCTCCTCACCTACCTGGGCCTCCCAGGCCATCTTCCTCTTCCTCACGGCCTTTTCCTCCTGCATCAGGCCAAGGTTTGCGAATGGGAAATCCTGCTTTGGGGAGAAACTAGGGATGAGCGCCTAGGGTTTGATGGTCCTGCTGCCTCGCCTCTCTTGCTTTGAAAAGACAAGTGTCTGCTAAGGCAGGAGGAGCCTCCCTTAAAATCAAAAATGTAAACCCCCTCCCTCTGAATTATTCGAATTTTGAAATTAAGGAGCTCTCAGGGAAAGATATAGGAGTAACAGCTCTTTGCTAGGAAAAATGAAATTAAAATGTAGTAGTAGAAAAAAACCTCTGACAGAGTCAGAATCCAACCTGACACCCTGTTAGTCAGGGTGTTTGTAGCAGTCCGGTGAAATGGTGGCTGCAGTCCTCCTGGAGGGACAGATGTGCTTCTCTTGAAGCAATGATCCTGCAGAAGGGTCTAGTTTTCCTCCAAAGGTCCACTGGTGGTGTAGCTAGGTGTAGCCTTCCTCAGGGAAGCCAGTGCAGAAGCAAAGCTGCTCCTCTGGGAATCCCGTGGGAAAAGCCTGACTGGGGTGTTCCAAATCTCAGCTTATATCCAGGCAGGAATGCTTGGCTCCTCCCTCTGGGCAGAGCTTCTCACAATGGGATGATGTCATTTTTATCAGCCATGCAGTGAGGCTCAATGGCCCATTAGCAGATGATAATTGGGCAGTTTGCTTTATCTCTACCACAAGCCATCCTCCCTCTGGGGAGATATCATCAACAGCTTCACACCAGGGAGGGGCCCTACAAGTGCTGATAATTGGGCAGTTTTCTTTATCTCTGCCAGAAGCCATCCTCCCTCTGGGGAGATATCATCAGCAGCAGCTTCACATCAGGGAGGGGCCCTACAAGTGCCTGGAGTGTGGGAAGAGCTTCAGGCACACTTCCAATCTCTTCATTCACCATTGTGTGCACACTGGAGAGAGGCCCTACAAGTGCCTGGAATGTGGGAAGAGCTTCAGGTGGAGCTCCAGCCTCATCAAGCACCAGCGGCTGCACAGCGGGGAACAGCCCTGTGAGTGTGGGGAATGTGGGAAGAGCTTCAGCCAGAGCTCATGACTAGTTGAGCACCAGAGGATCCACACCGTGGAGAGGACCTATGATTGCCCTGACTGTGGGAAGAGGTTTCAAAGCAGCACCAATCTCCTCATACATCAGCGGACACACACAGGGGAGCGAGCCTTCAGCTGCCCTGACTGCGGCAAGGGCTTCAATCAAAGGGCTACCACCTCATCAGGCACCGGCACATCCACACTTGTAGGGGAGAAGCCCTACAAGTGTGAGGAACGTGGGATGAGCTTCAGACAGAGCTTCAACTTGGCCTCCCACCGGATGATCCATACTGGGGAGAGGCCCTTCCGTTGCCCCGACTGTGGCAAGGGCTTCACCCACAACTCCAAGCTTATGAGGCATCGGCGCATTCACACTGGGGAGAGGCCTTACGAGTGTGAGCAGTGTGGCAAGAGCTTCTCACAGAGCTCTAACTTGAGCAGACACCAAGAGAGCCACCAATAAGGGAAGCTCTTCCAGTGCTTCAACCTCGGGAAGAGCTTCCACTGCTGCAACTTCATCCCCCACTGGAGGATCCATGTTGGATGATCCACAGTGACCCACATTGGGCAGAGAGCTGGTGACCCACATTCCTCCAGATGATCCCCACTGGGTGGGGGGAAGGTGTTGGAGAGATTTCTTTTACTCCTTATTCACCTGCTCTGATGTTGTTGGTAATAAATGCAGTCCCCAGGCTGGGGTTTTTTCCTGTGCTGGTGATCAGGGCAGGATCACTCCCTGTCTCAATGCCTGGGCCTTTCCTCAGCCAGTCAGAAAAGTCACTAAAGAATTTTCAGCCAAGCAGAGCTTTTCTCACTGATAGCTGGCAGAGCCACAGTCTGGGGTGGGAAAGGTTAGAAAATTGGGGAAAAGGAAGGACAGCATCCTAGAACAGACTGAGCAGGGGCTGGGGATTGGTGGGGGATTGTGTGAAAGAGGTTGGGGAAGGGGCAAAAACCAGCATCTAGTGTTGGGATGGATGAACGTTTGACAAGAAAGTCTCACAGATATGGATGCTTGGCAGAAAGATTTTTGAATGTAGAATCTGAAGAAGGAGTAGGGTTGAAAGCAAGTTTGGATGTAGAAGAAAAGTGCTGAGCCAGTCTTGCTGGATAACTGAGAAGGCAAAGGCTATGTTAGTTAGAAGGGGTTTTTATGGCTCAGAGGAAAGGATAAAGCCACCTGAAAGAAGAAGATGTTTTACCAAGCAGAAGGATTCCACGGTCCAACAAGACAGCCGATTTGCAAGTAGAGAAAAGGTCTCAGAATTTTCCACTGCAAGAAAGCTGAAAAACTTCTAGCCTCAACTGTAACATACTAACTTCTAGTGATTGGAGAATAGTAACATGAATATGGTAATGATAGTAGTTAGGATAGGCTAGAGATAAAAGTGAAGGTATAGATTGGTTCTTATGGATTAAGATGCTCAGCAGGGAAAAGTATAGAATGCATTGTAAGCAAAATTCAAGGGTCTTCAGGCTGGACTCCAGCTGGAGCTGACAGCTGTAGACACAGGCTGTGTCACCCACGAGGCCGGAATGCTGTACAGTCTTGAATGGAATAAAGCGCATTTGAAGAGCCTCCTGGAGTCTTGCTGTGGCATTGGCATTTTCTGAAAAATCCCTTCAGCCAGGATTTTTCTCCTGGGAAGCTGAGAAGCCTCAGAGAAAAAGGAAAACAATAATGATCTCATTTGCTTCTCCTCTCTTTTGCTCATGTGGAATGTGTTTGGAGATGGTTGACCAACAGGTGATTGTTTCATTGGTTTCTGGTGGGAGTGTTTTCACTCATTGGCCAATCAAAGCCAAGCTGTGTGGAGACTCTTGAAAGAGTCACGAGTTTTTATTATTATCTTTTTAGCATTCTGTAAGTATCCTTTCTGTATTTTTTACTACAGGTTAGTATAGTATTTTTTAATCCATGATTGTACCATCAAATAATAAATTAGCCTTCTGAGAACATGGAGTCAGATTGATCATTCCCCTCAGCGGGGATGAATTTGGGGGTGAGGGTGGGCATGGAGACCTCCCTTCAGGACTGGATACCAGCTGGAAGAAGGGTTCAGGGCCCAGGGGGGGCAGATGGCGGGGTGGTGGGGGGAGTCCTGGAAAGATCCCGGAGGCCTTTGGTGCTCAGTACCAGAGCGCAAAGCCTGGGCCAGGGGTGCCTGGTGAGTCTAGGGTCCAGTGTTGATGCTTGGAGTGAGCCCAAGAGGTCTCCAATAGGACTGAGGGGGGTTCCACATGCTCAGTATCAGAGCTTGGAGCCTCTTGTGGGAGTGGTTGGTGGGTTGCTGGTACTGAGTCCTGGAGCTTGGAGTCTGGTGCGGGGGGTTGTGGTGTCCAGTGCTGGAGCTCGGAGCTTGTGCTGGCCACTTGGTGAGGGGAAGATGTGGGGTCCCAGAGCGGCGTGGAGTGGGAAAGGGTCAGGTTTGGAATCCTGACGTGAGGAGAAGGGGAAATTTAGAGTCCCCAAAATCCCCTGGAAAAGCTGAGGGTGGAGCGGAGCGGATTAGGATCCTCAGGTGGGGGGGGGTGGTGTTCAAATTTTTGGGTCCCCAGAATCCCGAGGGGGACACACAGAAGGGGACAGGGACACATAGGGGAGATGGGGACAGGGACTCAGATGGGAGACAGGGACACATGGGGCAGGACAGGGATGCACAGAGGGGTCAGAGTGAGGCACAGTGGGGAGTAGGGAGATATGAAGGGGAGGGGACACCTGGGTGCCAGCAGGACACTCATCGAGGGACAATGTTTCCACAGGTGTGGGGATGCTGCCATCAGGATGCCTGTGGTGGCACGCAGCATGGGGCCACATGACCCTGCAGGTGACAGTGAGCCTTGGCCTTTGCCCAGCCTGTCTCCAGGGGTGGTTGGGGTCCCCAGAGCATGATGGCCTTGGCACACCCTGGTGGCTGTCACTTGCTTCTGGGCCACTTGTCACCAGCTGATCGAGGTCCCCGTCCTGCCCTGGTAGGGGGGTGACATTGGGCCGGGACACTGCGGTGATGACAGTGGAGACAGGGTGGCAGGAACTGCATTGGACAGCGTTTGGCCGTGGCCGAGATGACAGCGCTGATGGCACTGTGGTGGCACAGGTGGTGGCATTGATGATGTCCCAGTTCACGTGTTCCCCACATTCCCATCCACGGCCATGTCTCCCCATGTCCCCACCCAGGTCATTGTGTCCTACAGGTCTCCATCTACGCCTGAGTTCAACAGCTTTATTTCCAGGCCAGTTTCAGGTCTTTGCAAGGGAAACCTTTTTGTTTCAAGAGCAAAACAAAAGGATTTACCTGTCCCTGCCAGCAGAGCATCCACATGCTTGGGTGGTGGCAAGAAGCTTTATGCGAGGGACTTCCACCCCAGCGTCTCCAAAATTTTGGGTGTTGCCCCAGTCCATCCCCTTTTGGATGTGTAAGATGCCTATGGGCCAGAGAGAATTAAAAAGATGGATTTATGTTGCAGACGACCTCCAAGGCCATGCAGTGTTGCTTGATGAGAGCAGAAGATGGAAAAAGTGAGATTTTTGTGGGGCCAGAAGTCAACACATCCACTCTCCACGGTGGATTTCTGATGTTGGTCTGTGGGTGTGTGGGGGTGCCCACAGGGAGCCAGGAGGAGGTGGAGCCTCGCAGGCAGGTGACTTCCCAACAGGGATCACCAGCAGCATGGATCAGCGGGGCACTGCCCGCTGGGATCACTGGGGATCACACGGTGCGGAAGCCATGGGGAATGGAGCTGGAGCAGCGCATGAAACTCTTGCAGCAGGCGGGCACTTGCAGGGCTTCCCTTAGCGGTGGGTCTGTTGGTGTCTGGTCAAGGTAGAGCTCTGTGAGAAGCTCTTCCCACATTCTGGACACTGGAAGGGCCTCTCCCCAGTGTGGATGCGGCGGTGGGTGACGAGGCTGGAGTTGTGCTTGAAGCCCTTGCCGCAGTCGGGGCAGAGAAAGGGCCGCTCCTCCACGTGAATCCGCTGGTGTCTGAGAAGATGAGAGCTGCTCTGAAACCTCTTGCTGCATTGATCACACTGGTAGGGTTTCTCGCCGGTGTGGCTCCTCAGGTGGTAGATCAGGTGGGAGCGCTGGCAGAAGCTTCTCCCACACTGCCCACACTCATAGGGACGTTCACCGCTGTGGAGTCTTCTGTGGCAGATTAGGTAGGAGCTCTGGCTGAAGCTCTTGCCACACTCAGGACACTCATAGGGCCTCAGCCGGGTGTGGGTGTGCTGGTGGTTGATGAGGCTGAAGTTGTACTTGAAGCCTTTCCCACAGTCAGGGCAGCGGAAGGGCTTCTCATCCTTGTGAGTGCGCTGGTGCCTGAGGAGATTGGAGCTGGTCTGAAAGCTCTTCCTGCATTGATCACACTCGTAGGGCCTCTCCCTGCTGTGGCTCTTCAGGTGGACAATCAGGCAGAATGTCCGGCTGAAGCTCTTGCCACACTCCGCACACTCATAGGGCCTCTCCCCGCTGTGGCTCTTCAGGTGGACAACCAAGTTGGAGCTGTGGCTGAAGCTCTTCCCACACTGGTCACATACGTAGCGCTTCTCCCCCATGTGGATTCTCATGTGGCAGGTCAAGTCGACTCTCTGGCTGAAGCTCTCGCCACATTCCAAGCACTTGTGGGGCTTCTCCCCATCCTGGAGCTGCTCATGGAGCCCCAGCTCCGAGCTCCGGCCACCTCCCCGGCCCAGGGTGGGTCTTTCCTCCTCGCATCCCCGTGATCTGCGTTTGCAGCCCCTCCTGATGCGGGATCTCCGGGGATTTTCCTCCCCATCGGATTCCTGTGCCGTGGAGCTGCTGACAACGGCCTCTTCCACAAGGTTCTGCTGCAGGGATTTGTCCTGCCTGGTCTCCCTCCTCGGCTCGCTGCCTGGCGGAGGAAGGACAAGGAGAGGATGGGATTTGCCTCCGTGCCACAGGGAAGGACAAGGAGATCCCCCCAGCGCATCCCCGGCAGGACGGCCTTGGCAGCGAGGTTGCCCTGCAGCCGTGGGCCATGCTGGGCTAGGAGAAGGAGCAGGAGAGAGGGGGAAAGGGACAGTGACTTCCTCCTCACCTACCTGGGCCTCCCAGGCCATCTTCCTCTTCCTCACGGCCTTTTCCTCCTGCATCAGGCCAAGGTTTGCGAATGGGAAATCCTGCTTTGGGGAGAAACTAGGGATGAGCGCCTAGGGTTTGATGGTCCTGCTGCCTCGCCTCTCTTGCTTTGAAAAGACAAGTGTCTGCTAAGGCAGGAGGAGCCTCCCTTAAAATCAAAAATGTAAACCCCCTCCCTCTGAATTATTCGAATTTTGAAATTAAGGAGCTCTCAGGGAAAGATATAGGAGTAACAGCTCTTTGCTAGGAAAAATGAAATTAAAATGTAGTAGTAGAAAAAAACCTCTGACAGAGTCAGAATCCAACCTGACACCCTGTTAGTCAGGGTGTTTGTAGCAGTCCGGTGAAATGGTGGCTGCAGTCCTCCTGGAGGGACAGATGTGCTTCTCTTGAAGCAATGATCCTGCAGAAGGGTCTAGTTTTCCTCCAAAGGTCCACTGGTGGTGTAGCTAGGTGTAGCCTTCCTCAGGGAAGCCAGTGCAGAAGCAAAGCTGCTCCTCTGGGAATCCCGTGGGAAAAGCCTGACTGGGGTGTTCCAAATCTCAGATTATATCCAGGCAGGAATGCTTGGCTCCTCCCTCTGGGCAGAGCTTCTCACAATGGGATGATGTCATTTTTATCAGCCATGCAGTGAGGCTCAATGGCCCATTAGCAGATGATAATTGGGCAGTTTGCTTTATCTCTACCACAAGCCATCCTCCCTCTGGGGAGATATCATCAACAGCTTCACACCAGGGAGGGGCCCTACAAGTGCTGATAATTGGGCAGTTTTCTTTATCTCTGCCAGAAGCCATCCTCCCTCTGGGGAGATATCATCAGCAGCAGCTTCACATCAGGGAGGGGCCCTACAAGTGCCTGGAGTGTGGGAAGAGCTTCAGGCACACTTCCAATCTCTTCATTCACCATTGTGTGCACACTGGAGAGAGGCCCTACAAGTGCCTGGAATGTGGGAAGAGCTTCAGGTGGAGCTCCAGCCTCATCAAGCACCAGCGGCTGCACAGCGGGGAACAGCCCTGTGAGTGTGGGGAATGTGGGAAGAGCTTCAGCCAGAGCTCATGACTAGTTGAGCACCAGAGGATCCACACCGTGGAGAGGACCTATGATTGCCCTGACTGTGGGAAGAGGTTTCAAAGCAGCACCAATCTCCTCATACATCAGCGGACACACACAGGGGAGCGAGCCTTCAGCTGCCCTGACTGCGGCAAGGGCTTCAATCAAAGGGCTACCACCTCATCAGGCACCGGCACATCCACACTTGTAGGGGAGAAGCCCTACAAGTGTGAGGAACGTGGGATGAGCTTCAGACAGAGCTTCAACTTGGCCTCCCACCGGATGATCCATACTGGGGAGAGGCCCTTCCGTTGCCCCGACTGTGGCAAGGGCTTCACCCACAACTCCAAGCTTATGAGGCATCGGCGCATTCACACTGGGGAGAGGCCTTACGAGTGTGAGCAGTGTGGCAAGAGCTTCTCACAGAGCTCTAACTTGAGCAGACACCAAGAGAGCCACCAATAAGGGAAGCTCTTCCAGTGCTTCAACCTCGGGAAGAGCTTCCACTGCTGCAACTTCATCCCCCACTGGAGGATCCATGTTGGATGATCCACAGTGACCCACATTGGGCAGAGAGCTGGTGACCCACATTCCTCCAGATGATCCCCACTGGGTGGGGGGAAGGTGTTGGAGAGATTTCTTTTACTCCTTATTCACCTGCTCTGATGTTGTTGGTAATAAATGCAGTCCCCAGGCTGGGGTTTTTTCCTGTGCTGGTGATCAGGGCAGGATCACTCCCTGTCTCAATGCCTGGGCCTTTCCTCAGCCAGTCAGAAAAGTCACTAAAGAATTTTCAGCCAAGCAGAGCTTTTCTCACTGATAGCTGGCAGAGCCACAGTCTGGGGTGGGAAAGGTTAGAAAATTGGGGAAAAGGAAGGACAGCATCCTAGAACAGACTGAGCAGGGGCTGGGGATTGGTGGGGGATTGTGTGAAAGAGGTTGGGGAAGGGGCAAAAACCAGCATCTAGTGTTGGGATGGATGAACGTTTGACAAGAAAGTCTCACAGATATGGATGCTTGGCAGAAAGATTTTTGAATGTAGAATCTGAAGAAGGAGTAGGGTTGAAAGCAAGTTTGGATGTAGAAGAAAAGTGCTGAGCCAGTCTTGCTGGATAACTGAGAAGGCAAAGGCTATGTTAGTTAGAAGGGGTTTTTATGGCTCAGAGGAAAGGATAAAGCCACCTGAAAGAAGAAGATGTTTTACCAAGCAGAAGGATTCCACGGTCCAACAAGACAGCCGATTTGCAAGTAGAGAAAAGGTCTCAGAATTTTCCACTGCAAGAAAGCTGAAAAACTTCTAGCCTCAACTGTAACATACTAACTTCTAGTGATTGGAGAATAGTAACATGAATATGGTAATGATAGTAGTTAGGATAGGCTAGAGATAAAAGTGAAGGTATAGATTGGTTCTTATGGATTAAGATGCTCAGCAGGGAAAAGTATAGAATGCATTGTAAGCAAAATTCAAGGGTCTTCAGGCTGGACTCCAGCTGGAGCTGACAGCTGTAGACACAGGCTGTGTCACCCACGAGGCCGGAATGCTGTACAGTCTTGAATGGAATAAAGCGCATTTGAAGAGCCTCCTGGAGTCTTGCTGTGGCATTGGCATTTTCTGAAAAATCCCTTCAGCCAGGATTTTTCTCCTGGGAAGCTGAGAAGCCTCAGAGAAAAAGGAAAACAATAATGATCTCATTTGCTTCTCCTCTCTTTTGCTCATGTGGAATGTGTTTGGAGATGGTTGACCAACAGGTGATTGTTTCATTGGTTTCTGGTGGGAGTGTTTTCACTCATTGGCCAATCAAAGCCAAGCTGTGTGGAGACTCTTGAAAGAGTCACGAGTTTTTATTATTATCTTTTTAGCATTCTGTAAGTATCCTTTCTGTATTTTTTACTACAGGTTAGTATAGTATTTTTTAATCCATGATTGTACCATCAAATAATAAATTAGCCTTCTGAGAACATGGAGTCAGATTGATCATTCCCCTCAGCGGGGATGAATTTGGGGGTGAGGGTGGGCATGGAGACCTCCCTTCAGGACTGGATACCAGCTGGAAGAAGGGTTCAGGGCCCAGGGGGGGCAGATGGCGGGGTGGTGGGGGGAGTCCTGGAAAGATCCCGGAGGCCTTTGGTGCTCAGTACCAGAGCGCAAAGCCTGGGCCAGGGGTGCCTGGTGAGTCTAGGGTCCAGTGTTGATGCTTGGAGTGAGCCCAAGAGGTCTCCAATAGGACTGAGGGGGGTTCCACATGCTCAGTATCAGAGCTTGGAGCCTCTTGTGGGAGTGGTTGGTGGGTTGCTGGTACTGAGTCCTGGAGCTTGGAGTCTGGTGCGGGGGGTTGTGGTGTCCAGTGCTGGAGCTCGGAGCTTGTGCTGGCCACTTGGTGAGGGGAAGATGTGGGGTCCCAGAGCGGCGTGGAGTGGGAAAGGGTCAGGTTTGGAATCCTGACGTGAGGAGAAGGGGAAATTTAGAGTCCCCAAAATCCCCTGGAAAAGCTGAGGGTGGAGCGGAGCGGATTAGGATCCTCAGGTGGGGGGGGGGGGGGTGTTCAAATTTTTGGGTCCCCAGAATCCCGAGGGGGACACACAGAAGGGGACAGGGACACATAGGGGAGATGGGGACAGGGACTCAGATGGGAGACAGGGACACGTGGGGCAGGACAGGGATGCACAGAGGGGTCAGAGTGAGGCACAGTGGGGAGTAGGGAGATATGAAGGGGAGGGGACACCTGGGTGCCAGCAGGACACTCATCAGGGGACAATGTTTCCACAGGTGTGGGGATGCTGCCATCAGGATGCCTGTGGTGGCACGCAGCATGGGGCCACATGACCCTGCAGGTGACAGTGAGCCTTGGCCTTTGCCCAGCCTGTCTCCAGGGGTGGTTGGGGTCCCCAGAGCATGATGGCCTTGGCACACCCTGGTGGCTGTCACTTGCTTCTGGGCCACTTGTCACCAGCTGATCGAGGTCCCCGTCCTGCCCTGGTAGGGGGCTGACATTGGGCCGGGACACTGCGGTGATGACAGTGGAGACAGGGTGGCAGGAACTGCATTGGACAGCGTTTGGCCGTGGCCGAGATGACAGCGCTGATGGCACTGTGGTGGCACAGGTGGTGGCATTGATGATGTCCCAGTTCACGTGTTCCCCACATTCCCATCCACGGCCATGTCTCCCCATGTCCCCACCCAGGTCATTTTGTCCTACAGGTCTCCATCTACGCCTGAGTTCAACAGCTTTATTTCCAGGCCAGTTTCAGGTCTTTGCAAGGGAAACCTTTTTGTTTCAAGAGCAAAACAAAAGGATTTACCTGTCCCTGCCAGCAGAGCATCCACATGCTTGGGTGGTGGCAAGAAGCTTTATTGGGGAGGGACTTCCACCCCAGCGTCTCCAAAATTTTGGGTGTTGCCCCAGTCCATCCCCTTTTGGATGTGTAAGATGCCCATGGGCCAGAGAGAATTAAAAAGATGGATTTATGTTGCAGACGACCTCCAAGGCCATGCAGTGTTGCTTGATGACAGCAGAAGATGGAAAAAGTGAGATTTTTGTGGGGCCAGAAGTCAACACATCCACTCTCCACGGTGGATTTCTGATGTTGGTCTGTGGGTGTGTGGGGGTGCCCACAGGGAGCCAGGAGGAGGTGGAGCCTCGCAGGCATGTGACTTCCCAACAGGGATCACCAGCAGCATGGATCAGCGGGGCACTGCCCGCTGGGATCACTGGGGATCACACGGTGCGGAAGCCATGGGGAATGGAGCTGGAGCAGCGCATGAAACTCTTGCAGCAGGCGGGCACTTGCAGGGCTTCCCTTAGCGGTGGGTCTGTTGGTGTCTGGTCAAGGTAGAGCTCTGTGAGAAGCTCTTCCCACATTCTGGACACTGGAAGGGCCTCTCCCCAGTGTGGATGCGGCGGTGGGTGACGAGGCTGGAGTTGTGCTTGAAGCCCTTGCCGCAGTCGGGGCAGAGAAAGGGCTGCTCCTCCACGTGAATCCGCTGGTGTCTGAGAAGATGAGAGCTGCTCTGAAACCTCTTGCTGCATTGATCACACTGGTAGGGTTTCTCGCCGGTGTGGCTCCTCAGGTGGTAGATCAGGTGGGAGCGCTGGCAGAAGCTTCTCCCACACTGCCCACACTCATAGGGACGTTCACCGCTGTGGAGTCTCCTGTGGCAGATTAGGTAGGAGCTCTGGCTGAAGCTCTTGCCACACTCAGGACACTCATAGGGTCTCAGCCGGGTGTGGGTGTGCTGGTGGTTGATGAGGCTGAAGTTGTACTTGAAGCCTTTCCCACAGTCAGGGCAGCGGAAGGGCTTCTCATCCTTGTGAGTGCGCTGGTGCCTGAGGAGATTGGAGCTGGTCTGAAAGCTCTTCCTGCATTGATCACACTCGTAGGGCCTCTCCCTGCTGTGGCTCTTCAGGTGGACAATCAGGCAGAATGTCCGGCTGAAGCTCTTGCCACACTCCGCACACTCATAGGGCCTCTCCCCGCTGTGGCTCTTCAGGTGGACAACCAAGTTGGAGCTGTGGCTGAAGCTCTTCCCACACTGGTCACATACGTAGCGCTTCTCCCCCATGTGGATTCTCATGTGGCAGGTCAAGTCGACTCTCTGGCTGAAGCTCTCGCCACATTCCCAGCACTTGTGGGGCTTCTCCCCATCCTGGAGCTGCTCATGGAGCCCCAGCTCCGAGCTCCGGCCACCTCCCCGGCCCAGGGTGGGTCTTTCCTCCTCGCATCCCCGTGATCTGCGTTTGCAGCCCCTCCTGATGCGGGATCTCCGGGGATTTTCCTCCCCATCGGATTCCTGTGCCGTGGAGCTGCTGAAAACGGCCTCTTCCACCAGGTTCTGCTGCAGGGATTTGTCCTGCCTGGTCTCCCTCCTCGGCTCGCTGCCTGGCGGAGGAAGGACAAGGAGAGGATGGGATTTGCCTCCGTGCCACAGGGAAGGACAAGGAGATCCCCCCAGCGCATCCCCGGCAGTACGGCTTGGCAGCGAGGTTGCCCTGCAGCCGTGGGCCATGCTGGGCTAGGAGAAGGAGCAGGAGAGAGGGGGAAAGGGACAGTGACTTCCTCCTCACCTACCTGGGCCTCCCAGGCCATCTTCCTCTTCCTCACGGCCTTTTCCTCCTGCATCAGGCCAAGGTTTGCGAATGGGAAATCCTGCTTTGGGGAGAAACTAGGGATGAGCGCCTAGGGTTTGATGGTCCTGCTGCCTCTCTTGCTTTGAAAAGACAAGTGTCTGCTAAGGCAGGAGGAGCCTCCCTTAAAATCAAAAATTTAAACCCCCTCCCTCTGAATTATTCGAATTTTGAAATTAAGGAGCTCTCAGGGAAAGATATAGGACTAACAGCTCTTTGCTAGGAAAAATGAAATTAAAATGTAGTAGTAGAAAAAAAGCTCTGACAGGGTCAGAATCCAACCTGACACCCTGTTAGTCAGGGTGTTTGTAGCAGTCCGATGAAATGGTGGCTGCAGTCCTCTTGGAGGGACAGATGTGCTTCTCTTGAAGCAATGATCCTGCAGAAGGGTCTAGTTTTCCTCCAAAGGTCCACTGGTGGTGTAGCTAGGTGTAGCCTTCCTCTGGGAAGCCAGTGCAGAAGCAAAGCTGCTCCTCTGGGAATCCCGTGGGAAAAGCCTGACTGGGGTGTTCCAAATCTCAGCTTATATCCAGGCAGGAATGCTTGGCTCCTCCCTCTGGGCAGAGCTTCTCACAATGGGATGATGTCATTTTTATCAGCCATGCAGCGAGGCTCAATGGCCCATTAACAGATGATAATTGGGCAGTTTGCTTTATCTCTACCACAAGCCATCCTCCCTCTGGGGAGATAGCAGCAGCAGCAGCTTCACACCAGGGAGGGGCCCTACAAGTGCCTGGAGTGTGGGAAGAGCTTCAGGCACACTTCCAATCTCTTCATTCACCATTGTGTGCACACTGGAGAGAGGCCCTACAAGTGCCTGGAATGTGGGAAGAGCTTCAGCCAGAGCTCATGACTAGTTGAGCACCAGAGGATCCACACCGTGGAGAGGACCTATGATTGCCCTGACGGTGGGAAGAGGTTTCAAAGCAGCACCAATCTCCTCATACATCAGCGGACACACACAGGGGAGCGAGCCTTCAGCTGCCCTGACTGCGGCAAGGGCTTCAATCAAAGGGCTACCACCTCATCAGGCACCGGCACATCCACACTTGTAGGGGAGAAGCCCTACAAGTGTGAGGAACGTGGGATGAGCTTCAGACAGAGCTTCAACTTGGCCTCCCACCGGATGATCCATACTGGGGAGAGGCCCTTCCGTTGCCCCGACTGTGGCAAGGGCTTCACCCACAACTCCAAGCTCATGAGGCACTGGGGCATCCACACTGGGGAGAGGCCCTACGAGTGTGAGCAGTGTGGCAAGAGCTTCTCACAGAGCTCTAACTTGAGCAGACACCAAGAGAGCCACCAATAAGGGAAGCTCTTCCAGTGCTTCAACCTCGGGAAGAGCTTCCACTGCTGCAACTTCATCCCCCACTGGAGGATCCATGTTGGATGATCCACAGTGACCCACATTGGGCAGAGAGCTGGTGACCCACATTCCTCCAGATGATCCCCACTGGGTGGGGGGAAGGTGTTGGAGAGATTTCTTTCACTCCTTATTCACCTGCTCTGATGTTGTTGGTAATAAATGCAGTCCCCAGGCTGGGGTTTTTTCCTGTGCTGGTGATCAGGGCAGGATCTCTCCCTGTCTCAATGCCTGGGCCTTTCCTCAGCCAGTCAGAAAAGTCACTAAAGAATTTTCAGCCAAGCAGAGCTTTTCTCACTGATAGCTGGCAGAGCCACAGTCTGGGGTGGGAAAGGTTAGAAAATTGGGGAAAAGGAAGGACAGCATCCTAGAACAGACTGAGCAGGGGCTGGGGATTGGAGGGGGATTGTGTGAAAGAGGTTGGGGAAGGGGCAAAAACCAGCATCTAGTGTTGGGATGGATGAACGTTTGACAAGAAAGTCTCACAGGTATGGATGCTTGGCAGAAAGAGTTTTGAATGTAGAATCTGAAGAAGGAGTAGGGTTGAAAGCAAGTTTGGATGTAGAAGAAAAGTGCTGAGCCAGTCTTGCTGGATAACTGAGAAGGCAAAGGCTATGTTAGTTAGAAGGGGTTTTTATGGCTCAGAGGAAAGGATAAAGCCACCTGAAAGAAGAAGATGTTTTACCAAGCAGAAGGATTCCACAGTCCAACAAGACAGCCGATTTGCAAGGAGAGAAAAGGTCTCAGAATTTTCCACTGCAAGAAAGCTGAAAAACTTCTAGCCTCAACTGTAACATACTGACTTCTAGTGATTGGAGAATAGTAACATGAATATGGTAATGATAGTAGTTAGGATAGGCTAGAGATAAAAGTGAAGGTATAGATTGGTTCTTATGGATTAAGATGCTCAGCAGGGAAAAGTATAGAATGCATTGTACGCAAAATTCAAGGGTCTTCAGGCTGGACTCCAGCTGGAGCTGACAGCTGTAGACACAGGCTGTGTCACCCACGAGGCCGGACTGCTGTACAGTCTTGAATGGAATAAAGCGCATTTGAAGAGCCTCCTGGAGTCTTGCTGTGGCATTTGCATTTTCTGAAAAATCCCTTCAGCCAGGATTTTTCTTCTGGGAAGCTGAGAAGCCTCAGAGAAAAAGGAAAACAATAATGATCTCATTTGCTTCTCCTCTCTTTTGCTCATGTGGAATGTGTTTGGAGATGGTTGACCAACAGGTGATTGTTTCATTGGTTTCTGGTGGGAGTGTTTTCACTCATTGGCCAATCAAAGCCAAGCTGTGTGGAGACTCTTGAAAGAGTCACAAGTTTTTATTATTATCTTTTTAGCATTCTGTAAGTATCCTTTCTGTATTTTTTACTACAGGTTAGTATAGTATTTTTTAATCCATGATTGTACCATCAAATAATAAATTCGCCTTCTGAGAACATGGAGTCAGATTGATGATTCCCCTCAGCGGGGTGAATTTGGGGGTGAGGGTGGGCATGGAGACCTCCCTTCAGGACTGGATACCAGCTGGAAGAAGGGTTCAGGGCCCAGGGGGGCAGATGGCGGGGTGGTGGGGGGAGTCCTGGGAAGATCCCGGAGGCCTTTGGTGCTCAGTACCAGAGCGCAAAGCCCGGGCCAGGGGTGCCTGGTGAGTCTAGGGTCCAGTGTTGATGCTTGGAGTGAACCCAAGAGGTCTCCAGTAGGTCTGAGAGGGGTTCCAGATGCTCAGTATCAGAGCTTGGAGACTCTTGTGGGGGTGGTTGGTGGGTTGCTTGTATTCAGTCCTGGAGCTTGGAGCCTGGTGCGGGGGGTTGTGGTGCCCAGTGCTGGAGCTCGGAGCTTGTGCTGGCCACTTGGTGAGGGGAAGATGTGGGGTCCCAGAGCGGCGTGGAGTGGGAAAGGGTCAGGTTTGGAATCCTGACGTGAGGAGAAGGGGAAATTTAGAGTCCCCAAAATCCCCTGGAAAAGCTGAGGGTGGAGCAGAGGGGATTAGGATCCTCAGGTCGGGGGTGGTGTTCAATTTTTGGGGTCCCCAAAATCCCCTGAGATAGGAAGGGGTTGTCTCGATCTTTCTGGGTGTGTCTCAGGAAGCCCAGCCAGCTCCGGATCAGCAGAAAATGTACATGACGAATGTGTGAACAGCTTCAGCCACAGCTCCAACTTGGTTGTTCACCTGAAGAGCCACAGCGGAAGAGACTTCTGTACAACTCCAAATCCGGACTGTGGGAAAGGCTTCAAGTACAACTCCAGCCTCATCAGCCACCAGCACACCCACACCCGGCTGAGGCCCTATGAGTGTCCCGAGTGTGGCAAGAGCTTCAGCCAGAGCTCCTACCTAATCTGCCACAGGAGACTCCACAGCGGTGAACGTCCCTATGAGTGTGGGCAGTGTGGGAGAAGCTTCTGCCAGCGCTCCCACCTGATCTACCACCTGAGGAGCCACACCGGCGAGAAGCCCTACCAGTGTGATCAATGCAGCAAGAGGTTTCAGAGCAGCTCTCATCTTCTCAGACACCAGCGGATTCACGTGGAGGAGCGGCCCTTTCTCTGCCCCGACTGCGGCAAGGGCTTCAAGCACAACTCCAGCCTCGTCACCCACCGCCGCATCCACACTGGGGAGAGGCCCTTCCAGTGTCCAGAATGTGGGAAGAGCTTCTCACAGAGCTCTACCTTGACCAGACACCAACAGACCCACCACTAAGGGAAGCCCTGCAAGTGCCCGCCTGCTGCAAGAGTTTCATGCGCTGCTCCAGCTCCATTCCCCATGGCTTCCGCACCGTGTGATCCCCAGTGATCCCAGCGGGCAGTGCCCCGCTGATCCATGCTGCTGGTGATCCCTGTTGGGAAGTCACCTGCCTGCGAGGCTCCACCTCCTCCTGGCTCCCTGTGGGCACCCCCACACATCCACAGACCAACATCAGAAATCCACTGTGGAGAGTGGATGTGTTGACTTCTGGCCCCACAAAAATCTCACTTTTTCCATCTTCTGCTCTCATCAAGCAACACTGCATGGCCTTGGAGGTCGTCTGCAACATAAATCCATCTTTTTAATTCTCTCTGGCCCATGGGCATCTTACACATCCAAAAGGGGATGGACTGGGGCAACACCCAAAATTTTGGAGACGCTGGGGTGGAAGTCCCTCCCCAATAAAGCTTCTTGCCACCACCCAAGCATGTGGATGCTCTGCTGGCAGGGACAGGTAAATGCTTTTGTTTTGGTCTTGAAACAAAAAGGTTTCCCTTGCAAAGACCTGAAACTGGCCTAGAAATAAAGGTGTTGAACTCAGGCGTAGATGGAGACCTGTAGGACACAATGACCTGGGTGGGGACATGGGGACACATGGGGAGACATGGCCGTGGATGGGAATGTGGGGAACACGTGAACTGGGACATCATCAATGCCACCACCTGTGCCACCACAGTGCCATCAGCGCTGTCATCTCGGCCACGGCCAAACGCTGTCCAATGCAGTTCCTGCCACCCTGTCTCCACTGTCATCACCGCAGTGTCCCGGCCCAATGTCACCCCCCTACCAGGGCAGGACGGGGACCTCGATCAGCTGGTGACAAGTGGCCCAGAAGCAAGTGACAGCCACCAGGGTGTCCCAAGGCCATCATGCTCTGGGGACCCCAACCCCCCCTGGAGACAGGCTGGGCAAAGGCCAAGGCTCACTGTCACCTGCAGGGTCATGTGGCCCCATGCTGCGTGCCACCACAGGCATCCTGATGGCAGCATCCCCACACCTGTGGAAACATTGTCCCTCGATGAGTCTCCTGGTGGCATCCAGGTGTCCCCTCCCCTTCATATCTCCCTACTCCCCACTGTGCCTCACTCTGACCCCTCTGTGCATCCCTGTCCTGCCCCACGTGTCCCTGTCTCCCATCTGAGTCCCTGTCCCCACCTCCCCTATGTGTCCCTGTCCCCTTCTCTGTGTCCCCCTCCCTCCTCTTATGTCTCTGTGTCCTGCCCTCAGCAGCTCCAAATTCTCTCATGTCCCGGGGCTGTGTCCTTCAGGGTGTCCCTGTGTCTCTCAGGCCCCGTGTCCCTCAAGGCCTCACCCTGTCCCTCAGCATGCTCCCGTGGCTGCTCCTGGCGCTGAGCATCTGTGCCCATCCTGGCACAGCTAGGGACACGCCACAAAAACCCGCGGCATCCCACACACACACCCTTTTTCCTCTGATTTTCGCTCCTTCCTCCTCCATTTTGGCTCCATTCCCCCTCTTTTGGCTCCCACATCAAACCACCCCAAAACCCCCCAAAATTTCCCAAAATGGGAATCCCCTGCCACAGGTCCCACTTGCTGGCCAGGACTGAAGATGCCAAAACCCTTCAAAATTCATCATGGATGCCAAAAATCCATCTGGAGGACAATCCTGCGGTGTCGTCCCGCCACCCTGCTTCCTCCTCCTATTTCTCATCTCCCCTTCTGTCTTGTGGACATTTGGGGATTGCCCTCCTCACCTTCCTGGGCTGTCCCCCATTTCCCTCCATCCTTGGGGACATCCTGGAGTGTCCCTTAATCACTTGGGGACAGTCTCGGGCTGTTCCCCCTCCCTGCCTAGTGTGACCGCCCTCACCCTCCCTGCCCTAGGGACATTTGGGAACATCCCCCTTACCCAGGTATGGCTTCTGGGGGTCCCTGGCCAGCTGCACAGCCACGGCCAGGCTGATGCCCGAGGAGCAGCTGGTGACAAGGACGGTGTACAGCAGGGGAACGGCCATGGTGTCACCTCCCCCGCCCGGGCAAAGGCTCTTAACGGCATCAGCACTCATGTGGCACCAGTACTGGGCTTAGGATGGGGGAGGACAAAAGGGGGTGACACCCTGGAATGTCCCCAACATGGTGGGGGTAGAAAGGGGCAACTCCCCATTGGCTGCCTCAGGGGCTGTTGGAGATTTGGGGACATTCCTGGGGACAGCACAAATTGTGTGGTTGGCCTCCCCCCTTTCACCTGGGTTCCCTAAATCTGTCCCCCCCTCCCCCTTGTTGTAGTGTGCCTTTTTACTTTGTAATGCTTTGGAATCGTTTTGGTTTTCTATCTCCTTATTTTCCCCAAATGGTGTAGCCCTTTTTGTACCCCCTCCCTCTACCTGTGTAGTCATTCTCCTGGCTTGAGATCATCCCCAAATCCCCACCCTGGCTCTCTGCCAGTCACTCAGCATCCCATCCCCTCTATCTAGAACTTTCCATCCAAGTGCTCGAGTGATTAGTCCGAGGCCAGGAAGCAGCCCCCTAACTATTATTTTATATGCTATCCCAAATGTCCATCCCTAAGTTTTCATCCCTGAAGGGTCTTTATTGGGCAGCAAATGTATCTACCTTCAGTTTCCTCTCTGCCTTTAAATGGAACCTTGAGATTCCTTTTGTTTTACTCTGGGCAAGGCGCGTCACTGAGCTCCGTGGGGCTCCGTGGGGAGCTCCGAATAAACCTTGGACTGGCCCCATGCTCAGAGTCGGCCTTTTATCCTCTACCCATGTCTCCATGTCTCTTCTGATGCAAAGGCCACTAGCCCAGCTGCCATCAGTACCCTCGAGGCACCAGAGAGCGTCCCCCTGCTGTCGACCGCTTCGGGGCTGCCCCCCCGCTTTCTGCTGACCCGGAGCTGGCTGGGCTTCCTGAGACGCACCCAGAAAGATGGAGACACCCCCTTCCTATCTCAGGGGATTCTGGGGACCCAAAAATTTGAACACCCCCCCCCCCCCACCTGAGGATCCTAATCCGCTCCGCTCCACCCTCAGCTTTTCCAGGGGATTTTGGGGACTCTAAATTTCCCCTTCTCCTCACGTCAGGATTCCAAACCTGACCCTTTCCCACTCCACGCCGCTCTGGGACCCCACATCTTCCCCTCACCAAGTGGCCAGCACAAGCTCCAAGCTCCAGCACTGGACACCACAACCCCCCGCACCAGGCTCCAAGCTCCAGGACTGAATACCAGCAACCCACCAACCACCCCCACAAGAGTCTCCAAGCTCTGATACTGAGCATCTGGAACCCCCCTCAGACCTACTGGAGACCTCTTGGGCTCACTCCAAGCATCAACACTGGAGCCCAGACTCACCAGGGACCCCTGGCCCGGGCTTTGCGCTCTGGTACTGAGCACCAAAGATCTCCAGGATCCCCCGAGGACTCCCCCCACTACCCCGGCATGTGCCCCCCTGGGTCCTGCACCCTTCTTCCGGCTGATATCGAGCCCTAAAGCTGGGTCTCCATGCTCACCCCTACCCCAAAGTCATGCCCGGTGAGGGGAATTTGGGATCTCCAGAGACCCCCGGCAAGGGTGAATTTTGGGGTCCTAGGTGGATTTTGAGGGTCCTAAGGGGTTTTGGGGGTGGGATCCCAAAACTTCGGGTGGGGTCCCGAAGACCCAAGTGGGTAACTGAGTCCTGGAGTGATTCCATGGAGCTATACAGGAGGGGAGGACCTGAAATTAGGGGGTGTCCCCACGCCCATACATGGGGTGGTCACGGGGCTTCATGCAATGCACCATGCAAGAAGCACTGGCTCATTTGCATAGATCCACCCACCCCCTCCAGTAAATCACAGCAGAGAATGGATTATTTTTGAATAACCACGCCCACAGAAGTTCAAAACTCCTGTGAAATTAAACATTTGCAAACCCATGTCCACAACTGCAAACAAAGTCTTTCTTCAGTTCCCACTGGGAGAGGTGTCCTTCTTGTCATTTTATGGAGACTTCTCCACAAGAAAACTGGTCTCTTGTGGCTTTTAATTTCCATGAATAGCAGCCGCTTGGGAATCAGTGAGCATGAAGTCCCTCCCATCTTTCACAGCTTTCCCACAGCTGTGTTTATGGGCAATGTCAACTTATTGGGTACTAATTTAAGGATGAGCTGTTCGAGAGCAAAGGTTCTCTTTATCTGTCTCTGAGATCATCTTCATCTCTGGGAACAGAGCTCTTCTTCTTTCCCTGTGGACATAGGCTCTTCATCACCCTTCACTCTCTTTGTTCAAACTTCTCATGCTATCACAGCTATTTCAACACCTGCTTGCTTTAGCATAGATGCCTCTGTTCATATCTAGAATTCAAACACTTAATCCCCCATTCTTTTCAATGAGTTATAGGGAAAGAGTCTGATGTATCAATTATATCTTCTCCATAGCCTCACAAGAGAATTTCAGCCCAAAACCTAAAGTGTCACCTCATTCTCCTTTCATCTGGCACTTGTTTCTTTCTTTACTGACATTGGTGACTTCCTGTTGTTCTTCTACATGCCTTCATTCTGTCTCTTTCTCTCACTCAAGGGAGGATTGAAGGTCTGCAAGTCTCATCTGTGCACTGAGAGAGTTAATATCTTGCCTAGGGCCTGCAGATGGTCTGGTGATCCCTGACGGGTGGCACCTGAAGCAATCACAGAGATGGATTTTCAGGCCGTACTGGGGGGCAGTGTTGGGATCTCAGGGGGCCCGGCCAGAATGATGGCACTTGCTCTGGCCGCATGGCTGGTCTCAACCCCTACCCCATCCCTCTAGGCGTGTCCTCAGCTGTGTCCCTAACTGTCCTCCACACCTCATTGCCATCGTGGATGCCCTTGTGTCTCTGGCCAGGGACTGTGGATCTGCTCTTCCAGGAGATCCAGAGGTGGCCTGGCTTCCAGGGAACGCCGGTGCCAATAGGGCTCTGTGGTAATCGGCGGAAGAAATGCGGCACTCAATATGAGTGATCAGCAAATCTCAAAACTTTATTGATAGGCACATACATTTATATTGGTGTTAATGAGGCTAATACATATTGCAAAAAGCGAGCTCATTATTGGTTAGTTACTTATCAGCTAACTACGCCTACCTTATCATTCTTGAGGCTACTATGCTGCAGCTGTTTACATATTTTCTTCATGTTTCCAACTAACGAACCTCTCCCCCATCCTGATGTTGCACCAAGGGCACAGTGCCCTTGCCAGGTTTGGACACTGACTGCTGACTCCTATCCTCGTCTCCTTCATCCCTAACTAACGGTATTATGTCAGTGTGACCTTTGTTAGCTAGCCAGCTGTTCACAAAATCCTCCACACTTCCCCTGTTTTTCTGTTGCACAAGCATAGTCTGATTAAATGCAGCAAATATCATTCTTTGAACCATGTTCTGTAAGCACATGCAAAAACAAGGCAAAACTAACACTACTAACAAAGCTATAATGCCTACTATAATGATAACTCTAACAACAGAGCGCAACCATGATCCCAAGCCTAATGATTTGAGCCACTCATCAATACCAGAGCCCGATTCTACTTGTAAATTTCCAGTTAACCTTCGCAGCTCAGAGAGCTGGGAGTGAATGGACTGGGAATGATCAGAGAGGTTCATGCAACACATGCCCTCAAATTCTTCACAACCATGGCCTTGTGCCAGTAAAAGGGAGTCAATTGCAGCTCTATTCTGAAGCGTTGCATAGCGAATAGAATCAACATCAAGCAAAAGGCTAGAAAGTGCTAAAAAGGTGGCATTAGTTTGCTTAGCAAGCCAGCACCCTAGCTTGTTTAAAATGGCATGGGCACCTGCTGCTGATACCCCTGGCAAAAGAACAATATCCATGCAGCACACTGAGTATTTTGACACTTAATACAAGCTAATCTCTTAGGCCCTCTATGATAAAACGTATGAAGTGCTGGAATCAGGCTTAGTATACTGTCCAGAGATTGACACCGATCAATCGCTCGGTCAATGGCAAAGCTACACTGTCCTTTCAGTTTGAGAAGTATCAGTCGAATGGTGATCAGCAGCTTTGCCTCCAGTCGCTGACGGTCCTTCTTGCTCAGTTGTCTGGGGTCCGGTTCCATCTAACACAGCTGCTCGGGTCCATTTAGCAGGTACCCACAAGGATCCTGTAGGGGTAGAAACACAAAGATACCCGCGGCCCCAGTATAATACCTTAGCAGGATCTTGCCATTGTCCTGTCTTGGGGTCTCTATACTTTACCCATACGTCCTGCTTCACACTATCTTTCTCTGTTACATAATGACGAATTACAGCAGGAACTTTGCTTTCCCCAAAAACACACAGGTGATTTAAGATAAATAGACATTTTAGCAACCTCTCTTGCGGCTCTCTAATATCTTTGTATTTACCTAGATATTTCTTCAAGGTACCATTAGCTCTTTCTACAATCGCTTGTCCTGTCGGGGAATTAGGGATGCCTGTCACGTGTTCAATCCCCCACATTTGCATGAACTGTTTTATTCTTTTGCTGCAGTAGGCAGGTCCATTGTCTGTCTTAATATGTCGTGGCACTCCCATTACAGCAAAGCAGCTACTGAGATGCCTCTCCACGTGCCCTGCTTTCTCACCAGTCTGTGCTGTGGCCCATATAAAATGATTGTAGGTGTCTATAGTAACATGCACATACTTTATCCTTCCAAACTCAGCAACATGTGTGACATCCATTTGCCAGGTCTCATTTGTATTCAGCCCTCTGGGGTTAACTCCTAGACCTAACCCGCAGCCCCCGTTATGATGACTATATATGGGACAGGCTTTGACTATTGCCCGTGCCTCTTCCAGAGATATTTGAAATTCTCTATGGAGGCCTTTTGCATTTTGGTGAAACATGGAGTGTGCCTCTCTGGCCATAGTCTGCCTGGGAATTGGAGTCACATGTGTGATTGAGACTAGCTTATCTGCTCGTGCATTACCCTCTCCCAGACCAATATCCCACTTATGACTTCTGATATGAATGACAGAGAAAGGATACTTCCTCAGCTTAATTGCCCTCTGTAACTGTATAAACAGCTCATGTAACCTCCTGTTCTGAACTTCTTTTATAGAGGCATCTTCTATTCGCTCGCATACTCCAGCGACATATAAAGAATCTGTCACAATATTGAGGGGCCCAGAAAAATGCATCATGGCCCAAACAACAGCCAATAACTCCATTGTTTGTAAAGTATCCAACTCGTAGGCCTGGAGAATCTGATGGTGCCATTGTCCCTTTTCCTGCCAGGTCACTGCAGCAATTCTGGATTTTCTTCCCACATCCGTGTAGGCTGTTATAGCATCCGACAGGGGTTTCTGTGACCTTTTTGGGCATTGAATCCAACCCCATTGCCCTATCCAATTCAACGGTATATTGGGGATATCATCAGTGGCAATCACACTTCCGGCTCTTAACAGTGCCTCTTGTAATTCCACACTGTTTATCAGGTACCAGGTCAATGTATCTTTCTTCATTGGTACCCGTATCTGATCAGGCTCCTTTCCCATGATCTGTAGTGTCCGTTCACGACCCTTTTTGAGCAACTCAGCCAAAATTTCAATTTTTTGAAGAAGGGTTTTATGCTGTTGAAGTGGAGGAGATATCCATTCCAAGGCCCACACCTCCCCCGTTTTTCTGTTTTGCTGAGTAAGTGCACCTAGTAAGTATTTAGTTCCACACCAAACTGTCATCTGTATAGGGAGGTTAAGGTCTCATCTCCGGACACTGCCCTGCGTCACACAGTCCAGTATCTGTCTGTCTTCTTTGCTTGTTGAATGGTCAACGTTTCTCTTGCTCTTGATAAAGTTTCACATTCTTCATTGAAATCCATCTGGATTTTGCACCTGTTAAAACACAAACAAATCCCACGTCCCCGCAGGAATGAAGAATTTTCTCAAAATCTTAGAGGTGAAGAATGGGTCCTGGTTTCATTTTGCAATGTTGCATAGAGAAATGTTAAGATAAGAGTAATTAGGAATAAATTCAGATAATACACACAATCAACAACACATACAAAATCAGAAAATTACCAAACACTACAACACTGAACTCTTATCCCAGAGTCTGCGACAGCTGATAAACCTTAAAATGACAGAGAATTGGAGAAATCATGTCCGGATTCATGGTTCTCCAAATTACCTCTGAAAATGGCTCAGCCGTCATAGATGGTCAAATCGCCAAGTCAAAAGGACTTGAGTACTATTTGATGCAGAAAACATCTGGGTTGATTGTCAATCACTCCATCCAAATAGAGCTAGAGCTTGGCCAGAGCCCGAACTCTAATTGGTGAGTGTCACTTAACATACTTTTTAAACAGGACTTTTAAAAACAATCCTTATAAACAAAAAACTTTAGGGTTACAAACCAATTAAATTATCAAACAATTGAATCCTTCTGAAGTTTCTGTCAAGACAGAGATTTTCCAAACACAGCAAACTTCTTGAATTCTCTGCTGGAGTATTCCTGTAATAATAATTAAAAGAACTACAAAACTGGCAATTTGGATAAAAACCCTCAAAAACATCTAAATAGTCAGGAAATAAAAGACAGGATCCTGAAGAGACACGTGTCTTGCAGGTGATCACACAAAAAAAAAAATAGAAAAACACATGAAAGCCGGCTGCAAACACCACAACAACATACTCACAACAACTCTCATCACAAAAATCTGAAAACTCCCTAACAAGAAGTTCTTGAAGGGGTTAAGACAACCTTCCCAAAGTATTCATCTAGTATTAACAACAATCACTATCTATCAGCATTACTTACAAAAACTGAAAATAACAAAGGTTATAAACTTAATATAAATAATTCTTAAAACTTTGAATCATTGGGGAATCGACTGATGACCCCACAACAGGGTCTGATTGACCTTTCCCAAATGCTTTGTCTTCCAAGACACCTTGGGTAATTAAATATTTGCTAATACTTTCATCTTTACGCGACATTTTGTTTCCCTGGGAATAATTTTTTACAATAGAAGCAGTTCCCTTTTTTTTTTTCCTTTTTTTTCTTTTTTTTTTTTTTTTTTTAATGAATTAAGCTGGCATTTTGTTATACTGAGATTTCTTACTGATTGACAACAATCATTAACTGAAGGATAACAGGCTGGTAAGGCTGGACAGTTTGCATAGATATTTTAAAACAAAACTGAGAAAGATGACAGATAATTTCAAACACAAATAATTTCACTTAAAATAAGGACAGTACAAAAACAATTAGCACATTTACATCCATTTATCTAATGCCATCTCTTAATGAATAGAAGAGAGCAAAGACCATAAAGACCATAGTATACAGAAATATTACAGTTTAAATCTTCTCACATGTAGTCCAAACAGAAACTAGGAAGTTTATTTAGATTCTGTTCCCTTAAAAGGTTGTTCCTGCCTCAGGTAAGGGAAAGGCAATGAAGTCATCAAACTTAAAGCAATCAAACCCAAATACTCTAACAGTTTTAAAAAAGCAAACACATTTACAAAAAAAAAAAAAACACCAAAAAACTGGTAAACAAACTGTAAAGCCTGTGGAACAGTTGGGTAAAATGCCCAGTATAACATCTGGATGAAGCACTGTGTGAATTTTCAGAAGTTTTTCATCCTGATCTTGAAGAAAATTCCTGACCTGTTTTTTCTCAGACACTTGTTTGAATTGCTGCGATGGGCTGGCTGCTGTGGTTGCTAGGCAGCTGTGACAGGGCGGTGCTTTGAGGAATGTCAGCTCGCGCCCGTCTCCGGCCTGCTCCGGCAGAGCCTCAGTCTGCGCTATCCCGGGGGTGCGGAAAGGAACGCCCTCGCCCGAACCCGCGCAGCCCCGATCTCCTTTGGGCTCCGCTCCGCCTGGATCTCCCCTCGGGCTGGTTCCCCCTGGCTCTGCGCCAACACCCGCAGCCAGCGGGAGCATGTCCCGCACCGCTTGTGCTTTTGTGCGCTTGCAAAAAGTGAAAAAGCCCTCCCAGCTCCAGCTTTCGGGTTTCGCGTTACTGGTGCGCGTCCGCCGCCGCTACCACTGGCACTGCGCTTGACGCTGCCGCATATTCGGTCCCCGCGTCTCGCCTTGTCTGGCCCGGCCCTGGCTGGCACTTCCCTCGCGATCTGTGCGCTTTCTCCACGGACAGCTGCCGTGCGAGTTTTTGTCACCGTGCGTGTCATTGGACCCGCGGTGCGCGTGCCCGCCGCTGGCACCGAGCATGCCACCACTGCCATACGCGTTCTCGCCGCCGCGTCTGCCCCGGGCTCTCCCGCGGCCCCTGTTGCCCTCCTGGTCCCGAACTTACGCCACTCTGTTAATTCATGTACTGTATAAGGATTTTGAGAAACTCCTTGTGCACACCCGTAAGCTAACAACTGTGGGAGCTCTTTCTGCAAGTCTATGTCCTTAACCTGACGCTTTTTTTAAAAAGCAAGTAAATAAATAATATGCTGCTTGCCTTTCTATTTCCATTTCCATTTCCATTTTTGAGAACGTCGACGTTTTTGCAGCCCTTCAAGGTCTCGGCAGCACGTATCGGCCGGGCTCTTCTATAAGGTCACCCAGGGCACGGCACTTTTCGCTTTTTCAGCAGTGCTTATTCGCCGTCCTTGCTGCTGTAGGACCCGAACTCGTTCACCGATCCACCGTGGTTGCCGTTACCGATTTAACGTCCGGGGTCACCATTTGTGGTAATCGGCGGAAGAAATGCGGCACTCAATATGAGTGATCAGCAAATCTCAAAACTTTATTGATAGGCACATACATTTATATTGGTGTTAATGAGGCTAATACATATTGCAAAAAGCGAGCTCATTATTGGTTAGTTACTTATCAGCTAACTACGCCTACCTTATCATTCTTGAGGCTACTATGCTGCAGCTGTTTACATATTTTCTTCATGTTTCCAACTAACGAACCTCTCCCCCATCCTGATGTTGCACCAAGGGCACAGTGCCCTTGCCAGGTTTGGACACTGACTGCTGACTCCTATCCTCGTCTCCTTCATCCCTAACTAACGGTATTATGTCAGTGTGACCTTTGTTAGCTAGCCAGCTGTTCACAAAATCCTCCACAGGGCTCAAGCTGGGTGGCCTGGTGGGATTGCTGGGAGGGGGTTTGGGGTCATCTTGGGACCGACCCTAGGTCTTGTCCACTCTGTGGTGAGGAGTGACTCCGGACAAGGAGCCTGGGTTGAACAGAGGCAGGGGAAGTTGGACACTGGTCCAGATGGACACCAGAGCCATGCCATGGATCCCACATTGGATGGACACCGGTCTGGATGGACCCCAGAGTCATGGATCCCACCTGGATTCTGGTCTAGACAGCCCCTGGTCCTGCAGCCTCACAGCCTGGCCAGCCCCCAGCCCAGATGACCACCAACCTGGCCACACCCTGGCCCACAACTCTGGCTTACCAGCCCATCACAGTAGCCCCAACCCCAAAAATAAACCCAATTCCAGAACACACTGGCTGCAGGTGGTGCCTTCAGAGCAAGGGGGAAACTGAGGCATGGACTGGGGGGTGACTATGTGGTGATGGGAGGGGACTTCAGGACCCACCCTGGAGACCCCAAAATGAGCACCCACCCCCCAAACTGTCATTGCAGCCTCCTGGGACCCCCAGCTGTCACATTGGGGGAGAGGGGTGATCCACGGTGTCCCCCCAGTGTCACCGGCATGTCCGCAGCAGGAGAAACGACATCACTTCCCAAAGGAGGAGGAGGAGGAGAAGGTGAGGGTGTGAGTGAAACTCCTGCCTGGTCACATGGGGAAGCCACGACAGGAACTGTGGCCGAGTGCGGGCGCAGCAGCGGCGGTACCACAGGGACAGGGGTGGGACACATGGACAGTCCCTTAAGTCCCCGTGGTCCCCTTGGGGGATGCTGTGGCTGGGGCAGCACAGGGGTTGCAGCGTTGCGCAGCATCCTCGGGGTGATGCGGGAAAGGGTGGAAGTAGCCAGCTGGGACTCCAAAAATGTTGTCACCCACCCGCAGTAGGGTGTGGGCCACCCCCTGCTTTGGGGTGCTGGGGTGCTGGTTAGGGTCAAATTGGCGGGTAGCAGTGACAAAAAGCACAGGTGCCACATCGGGAATGGCACATAGAGGGTGTCCTGTGGTGCCACCAAGCTCCCCCTGCTGAGGGGCACCCCAGGGTGACAAAGGGGAGGGGCAGGGGTGTCCTCAGGGGTGTCCTGCAGGGTGGGGAGGGGAAGCATGATCAGGGCACAACAGAAACGTCTCTGCACAGTCCCACCTGCACCCAGGGCACGGGGCTGGCGGGGTATGGTAAATGTATTTGCAGAGAATTCTCAAAGCCTGACAGAAGACTCACATGCGATGCTCCAAATGACAGATCTGAAGACCAGGCTGAGGCTTTGCCTCGGGCTGTGCTCAGGAAAGGAAGGCATTTCCAGCCATCTCCCAAGAGACCCCAACTTATTACCCCAGGGGTACGATGTGAACTGGCAAATTCCAAATTAATGTATTTTTAAAAAGACTTTTGTCATGAATGCATTCTCAAAAGAGTTACTAGTACTTCACAACAAAGAGAATACTTTTTAATTATAGACAAGGACAGAAATAGAATTCTTAGACTTTCAGTTTTTTCCAGCTGTCATTTCAGCAAATTGTAATGAAGAGCTAATGATTTTAGCTCTTGCCTACAACGCTCCAATGGTAATTCAACCAATACCAACAATAGCTATTGCTATTGCATTACCAATGAATATTAGCAAACAAAGTGTATGCTGAGAAATGCCTTTTGAGAGTTTTAGCCCGGTGCCTAATGTCCTTTAGATAAAACGTGTTGACAATGAATGGCCAGAACTGACGCGCAGTCTAACACACCTTAGTAAAACAGTTCATATTACTAGTAGACTAGACACAGGGGCAGATGTCACTGTGATTTCTCATGCATTTTAGCCGAGTGATTAGAATTTGGGGACACCCATGTGTACTCTCACAAGAATTAGATGAGCTGCCTTGTGTCTATAAAATCAATTCATAATCACTGTTACCAAAAGAAAGACAGCAACCATCCGTCCCTTCATGGTGCAGAAGCCCATCACAGCATGGAGGGGAGATGTGTTGTCTCAGTGGTGAGTGAAGATAGAAGCAGGTTTTTGATAGAAACCACAACAATGCCTACCACTCTGAAGTTATCATAGAAAACCAATCAGCCCATTTGGATTGATCAATGGCCTCTTGAACAAAAAAAAAAATTGAATGCCCTAAAGAAATTAGTAAGTGAACAACTAAAAAAAAAGCCACATCAAACCCACAAACAGTCCCTAGAATTCCCCAGTTTTTATCATTCGTAAGAAGACTTCTGATTCCTAAAGATTGCTCCATGACCTAAAGAAGATCAATGAAATCATAGAAGACATAAAGACATAAGACATTTGTAACCTAGACTTCATTCTCTTTCAATAATTCCAGAGGAGTGGCCTCTTGTCTTCAACTTAAAAGATTGTTTTTTAAACATTCCATTGCATCCAGAAGATGCTTCTTGATTTACCTTTTCAGTTCCAACCATCAATAGAGAGAAACCTCTATAAAGTATCACTAGGCAGTTTTGCAACCATGTACGAAAACTCACCTACTATTTATCAATATTTCACGGTGAGCGCTTTGTCTCCAGCCCAACAAAAACACCCATTATTAAGATTTTTACACTACATGAATGACTTACTCATTGCAGCATCAACTCAAAAATAAATAGAACAGACTCAAGACAGCATTATCACTGAAGTTCAAAATGTTAGACTAAAAATTTCAACATCAAAATAAAAGAAATCTCACCCTAGAAATATTTAAGATAAAAGATAACAGAACAAACAGTCAAACCACAAAAAATACAATTTTGAACCAATGTCAACACCATACAAGATTCACAACAGCTTTTAGGAGAGATAAATTAGGTCAGATCTGTTTTAAGAATTACAAATTATGAACTTACTCCACTTTTTAACCTATTAAGAAGAGACTATAACATCAAATCTCCTACAACTTTGACATCTGAAGCTCAAAAACCCTTAAAAAGCTCACTAAAGCTCTTTAAAAAAGACAAACACATTGTTGTACTCCAGAAAAGCCCTTTTCCCTCACACTATTAAGAGAAAAAATGCAACTTTATTGTTAGAGAGCATTTTGGGCAGATGCTATGGCCTATGTGCACAACCCTGCAGGTAAAAACAATGGACATTCTGTGGATTTAGAAGCATGCTTGCCAACACTCTGTGTATGTGCCTGATAGCAGAAGCATGCTGCCCTTGGACAGCTAGCATAAGAACGTTTTCCAACTGCACTTGTGGCGTTGCGTGTTTTAAAAAGTATAAGTTGAAGTTGTTATGAAAATTAATTATTCTTTGTTAGTTTAAGTAATGGTTTGTTCCTTTCCCCCCCCCGTGTAAACCCCCTATGATGGTTTGTTCCAAAGTTGTTTTTCCCCCCATTTTTCCCGCCACTGGCCTGCCAATCAAAGTGAGGAGTCCCTTGTTCCTCCCCCTAAGCCCTTATATGGTTATGTCAATCCCCATGGTGCTGCCTCCTGCCCCTGTCTGTCATGCTAACCCCCCCTCTTTTTTTCGAGAGACTTCTATGTCACTCATCCCCAGCCTAGCTCCTGATTTGTCCTCAAGGCCTCCTCCCTCCCCCATGTGCTTCTCATTGGGCCTTTTGTGTTACGTCAGCCTTCCTTTACCTTCACCTATTGGTTCCCTCATGCCTCCACGCCCCACGCCCACTCACTTTATAAGGGCTAGCCAAACCCTTCTCCCTTCACACTTATCCCTGGACCCTCCTTGGATTAAAGTTTCCTTGGAACCTATACAAGGGTTCCTTCTTTCACTCCTTTACCTCGGGACCTCGTACCTCACACCAGCCTGCGTCACCCACGCCGCAGCTGTCACCACTACCTGGGCAGTCTCAGCGAGAGCCTGGGAGCGGCCAGTCTTGTATCGCCCCTCTGTGGCCACACAGGGAGCAGCTGGCCGGCGTCCCTTCGCTCCGAGCGACCGCAGCGTGCGAGAGCTACAGCATCCAAGGGAAGAGGATGTGCAAGAACATGGTCTGAAGATGCTAGCAGAGGATGAGATGTTCTGCTGATATTGCTGACAAGCTAAGCTATGTGACCAAGATATGTTTAAGAAATGCTCTTTGTTTTATGCACAGTGCTTTGTTAACCAATCAGATACTTTCTTGTGTCAGTTGAACTCTGGATAACCATATAAATGTATTCTGACCCTAACAATAAACATTGATCATACTTCTATGAAGATTCGGTCTTTGACTCCGGAGGCTCCTGTCCTTTTTCCCCCTACCCCTACTCTCTCTTTCACGATAATCCCAATTATAATTTTATTATTATATATATAATTTTAAATAATTTTTGTATTTATACAATTTTTATATATATATATATATAATTTTTTGTAACTAAAATGTATCTAATCATATAACTACCTTAATTATACAACTCTGGGTGGCTCCCCTGGTGGACAATCAGAGGAGCTGATTGTCAGAGCTCATCCTGAAGCTCCTCCTGCAATCGGGACACTGATAGGGCCGTTCCCCTGTGTGGATTCCCATGTGTCAGATCAGGTCAGAGCTCATCCTGAAGCTCTTCCCACACTCCCTACATTCACAGACCAGTCCCCTGTGTGGCTACTCAGGTGGACAATCACGTCAGAGCTTGTCCTGAAGCTCTTCCTACACTCACTACACTCGTAGGGCCATTCCCCTGTGTGGATTCTCCAGTGGCAGATCAGGGAGGTTCTCTTGCTGAAGTTCTTCCCACATTTTGAGCACTTGTGGGGCTTCTCCCCATCCTGAAGCTGCTCATGGATTCCCAGCTCCAAGCTCCGGCCACCTCCCCAGCCCAGGGTGGGTCTTTCCTCCTCCGATCCCCATGATCTGTGTTTGCAGCCTCTCCTTGTGTGGGATCTCCAGGGCTTTTCCTCTCCATTGGATTTCTGCACCATGGAGCTGCTCAAAACGGCCTCTTCCACAAGGTTCTGCTGCAGGGATTTGTCCTCCCTGGTCTCAGCTCCTTGTCTGGGGGAGGAAGGAAAAGGAGAGGATGGGATTTGTCTCTGTGCCACAGGAAAGGGCAAGGAGATCTCCCCCAGTGCGTCCCCAGTCCCCAGCAGAACTGCATTGGCAGTGGGGCTGTCCTGCAGCCGGGGGTCGTGCTATGCTGGGAGATGGAGCAGGAGAGAGTGGAAAAGGGGCAGTGACTTCCTCCTCACCTGCCTTGTGCCCTGGAACCTCTTCCTGGCGCTCTCCTCTTCCTCCATCCGGCCAAGGTGTGGGAATGGGAAATCCTGATTTGGAGGAAAACAAGGGCTGAACATGTTTGGTCTGATGGTGCTGCTGCCCGAGTGCAGCTGGAGAAGTCAACGCCTCTTTCAGCCTCAGGGTCCGGAGCCCTCTCATCCTCAGCCTCCCCCACCCTTCCAGGCTACCGAGGGTCCCCTGGCTCCAGGATCGCCCCTCTGAGCTCTCCCCACTCTGGGGCTCTTGCAGGGATCCCCAGTCCCTACATCGCCCTCTGCCTGCCAGTACCTGGCGACCGCTACGTGGGACCCCGCCAAGATTCCTCCAGGAGCATTTCCGACCCAGCTTTGGGGTCCTTCAATAGCCAAACACCCCCTGCCCCCCCAACCCCCACCCCCCCCGGATGGATTTGGGGCGGGCTCCCTGTCCCCGCTCACCTGCGGGTTCCGGGGGGGCGATGCCACTGAAACGGGGGTGGGGAGTGGGGCTGCGGCCTGAGCGGGCGGGAGCCGCATGGTGCTGCTGCTGTCAGTGCTCTTCCTCCCGCTCCTCCTCCCTCTTCTCCCGGGCCGGCCCGAGCTGGTGCCGGCACCCAAATACGGCCGTGCTTTTGCCCGAGTGGGTTTCAGAGCAGCCCTGAAGGCCATTCAGACCACTGGGAGTGATATTGGGAGCACTGGGAACAACAGGGAGAGTACCGGGAGAGCTCCGGAGAGCACCGGGAAAGAACTGGGAGCGCTTTCCCTCCCAGCTTCCCCAGTAAGAGCGATACTGGGAGGGAACTGGGAGCAAACAGCGCCCGGACGGGGCTGCAGCCGAACGCATGGGGGGGGGGGGGAGACAAAACGAAGGGCGTGGTTATGCAAATACAGGATCGATGGCGTGCTGGGATTGGTGGGCGCTAGCAGCGCGGGCTTTCGTTGGTCCCGTGAGGGCCGGAGGGGCCGGAGCGATGGCGGCGGCGCCCGGTGAGAGGGGACAGGGAGCGGGAATGGGGACAGGGAATGGGGACAGGGACCGGGAATAGGACCGGGGATGGGGACAGGGACCGGGAATGGAACTGGAAATATCGCACAGGGACCGACAATAGGACTGGGAATGGGGAGAGGGAGCGGGAGTACGGGACCGATACCGAGAGCGGGAGCGGGTATACAGGACAGAAAGCGGGAATGGGAATATGGGAACGGGACAGGGAATACGGAAACAGCAGCCACAGAGAGAATACGGGATGGGGATTCGTGCTGCAGAGTGCCCAGGCGAAACCCAGCAGGGGCTGTGAGCTCTGCAGCTGGGCCTCCCCTGGGCTGCTGCGGCCCAGGGCCCGGAGCCGGGAGCTGCAGCCTTGCTCCTGCCTCAGGAACAGGAGCCTCCTCCAGGCCCATGGCCCCTCCGTGGCCCCAGCATGAGGGAGGGCTCTGAGCCACAGCGGCTGCTGGCAGGAGGGGCTGCTCCGGCCAGCTGGGGGCCTCTGAGAAATGCCCAAAGCCTTGTGCTCTCTGCAGCTGGCCAAGGACAGCAGCAGGGCTGAACGGTTCGTGTGGCACAGCCAGCCCCAGCTGGGGAGCCCTCAGGGCCCCATGCCAGAGGCGACCCTCGGGAATGGGATTGGGAATGGGACCAGAAATAGGGGATAGTACCAGGAATGGGGACAGGGACCAGAATTGGGGACAGGGGCTGAGAATGGGACCGGGAATGGGAACAGGGACTGCAAATGGGATCAGGAATACAGAACAGGACCATGAATGGGACTGGGAAGAGGGACAGGGACAGGGAATGGGAATGGGACTGGGAAGGCAGGTCAGGGACTGGGAAAGGGGACAGGACTGGGAATGGGGACAGGGATGAGGAATGGGAAGGTGGGACAGGGCCTGGGAATCTGGACAGGCATCAGGAATGGGACTGGGAATATGGGACAGAGACCGGCAATGGCATCCAAACTCAGATAGGAGCAGGATAGGACCAGGATAGGGGAGACATGAGACCAGGCGAGGGGAAGGGGAGTGACAGTGGGGAGTGGGGCAACTGCTAGAGAGGACACTAGGAGTTGGGATGGGGGGACATGGGCATAGATCCAGGGCAGGGAATCCTTGATCAGGTGCCCCAGAAGCTCTGCCAGGATCTCCCCACTTGGCCTAGGGTGCCCAAAGCCCTGAGCAACCCCCAAGTCCCTCCCAGGAACCCTCAACTCCCTTGAACCTGGCATCCCCCACATCCCCTAAAAGATCCCTCATGACACTGCCCATGGCTATGCCCACACCATGTCCTCATCCATGTTTCAGTTCAACATCTTTATTTTTACCCCGGTTTTGAGTGTTTTGAAGGGACAAAGAGAAATGAAAATAAAATTCAGGCCATAGGGAGCCAGGAAGATGTGGAGCCCCCATGCAGGTGTCTTCCCAACAGGGATCGCCAGCACCACAGATCATCGGGGCTCTTCCCACCAGGGGTCACTGGGGATCATCCAGAGCAGATCCTCCCGTGGAGGATGGAGCTGGAGCAGTGCACGAACATCTTCCTGCAGTCGGGATACTGGTCTGGCTTCCCTTAGTGGTGGCTCCGTTGGTGTTTGGTCAAGTGAGAGCTCTGTGAGAAACTCTTCCCACACTGGGGACACTCGTAGGGCCTCTCCCCAGTGTGGATGCGCCGGTGCGTGATGAGGTTGCTGTTGTACCTGAAGCCCTTCCCGCAGTCAGGGCAGACAAAGGGCTTCTCCTCTGTGTGGATGCGCAGGTGTGTGATGAGGTTGCTGTTGTACCTGAAGCCCTTCCCGCAGTCGGGGCATACAAAGGGCCGCTCCTCTGTGTGGATGCGCTGGTGCTGGAGGAGATGGTAGCTGCTCTGAAACCTCTTCCTGCATTCGTTGCACTCATATGGCTGTTCCCCGGTGTGGCTCCCCTGGTGCACAATCAGATCAGAGCTTGTCCTGAAGCTCTTGCCACACTCAGGACACTCACAGGGCCTCTCCCCGGTGTGGATGAGCCGGTGGGTGACAAGGCGGCAGTTGTACTTGAAGCCCTTCCCGCAGTCAGGGCAGCGGAAGGGCCTCTCATCTGTGTGAATGCGCTGATGTGTGAGGAGGTTTGAGCTGGTCTGAAACCTCTTCATGCATTGATCACATTCATAGGGCCTCTCCCCGGTGTGGATCATCTGGTGGCGGATAAGTTTGGATCTGGTCCTGAAGCTTCTCCCACACTCCCCACATTCATAGGGCCGTTCCCCTGTGTGGCATCTCTGGTGGACAATCAGGTAGGAGCTCTGAGTGAAGCACTTCCCACAATGCCCACACTCGTAGGGCCGTTCCCCCATGTGGATTCTCCAGTGGCAGATCAGGGAGAATCGCTTGCTGAAGCTCTTCCCACATTCCTCACACCTGTAGGGCTTCTCCCCATTGTGAAGCTGCTCATGGATCCCCAGCTCCAAGCTCCGGCCGCCATCCTGGCCCAGGGTGGGCCTTTCCTCCTCATTGCATTCCTGTGCTGTGGAACTGCTCAAAACAGCTTCTCCCATGAGGTTTTGCTCATCTGCGGAATGAGCCTCTTCACCGAGGTTCTGCAGTGACTCATCCTCCCTGGTATCTGCCCTCAGCTCCTTCCCTGGGGAGGAAGGACAAGGAGAGGATGAGATTTGCCTCCATGCCACAGGGAAGGGCAAGGAGATCCCCCAGTGTGTGCCCAGCAGGACAGGGTCAGCAGTGGGGTTGTGCTGCTGCTGGGGGCCATGCTGGGCTGGGAGATGGAGCAGGAGAGAGGGAAAGGGGCAGTGACTTTCTCTTCACCTGCATGGGGCTCCTGGGCCATCCTCCTCTTCCTCCCAGCCTCCTCTTCCTCCATCCGGCCTAGGAATGGGAAATCCTGCTCTGTGGGGGGAAAACAAGGGTTGATTGCGGTGGGTTTGATGGTCCCACTGCCCAAGTGCACCTGGAGAAGTCAGCGCCCCTTTCAGCCTCGGGGGGCCCTTACCCCGCTCATGCCCAGCCTCCCCCACCCCTCCAGCCAGCCCGTTCGTCCCCCGCCTCCGGGATCGCCCCTCTGCGCTCTCCCCGCTCCGGGGCTCCCGCCTTCCCCCGGCTCTCCCGGGCACCCCAAAGCCGAGATCGCCCCTGTGCCCGCAGGTACAAGGCACGTGGGAACCCCCCAAGGGTTATTTGTGGCTCAGCTCTGGAGTCCTGCAAGATCCAAACATCCCCCGCCCCACAAACAACCCTCCGGGAGATCCCCCCGATGGATCTGGGGCGAGCTCCCCCTCCCCGCTCACCTGCGGCTCCCGGAGGGGGCGATGCAGCAGGAGCCGGGGGAGCTGCGGAAACCGGGTGCTGTTGCTGCTGCTGCGCTTCCTCTTCCGTCTCTTTCTCCAGTTCCGGCTCCTATTCTTCCTTTTCCTTCTCCTCTGTCCCTCCTCTTCCTCCCGCTGCTCCTCCGCTCCCAGCCCGGCCCGGGCAGCGCCGGCACCCAAAAGCAGCCGCGCTCTGCCCTGGGGGGGCTGTGTTCCAATGCGGCCCCGCCCCGCGCGGCACTGGGAGCGATACCGAGAGCACCGGGAACGATCCTGAGAGCAGCGGGAAGGAACTGGGAGCGCTTTCCCTGCCGGGGCCGCTCTTACTGGGAGCACTGGGAGGGAACTGGGAGCAAACAGCGCCCGGACGGGGCTGCGGCCGGAGGTGGGCGGGGCCAAACAGAAGGGCGTGATTATGCAAATCCGGGAGCGATCGCTCGCTGGGATTGGTGGACGGCAGCCGCGAGCGGTTTGCTCGGTGACGTCACCGCCGGGGGATGGGTTGGAGCGATGGCGGCGGTGTCCGGCGAGACGGGACAGGGAGCGGGAATGTGACCGGGAATGGGGACCAGGAGTGGGACAGGAAATACGGGACCGAGACCTGGAATGGGACTAGAAATAAGGGAGTGGGAATGGGAATGGGCCGGGGATGGGAACCGGGCAAGAGAGACACGGGGAAAAGGAGCACCGGGAACCGGGCTTGGGCGTGGGGGTGGCACCGGGGCGAGGGGGGACCGGGGACAGGAGCGACACTGGGGCGAGTGGACAGCGGGGACCGGGCCGGGGGAGTTAAATGCTGCAGGGGATGCTGTGCACCTGCACTGTGGGCAGAGGGGACACCAGAACGGGGTGGGGGGGACACGGGACAGGGGTGACACCGAGGACAGGGAGTCCTGACCGGGAGCTTAACGGCCACAGGGGACACTGTGGGCTGGGCAGCGGGGACACCGGAAGAGAGGAAAGGCACCGAACAGCGGGGACACGGACCAGGGGGTGACACCGAGCAAGGGGAGCACCACACCGAGGTGACACCGGTGGGTGTGCGCAGAGACCGAGTGGCTGCTGAGTCGTGGCACAGCACGGCCGAGGCAGCTTCGGTGCCGGTAGTGGAGGAGGAGCTGTGGTGCTGGCTCAGGTAATTCCTCTTGAGCCTCTGTGACAAGTACCAGGCCCGCGGCAGGCAGCCCGTGAAACTGGCGCTGGAGCTCGCCAAGATCATCCTTGTCACTGTGCAGGTGACACCACAGGGACAGCGAGCTGGGACAGTGGGGATGGCTGGTGGCGACACTGGGGATGGCAGCATGAGGGGCTGGGATACCAGGGAGGGAGCACGGGGACATGGGGACACTTTGACAGGTATGCTGGGGTGTCCTGGGACAAAGCATTGGCAGTATGACTGTGGTGAGAAAGGGGCTGATGGCAGTGGTGGCCTTTGTCCCAAACCATGGGGTGACACTGTTTTGGCGTGAAACACGGTGGTGTCACCAGGGTGGGACAGGGCCTGACCATGGAGGACTTTGCTCCCAAGAATGGGGTGACACCATTTGAGGACAAAACACACCATTGTCACCATGATAGAACCGGTCATGACAGAGGTGGTGGCCTTTGTCACCAAGCTGGTCCTGTTCAGGCTCATCAACCAGCTGGTGGTGGCCTTCAAGGAGGACAACACAGTGACCTTCAAGCACCTGTTCCTCAAGGGCTACGAGGACGGCACTAATGACACCCAGGCCATCTACACCCATGGGGACCACCTGGAGCACTGACCTTTGTCTTTGAGAAGGTGGCATGGGGACACTGGGAAGGGTTGGGGACATCAGGGGAGTTGGGGACATTGTGGGGCTTGAGGACAAGGGGACCTCCTGGAGCATGTGGCCTATGCCCTTGAGAAGGTGGCACAGGGACACCAGGCAGGGTTGGGGTCACTGGCAGGGGTTGGGGATACAGTGGTGGTTTGGGGACATGGAGGTTCTCAGGGCTGTGGAGATGACTGGGGACACCAGGGTGATTTGGGGACACTGAGGTACCACAGGGCCACCTCCAGCCCCGTGTCCCTGTCCCCACAGTATTTGGCTGTCTCCAACAAGACCCTTGGCCACCATGTTTTGGGAACAGAGATGTATTTGGGACATGGAGATATTTGAGTAAACGGGGATTATGTGGGACTATCAAGGTGCCACCACCAGCACTGCTGTCCCTGTCCCCACAGTACCTGGCTGTCCCCAATGAGACCTTTGGCCACCACACCTATGGCTGAGGACATGGAGATGTTTTGGCACTATGGGGTGGTTTGGGGCCATCAAGGTGCCCCAGGGCCACCTCCAGCCTTTGTGTCCCTGTCCCTGTAGTACCTGGCTGTTCCCAGTGGGACGCTGGGCCACTGTTTCTATGAATACAGACATGAACATGGTTTGGGGACCCAGAGATGTTTGGGGTCATGTAGATCTTTTGGGGGTATGGGGTGGATTGGGGACACTGAGGTGCCCCAGTGCCACCCCCAGCTGTGTCCCTGTCCCTGTAGTACCTGGCTTTCCACAATGGGACCCTGGGCCACTATGCCCATGGTGGCACCAGGGGTGGCACCAGGCTCCAGCTGTGCCAGCACTTCTTCCACGGGTTGGACATCGAGCCCAGCAACGACACCTTCAACTCAACCCCACCGTCGTCACTGGGGGTTCGGGTGTGGGGTTTGGGGATGGGGATTTGGGGTGCAGGGTGCTGGGTTTGAGATTTGAGGTTTGGCTTTGGGGTTTGGCATTTGAGGTATAGGTTTGGGGTTTGGGAATTGGGGTTTGGGATGGTCCCACGGGTTTGGGGTTTACGATTTGACACTTGGGGTTTGGGATGGTCTTAGGGTGTTTGGGGGTTTGAGATTCAGGCATTCGGATGGTCTCAGGGGATTTGGAATGGTCCCAGGTGATTTGATATTTGGGGTTTGGGAAGGTCTCAGGGGATTTGGGAGTTGGGATGGTCTCAGAGGATTTGGGATGCTCTCAGGGCATTAGGGGTGGTCCAAGAGGTTTGGGAGCTGGGATTTGGGGTTAGGGTTTGGATTTGAGGTGCAGGGTTTGGCATAGTCCCTGGGCATTTGGGGATTGGGATTTGGGATGTTGCCTGGCATTTGGCAGCTGGGATTTGGGGTTTGGATGTGGGAGCTGGGAGTTGGGATTTGGGATGGTCCTGAAGCATTCAGAATGGTCCCAGGGCATTTGGGATTCAGGATTTGGGAAGTCTCAGGGGCTTTGGACTTCCGGCATTCCCTGACCCCAATCCCAACCCCACAGAGATCCTGAGAGTACACCCTGGGGCCCCCCAGCTGCAGGTGCTGGATGGCACTAATGGCAACTTCACCCTCCAATTCCACATGTAAATCCCAAAACCCCCCAAAATTCCTGATAATCCCACTTATGGGTGTTTCCCATCCCTAAAATCCCAGTGTGGGATTTGTGTTCACTTTTCCCAGATTTCTGCGTGGCGTTTTGGGGTGGAATTTTCCCTTTCCCATGGTTATTTTTTTGGAAATTTTGTGGCCAAGTTTTCCCTTTTCCATTTGTTTTTTGAGGATTTTGGTGCAGAATTTTTCCTTTTCTAGGTTTTTTGGGGGAGTTTGGGAACTCCTGGGGTTTTTTTGGGGGGAGATTTTTTTTAATTATTATTATTGCATTCCCACTTTTTGGGGGGGATTTTGGTGTGAAATTTGAATTTCTGGGGGATTTTAGCATGGAATTTTTCCTTTTTCTGGTGTTTTTTTTGGGACTTTGAGAACTCATGGGATTTTTTTGGGATTTTGGAGCAGATTTGTTCCCTTTACTGTTGTTCCTTTGGGGATTTTGGGGAGAAATTTTCCTCTTTCTTTGGTTTATTTTGGGATTTTGAGGTGGAATTTTTTCATTTTTTGGGGCAATTTCAGGGATATGGGGTGGTTTTTTTTTTATTTTGGGGCCTCCTGGATTGTTTTTTGTCCCCTCAGGCTGATCAGTGTCACTGTGGAGTTCCAGCTCATGGCCATGAACATCCAAACACTGCTGAACCATGAAATCCCTGACTGATACACCTTCAGTGTCACCGTGAGTGTCCCTAAGTGTCCCCGAGTGTCTGCAAATATCCTAAAGTCCCTAATAAATATCCTATCCCACTCATGTCCCCCTTGTGTCCGTCTTGAGTGTCCCTCTGTGCCTTGGCTGTCCCCCGATCCCTCTGCAGGCCCTGGGGGGCAGCCAGCGAGTGCTGTGACAGTAACAGTGACAGTGCCAGTGACAGTGATGGTGACAGTGCCAGTGACAATGCCAATGTCAGTGCCACCCAGTGTCCCCAGGTCACATTTGACACCCACACCCACAGTGGGCGAGTGCGGATACACCTGGACATCCTCGCGGGTGCCACCACCCCTTGCTGCCCAGCAGAGGTGACACTGGGTGACAGGAGGACAGGGTGCCAGGAGAACACAGGACAGGGGGACAAGTGCCCCACCACCCCCATGCCCCAGGTGCAGGTGGGACTGGAGGCATTTCTGCCGTGCCCTGACTGTGCTTCCCCTCCGCTCCCTGCTCCCCCCACACCTTGGGGACACTCCTGACTCCCACCCTGGGTGCCCCTCAGTGGGGAGGGGTTGATGCCACCGTAGGAAAACCCTCTCTGTGCCATCCATGAGGTGGCACCTGCGCTTTTTGTCACCACCACCCACCAGCACCCCAAACGCCCCAAAACGGGGGGGGGGGGGCACATATCCTGCGGCGCTGAGGGGGGGATGGTGTGACTAAATTTTTGGGGTCACCCCCTGCCACTTCCACCACCCCAAATCCCCCCAAGGATGCTGCACAACCCCGCATCCCACGCACTACCTCGGCGGCAGCATCCCCTGAAGGGATGGAAGGGTCACGTTCCTGCTGAAGAGTCTTTGGGGACTGTCCCCCTCCCGTCCCTGCAGTACCTACACTGCTGTGCTCATGCTTGGCCCTGTTTCTTGGCTTCCCCATGACCAGGCAGGAGTTTCAGTCACACCCTCACCTCGTTCTCCTCCTCTGGGTTTGATGTCACTTCTCCCGCTGGGGATGTGCCTGTGACACCAGGGGGACACTGCAGGTCACCCCTGCGCATGACTGCAGGGTCACAGTGGCTCCTGAAGGCCCCCTCATGTGACAGCTGGGGGTCCCAGGATGCTGCGATGATGATTTGAGGGGTGGGTGTGTCTAGGGTGGTGAGCACAGAGTCCATGTGGTGCAGGGGGGACAGTTGGCGACAAAGGTGGGGGAAAGCCTGGGGGGACAGGGGGAGGAGGGTCAGAGGGGTAAGGGGTGGAGACGGGGTTGGAGGGGCGGGATCCACCCAACAATGTGCCAAAAGCAAGCGGAGGGCTCCTAAATCTGGAGGAAAGAATGGAAAAGAGATAAAAGATCCAAAGTGGGGGGAAAGGATGCAAAATAGTGGGTAAGGGACCCAAAAGAGGGGGAAATGATCCAAAAGAGGGAGAAAAGACCCAAAATAGGGGAAGGGGGGGGGAACCAAAAATCAGAGGACAAAGGATATCTTGGTGTGTCACAGGGTGTCAGTGGGTGTCATGGCACATCCTTTCCTGTGCTGGAGCGGGCCCACATGCTCTGTGGCAGGAGCAGCCACGGGAACATCCTGAGCAACACAGCAACACCTTGAGGGACACAGGGACACCCTGCAGGACATGGCCAGGGACCAGCCAGGATCAGGAACAGGGACACATAGGGGATATGGGGACAGGGACTCACAGGGGGGACAGGAAGACACAGAGGGGTGACATGTAGCCATGGCAGGGGATGGGGATATGATGCCACCAGGACACACATCAGGGGACAATGTTGCCACACCTGTGCAGACACTGTCACCAGGATGCCTCTGGTGACAGGACCACATGACCCCCATGGGTGACACTGACTCTTGTCCCCAGGGGCAGTTGGAGTCTCCTGAGCGCGGTGGCCCTGGGACACCCTGGTGGCGGTGACTTGCTTCTGGGCCACTTGTCACCAGCTGAACAAGTTCCCCGTCCCGCCCTGCTGGGTGGTGACATTTGGCTGACACTGCACTGGTGAAATGTCCCTATTCATATCCATGTATCCGTACGTCCCCGTTGATGTTCATATTCCCACATGTTCCCATCCATGTCATTGTCCCCCAAAAGTCCCCATCCATATCCATTTTTACCCCAGTTTCAGGAGTTTCAAAAGGATGAACAGAAACCTTTTCATTTCAAGGCCAAAACAAAATGATTTATGTGTCCCTGACAGCAGAGCATCCATGTGCTTGGGTGGGTGGGAAAAACCTTTTTGGAGGGGTTTCCACCCTACTGTATCCAAAATCAGAGGTTTTTCCCAAATTCATCCCTGTTTGGCTGTAGAAGATGCCTGTGGGTCAGGGAGAATTAAAAGGATGGATTTATGTTGGAGAAGACCTACAAGGCCATCCAGTGTTGTTTGATGCCACCAGAAGCAGCAAAAGGAGATTCTTCTGGGGTCAGAAGTCGACAAATCCGCTCTCCACAATGAATTTCTGATGTTGGTCTGTGGATGTGTCCAGGTGCCCATGGGCAGCCAGGAGGATGTGGAGAGCCCAGGCAGGTGTCTTCCCAACATGGATCACTGGCACCATGGATTACCGAGGCTCTGCCCACTGGGGTCACTGAGGATCAGAACCAATCCTCCCATGGGGGATGGACCTGGAGCAGCACACGAAGCTTGTCCCACACTTGGGGCACTCATAGGGCTTTCATAGTGGTGCCTCCATTCGTGTTGGGTCAAGGCTGACCTCTGACTGAAGCTCTTCCCACAGTGGGGACACTTGTAGGGCTTCTCCCCCGTGTGGATGCGCTGGTGAGTGACAAGGGTGGAGTTGTGCTTGAAGCCCTTCCCGCAGTCAGGGCAGCGGAAGGGCCTCTCATCCGTGTGAATCCGCTGATGTACGAGGAGATCTGAGCTGCTTTGAAACCTCTTCCCACACTCCCCACACTCGTAGGGCCGCTCCCCGGTGTGGCTCCTCTGGTGGATCATCAGGTGATCATTCCGGCTGTAGCTCTTCCCACACTCGGGACACTCGTAAGGCCGTTCCCCAGTGTGGATCCTCTGGTGAAGCATCAGTTCAGAGCTCTGGCTGAATTTCTTCCCACAATGCCCACACTCGTAGGGCTTCTCACCAGTGTGGGTCCTCTTGTGGACAATCAGGTTCGACTTCTGGGTGAATCTCTTCCCACACTCCCCACACTCGTAGGGCCTCTCCCCGGTGTGGATGCGCTGGTGCTTGACGAGGTCGGAGTTATATTTGAAGCCCTTCATGCAGTCAGGGCAGCGGAAGGGCCTCTCCTCAGTGTGAATGCGCTGGTGGACGAGGAGATGGCAGCTTGTTTGAAACCTCTTCCCACATTTGGGACACTCATAGGGCCTCTCATCTGTGTGTGTCTGCTGATGCTTCAGGAGAGTGGAGTTTCTCTGAAAGCTCTTCCCACATTCCCCACACTCGTATGGCCGTTCCCCTGTGTGGCTCCTCTGGTGGTTGATCAGATCAAAGGTGTCTCTGCAGCTCTTCCCACACTCCCCACACTCATAACGCCTTTCTCCAGTGTGGATCCTTTGGTGGCGGATCAGGGCTGAGTTTCGGCTGAAGCTCTTCCCACACTCCTCACACCTGTGGGGCTTCTCCCCATTGTGAAGCTGCTCATGGATCCCCAGCTCCAAGCTCTGGCCGCCATCCTGGCCCAGGGTGGGCCTTTCCTCCTCTAACCTCCCTGGGCTGCGTTTGCAGCCTCTCCTTGTGCGGGATCTCCGGGGATTTTCCTCCTCATTGCATTCCTGTGCTGTGGAACTGCTCAAAACAGCTTCTCCCATGAGGTTCTGCTCATCTGCGGAATGAGCCTCTTCACCGAGGTTCTGCAGTGACTCATCCTCCCTGGTATCTGCCCTCAGCTCCTTCCCTGGGGAGGAAGGACAAGGAGAGGATGAGATTTGCCTCCATGCCACAGGGAAGGGCAAGGAGATCCCCCAGTGTGTGCCCAGCAGGACAGGGTCAGCAGCAGGGTTGTGCTGCTGCTGGGGGCCATGCTGGGCTGGGAGATGGAGCAGGAGAGAGGGAAAGGGGCAGTGACTTTCTCCTCACCTGCATGGAGCTCCTGGGTCATCCTCCTCTTCCTCCCAGCCTCCTCTTCCTCCATCCGGCCTAGGAATGGGAAATCCTGCTCTGTGGGGGGAAAACAAGGGTTGATTGCGGTGGGTTTGATGGTCCCACTGCCCAAGTGCAGCTGGAGAAGTCAGCGCCCCTTTCAGCCTCGGGGGGCCCTTACCCCGCTCATGCCCAGCCTCCCCCACCCCTCCAGCCAGCCCGTTCGTCCCCCGCCTCCGGGATCGCCCCTCTGCGCTCTCCCCGCTCCGGGGCTCCCGCCTTCCCCCGGCTCTCCCGGGCATCCCCAAAGCCGAGATCGCCCCTGTGCCCGCAGGTACAAGGCACATGGGAACCCCCCAAGGGTTATTTGTAGCTCAGCTCTGGAGTCCTGCAAGATCCAAACATCCCCCGCCCCACAAAAAAACCCTCCCAGAGACTCCCGATGGATCTGGGGCGAGCTCCCCCTCCCCGCTCACCTGCGGCTCCCGGAGGGGGCGATGCAGCAGGAGCCGGGGCAGCTGCGGCCGGAGCGGGGAAACCGCGTGCTGTTGCTGCTGCTGCTGCGCTTCCTTTCCCGTCTCTCTCTCCAGTTCCGGCTCCTATTCTTCCTTTTCCTCCTCCTCTGTCCCTCCTCTTCCTCCCGCTGCTCCTCCGCTCCCAGCCCGGCCCGGGCAGCGCCGGCACCCAAAAGCAGCCGCGCTCTGCCCTGCGGGGTTCCCAAAGCGGGCCCGCCCTGCGCGTCAGTGGGAGCGATCCGGAGAGCACCGGGAGGGATCCTGAGAGCAGCGGGAAGGAACTGGGAGCGCTTTCCCTGCCGGGGCCGCTCTTACTGGGAGCACTGGGAGGGAACTGGGAGCAAACAGCGCCCGGACGGGGCTGTGGCCGGCGGTGGGCGGGGCCAAACAGAAGGGCGTGATTATGCAAATCCGGGAGCGATCGCTCGCTGGGATTGGCGGACGGCAGCCGCGAGCAGTTTGCTCGGTGACGTCACCGCCGGGGGATGGGTTGGAGCGATGGCGGCGGTGTCCGGCGAGAGGGGACAGGGAGCGGGAATGTGACCGGGAATGGGGACAGGGACCAGGAGTGGGACAGGAAATACGGGACCGAGACCTGGAATGGGACTAGAAATACGGGAAAGGGACCGGGAACGGGAGTGGGAATGGGAATGGGCCGGGGATGGGAACCGGGCAAGAGAGACACGGGGAAAAGGAGCACCGGGAACCGGGCTTGGGCGTGGGGGTGGCACCGGGGCGAGGGGGGACCGGGGACAGGAGCGACACTGGGGCGAGTGGACAGCGGGGACCGGGCCGGGGGAGTTAAATGCTGCAGGGGATGCTGTGCACCTGCACTGTGGGCAGAGGGGACACCAGAACGGGGTGGGGGGGACACGGGACAGGGGTGACACCGAGGACAGCGAGTTCTGACCGGGAGCTTAACGGTCACAGGGGACACTGTGGGCTGGGCAGCGGGGACACTGGAAGAGAGGAGGGACACCGAACAGCGGGGACACGGACCAGGGGGTGACACCGAGCAAGGGGAGCACCAGACCGAGGTGACACCGGTGGGTGTGCGCAGAGACTGAGTGGCTGCTGAGTCGTGGCACAGCACGGCCGAGGCACCTTCGGTGCCGGTAGTGGAGGAGGAGCTGTGGTGCTGGCTCTGGTAATTCCTCTTGAGCCTCTGTGACAAGTACCGGGCCCGCGGCAGGCAGCCCGTGAAACTGGCACTGGAGCTTGCCAAGATCATCCTTGTCACTGTGCAGGTGACACCACAGGGACAGCGAGCTGGGACAGCGGGGATGGATGGTGGGGACACTGGGGATGGCAGCATGAGGGGCTGGGATACCAGGGAGGGAGCACGGGGACATGGGGACACTTTGACAGGGGTGCTGGGGTGTCCTGGGACAAAGCATTGCCAGTATGACCGTGGTGAGAAAGGGGCTGATGGCAGTGGTGGCCTTTGTCCCCAAGCATGGGGTGACACTGTTTTGGTGTGAAACACGGTGGTGTCACCAGGGTGGGACAGGGCCTGACCATGGAGGACTTTGCTCCCAAGAATGGGGTGACACCATTTGAGGACAAAACACACCATTGTCACCATGATAGAACCGGTCATGACAGCGGTGGTGGCCTTTGTCACCAAGCTGATCCTGTTCAGGCTCATCAACCAGCTGGTGGTGGCCTTCAAGGAGGACAACACAGTGGCCTTCAAGCACCTGTTCCTCAAGGGCTACGAGGACGGCACTAATGACACCCAGGCCATCTACACCCATGGGGACCACCTGGAGCACTGACCTTTGTCTTTGAGAAGGTGGCATGGGGACACTGGGAAGGGTTGGGGACATCAGGGGAGTTGGGGACATTGTGGGGCTTGAGGACAAGGGGACCTCCTGGAGCATGTGGCCTATGCCCTTGAGAAGGTGGCACAGGGACACCAGACAGGGTTGGGGTCACTGGCAGGGGTTGGGGACACAGTGGTGGTTTGGGGACATGGAGGTTCTCAGGGCTGTGGAGATGACACCAGGGTGATTTGGGGACACTGAGGTACCACAGGGCCACCTCCAGCCCCGTGTCCCTGTCCCCACAGTATTTGGCTGTCTCCAACAAGACCCTTGGCCACCACATTTTGGGAACACAGAGATGTTTTGGGGACATGGAGATATTTGAGTAAACGGGGATTATTTGGGACTCTCAAGGTGCTACCACCAGCACTGCTGTCCCTGTCCCCACAGTACCTGGCAGTCCCCAATGAGACCTTTGGCCACCACACTTATGCCTGAGGACATGGGGATGTTTTGGCACTGTGAGGTGGTTTGGGGCCATCAAGGTGCCCCAGGGCCACCTCCAGCCTTGGTGTCCCTGTAGAACCTGGGTGTCCACAATAGGACCCTGGGCCACTGTGCCCATGGTGGCACCAGGGGTGGCACCAGGCTCCAGCTGTGCCAGCACTTCTTCCACGGGGTGGACATCGAGCCCAGCAACGACACCTTCAACATCGACCCCAGCGTCGTCACTGGGGGTTGGGGTGCGGGGTTTGGGGATGGGGATTTGGGGTGCAGGGTGCTGGGTTTGAGATTTGAGGTTTGGGTTTGGGGTTTGGGAATTGGGGTTTGGGATGGTCCCACGGGTTTGGGGTTTACGATTTGACACTTGGGGATTGGGATGGTCTTAGGTTGTTTGGGGTTTGAGATTCAGGCATTTGGATGGTCTCAGGGGATTTGGAATGGTCCCAGGTGATTTGATATTTGGGGTTTGGGAGGGTCTCAGGGGATTTGGGAGTTGGGATGGTCTCAGAGGATTTGGGATGCTCTCAGGGCATTAGGGGTGGTCCAAGAGGTTTGGGAGCTGGGATTTGGGGTTAGGGTTTGGATTTGAGGTGCAGGGTTTGGCATAGTCCCTGGGCATTTGGGGATTGGGATTTGGGATGTTGCCTGGCATTTGGGAGCTGGGATTTGGGGTTTGGATGTGGGAGCTGGGAGTTGGGATTTGGGATGGTCCTGAAGCATTCAGAATGGTCCCGGGGCATTTGGGATTCAGGATTTGGGAAGTCTCAGGGGCTTTGGGCTTCCGGCATTCCCTGACCCCAATCCCAACCCCACAGAGATCCTGGGAGTACACCCTGGGGCCCCCCAGCTGCAGGTGCTGGATGGCACTAATGGCAACTTCACCCTCCAATTCCACAGATAAATCCCAAAACCCCCCAAAATTCCTGATAATCCCACTTATGGGTGTTTCCCATCCCTGAAATCCCAGTGTGGGATTTGTGTTCACTTTTCCCAGATTTCTGCGTGGCGTTTTGGGGTGGAATTTTCCCTTTCCCATGTTTATTCTTGAGATTTTGGGAACTCCTGGGATTTTTTTTGAAGGGTTTTCAGGTGGAATTTTCCATTCCCATTGGGTACTTGGGGATTTTGAGGAGGAATTTTTCCTTTGCCCATTGTTTATTTGGGATTTTGGGGTGGGTTTTTCCTTTTTTTTTGGGTCTTTTTGGATGGAAATTTTCCTGGTGGTTTTTGTTTTTTTTTTTTTTTTTCTGGTTCTTTGAGAACTCCTGGGGTTTTTTTGGGATTTTGGGGCCTTCTGCTCATACGAACAGGGGTCATGATTGTTCATTAGCTGATCTCAGAGTACAAAAACAACATGGTGAGAGGATTTCAGTATCAGTCAAAACAAATGCACCTTTTATTGAATGCCCACAGCAAATGTGATAGAGGGATTTAGAAAGGAGATAAAGGATAAAGAGAGAGAGAGAGAGAAAAAGGGGAAAGGGTATTGCTACCAACACAGAGACGAAATTCTCCATGGTCCGGGCACGGGAAGAATTGTCACGTCAAGGAGAATCTCAAAAGTTCTGGTTAACTCAAGGGTCTATTATAGTTCTTTACATGAGGGGGGAACAGGTAACAAAGAACAAGTCTCTTGAAATTGCTGCAGGGGAGCAGATACAATGAAGAATAAGGGTATTGAAGCCAATAAGGGGGAACAGGTACAGATAGTCCATGTTCTCAGCAGTGAGCAGGACCCACTGTTTTCTTGGTCCAGCGAACACACCTGTAGGCAACACTTTGCTCACTTCAGTCTGGCCAGCACCCCCGTGTCAGAATTAGAGGGATCTCAGTCTCAGTCCTTGGGTGGGGGCTTCAATCTCCCTCTGTCGCAGTGGTAGTGAAGCAGATGAAGGATTTTCCATGGGGGGCTACCAAAGTTGCCCCAGCAAGTTCATTTGGCCAAGATGTGGGAAAATTCATGGGCTATTATCATGAAGCAGGTGCAAGCATAAAGGGCACGTTGCCCCCTTAACCAGGCCCTGCTAGAAGCAGTCACTGCAGACACAGCTGCAAATAATCACTTGGCAGGCCAGAATTCTGCTCAGGGGCCTCAGGATTTTGGTGTGCATCCTCCTCAAGCAGGCCAGAATTCCGATCAGGGTCCTCAGGGTCCCGGTCTCTGTCCTTGAGACAGTCATGAGGCAAATGAGGGGAACTTCAGACCATCTTTCACATCACTCGGTGACTCATGACAGTCTTCAAAGGGTCTTCATCAGCAGGGTTCCGTAATATTGTTGCAAAGTCTTCAGGACTCGTCATGTTGGTAGCATATCCCAGAAAACAGAATCAGTATGTAGAGAGAGAGAGAAAAGAAGAAAAAGAAAAGATAGAAAAAGGGGAAAAGGAAATAATAAACAAATACAATTAATTAAACAATATTATTTTTAAACAATTTTTTCAAATGATCAAAACACGAATAATCAAAGGCAACAAAGCAATAAACAAATACAATAAGTATTAATTTAACATAATTTTTCAAAACAAATCACCAAAAATCAAAAGTAATTTTCACAAAATCACAAAAGAGAATTAAAGATTATTTCAAAACAGATACTCTAATTTATAATTGCCTTGTGTCAACAGCCTTGGGGATGTCTACAGTGAAGAGGACATCAGCCAAGTTGTGTGCATTAATTATAGACTTTAATTTTGTTAGCCGTTTCAGCATTCTCCAATTCATAACAAACAAGATTGCTGATAAAACCAATCAAAACTAGAATCAAAAGGATAATGATGGGATGACATATATTGTTCAGGATACTTGTGGCAGTAGGTGACCACCCAAAAAGAGTATCCCACCACCTGTGCTTGGCATCTTTCTTTACTCTTTCCATGACATGGTGTATTTGTCTCACGTTGTGATGAACAGTTACCAGGGTTTTCTGTCAGAACCCAAGACATCCCTCTGGGTGCCCTGGATGGCTCAAAGCCCTGGCAGGGGGTTTGGAGACCCTGGCATGCAGCCAAAGACCCCTGTGGCTTTGAGTTTGACCCATGGAGCAAATTACCAACTTTATATGAAGAATTACAAATCACAAAAGTTTAAGTAGCATAACAGTAGTTGTCACAGGGTGAAATTTTGAAGAATTCTACTATGGGGGTCTAGGAGACAAGATGGAGGGACTTGGGTGTTGTCCTGTTCTTCTTCCTTCTTCTTCCTAGCCTCCATCTTCTTGGCGATGGTGGCATTTTAAGATTGGTTTAGAGTAGAAAGTCACTGTCTAACGTAGATGATAGGTATTAGAAAATAACTGTAAATAAAGTACACATAGGTTATAGTATAAAAGACAACACCACCCCTGTGGGTGGGGAGTGTGCCTCAGACTGACCTGCAGAACAGACCTTGGCAGGCCAGACAGAAAATGTTTTAGATAAGGAATAATAAACAACCTTGAGAACGACAGCTGAAGACTTCTGATTTCTTCTCGGACAACTGGGTTTGGGAAAAGAGACTTTTTTAACACACCTTGGGGTTGTCTCAACCAGAGAAAACCCCAAGAGTTTTTTGTCCATTCTTGATCTTTCCCAAAATTTCTATTAAGTCTTGATGGAGCAACAATTGCCTTACCAAAGTGAGGTTTATCCCAATGGGAATAGGCATCAGTTTGTGAATCAGCATGTAGTTGGATTGTAAAAGGTAGTGAGAGGTAACTGGAACTTCATAAGAAAAATCAAGTCCTGCAATCTTAGTAAAGTTACAAGCACAAAAATTGGAATGATTTTTAGTATCCACTACTACATTTTCTACGAATATAATATCACAAGCAGTTCTAAAGCATTCATACCCATTGCCTATGTATATAAGGACTGTTTTAGAAGTCTTGTTAGGACGAATTTCAAAGTGACAGATGAAATAAATGGGCAGGAGATCTTTCTCCTTTTAAATGACTTTATTAAAAAGAATCAGCTCAGGTGGGGCACGGAGGAGGAGGAGGATGCAGCTTTGTCCACTGGTCTGCAGGAAGAGCTGGGGATTCTGTCCTCACGAGAGATTAGGAGATTCCACCTTTTTGGTCCAACACCCCAGGTCATCTCTTTAATCAACATCTTTCAGGTTAGGGTGAGAAGCAAAAAGGATCCAGGCAGGCACTGGACTACGCTCCCATCATTAGACGTCACTTAGGTCACTTAGTTCTATGTTGGATCGTAATTTTTAGGGGTTTTCCTGGAAAACTGCAAACTTTGGTGCAATGCATTTCTCATCTGCATACTAGCTCTGATGCCACTCCCATTCTCCTGGTACCTGCAGGGTCCTGGTAAGCATCAGGGGGACAATGGTTAATCACCAACTATTAACAGGTAATTGAAGAAGAACTCTTAACAATGAAGCTAACTTAACAGCACTGGACTAACTTGTTTTACTCTGCAACCTTAAAAAAAATAGATAACTTTTTATTCATAACAACAGATATTTTGCTCTGTGTCCAAACTAATGTCTTGAGCTATGATTGCATTCACAGATGAACCTTTGTTGTTATTGGACAATACAAGATTCCAAATTAACAGTTTGCCATTTTTCAGCAATTTGACAGGCCCATTCCCTATGCTTGGAAGGATAGAGAAGAGGTCCATCATGATTCAGCCCTAATGCAATAATAGGAAATATCAAATGCGCTGAGGCATTACGTATGGTTAACACAAAAGCTGTGGCTGTGTTTGAAATGGGGTCATAAGTAAAATTCACCAAGTTCCACCAGGACTGGAATTCTCTTTCAAAATCGATGGCACTGTCCCTAATTATTTTCTGAATTTCAGTAGGAAAAGTGCTTTCTTCACCTTCTTTTTAATTGAGGCAGCAACCTTCTCCATCCACAATTGTGCTTGGATACAGCTGAGAGCCAAAGAAACGTTGTTTTGTGTAGCACTGAGTGCATCAATTACCAATTTGTGATCATTTACATTTACCTTCTCCCAATTTGGTAAAATGTTTGATAGCAACTACTGGTGTGTTCCCAAAGCCAATAAGGATGACTACAGTGGTTGTTATTTGGTCAAATCTTTAGTTGTGGCAGCCAATTTATTCATTAGTACTTCTAAATCAATACTATTTAGAATTCCCAAACCTGTTGCCACAACACCGGTTATGTCTCTTGGCATCCATTTTTTAAAAGAGCTTCATTTTCGCAGCCAGGTCATCCAACCCTCAAAGGAAGCCTGCAAGACAGGCGAACAGGACGGCTGAATTTCAGATACATTGTTTTGCATCAGCAATTTGACTTGTTTAGGAGACCGTGTTGGATTGAACAATATTTGTTGTTTATTGGAGTTTACCAATATTACTGACAGGACTGCTTTGGTCCGTCTGGCTTCGGTTGCTGACCAAATAGCAGCACCTGTGGTCCTTCCTCCCCAGAGACGCCACTCAGTACCTGTGGTCACAGCTGGGCACATGGAGACAAGTCCGGGCATGCCCTGAGCACCAGAGCTTGCGGGCTGGAGTTTGCTGTTGAGGGGGTCACTCCTCAGGCCTTCCTGAGCTAGAGAAACCTTTGAGGCGAGGTGAAGAAAGGAGTGGTCCTGATGGAGAGTTTTCAATCCAGAGTTTTATTTTGGAGGCACGGCTTCTGAATCCTGCAACAACTCCACTAAACTTCTCCCAACAGAACTCTCCACCAGAACCCCGACAGCGTGGTCTGCTTGTCCTTTTACCTGGGGAGAGGGGCAGGGGAGGGGACCCAGGGACCACCAGCCAGGCACAGGGGAGGGGGTCTCAGGTGAGAGGGACACCTGGGGGGTGGAGAGCATCCTTTGAACCTGCCAGTCGCTCAATGATGCTCTCCTTGGAATTTCTGGGTTGACAGACCGTGCCCAGCAGGGGTCAAGGGTGGGGAAAGGAAGGGTGATTGACACCCCACCTGGGGAAGAAAATTTCAGGGAGAAATCAGGGGAAACTGAGGCAAGTCATGACATCACACTGCAACAGTTGTTGACCAGTTTTCCTGATTATATATGGTCCAATTTCAAAAATTCTTGGGCAGAGCATGACCGGTGATTGGGCTGGAGTGGTGATAGTAGAAAACTGGGTCATAGCAGTTATTACAAATTTGAAAGAAAGGCCTTCAGTATTTCTGGACCAAAGACAAACTACTTCTGCGGTTTATGTTAATGTAAAACTGTGCCAACAGTCTTGTACTCTTGGGTGTGTACAAACCTGTTCATGCTTATTTGCCTGATCTGTTGAAACACTGATTGAGATTGCCTTACTATAGGTAGTTCCGTTAATCATTAGCATCCTATGCTAATTTCTTCTCCCACTATCCCTTGAAACTTCCAGGTTTTTTGTTTTTCCCATTCCTGCCTAGTGTTGATTTCAATATCTGATTTTCATGCATAACAACACTCGATAGGTTTAAACCCTTTCAATTTCCCATGGATTCGGTAAAGTGAACAAAAGCCTGGGACTAAGGCCATTTGGTAACATACTGCCTAAGGGGGCTCTCAGTCCCTTCTACCAATTGGAGTATAACTATTGTACTTAATCTGGGCTTCGTAGTCTCAGTCCCTTCTACCCACTGGGATGTAACTACTGTACTCAATGTGAGCTTTGTGCTCTCAGTCCCTTCTACCCACTGGGATGTAACTACGGTACTCAGTGTGGGTTTTGTTATAGCGGTTATCTTAAATTTATAAACTAAGCCTTTTAAACCTAACAGGTCAGTCAAGTTATTTTGCCAGTGGCATGTCACATAAGTTGGTTTAGCTAAAGTGAAATTATGCCAGCAATCAATTGGTTCATTTTTACAGTCCTTTGTAATTGCAACATTGTTAGTTTTGGGACCTAGAGTGTAATTACCAACATACTCCAGGTTGTCCAGGGTGATGTGCTGGATTTTTGGAATCGTCAGGTCCCCGTAGTGAGGGAATGATGCTTGGAGGTGTCAGGCAAAAGGCAGTGATTTTGGGACATCCATTCACCTCCCATCTACTGTTCACTCCTTTAACAGCTTCCCATAATCGAACATCCCAATTTCCCTCCTGTGACTTCAGAAGTCATTCATTTCAAAATACCATTGGTCCTTTCTACAATCCCGTTAGCTTGAGGGTAGTAAGGAAAGTGGAAAGTCCACTTAATTCCTTCACCTTTTGCCCAATCCTGTACACCTCTAGCAGTGAAGTGGGACCCGTTGTCAGATTGAATTTTCTGTGGCTTTGGGAAAGTTCCAAACCACCCGTGCCAAGCTTTAGCCATATTATCACCTGTAGCTCTTTTAAAAGCATCAGCTTGAACCAACCCAGATACAATCTCTGCTCCTACTAGCACAAAGTGTTTACCTCCTGACTTCTTAAAGGGGCTGATATAATCTACTTGCCATGCATTCCATAAGCCTTTATGCTTTTTTAAATGCAGAGGGTCATCTTCTAAAGGATGTCTCTCTCCAGTCACCTGCAACGCTGCTCACAGGCTGATATGCATGTTTTTTATCCTTTTGGGGCCTGTGATAGTTGTGATTAATATATCTCCAGATTTATTTTTAGTGAGCATTCTTAAATAACCCAGCCTCTGCCCCTTCGCCCACCTGTAAGTGGCAGAGATATTAGTTTCCTGAAAACCTTGTTGGTTTTGGTTCACTGTCTGTGCTCTGAAGGAGAGGCTGGGGGACTGTTGTGCTATTTAGATACTGAGAGAGGAGCTGCAAGAGGGTTAATTTTGGCTCACTGCCAGTGTTCTGAGAGGGAGACTGGGGGAGGGTTCCACTGCCTAGATTTTGAGAGAGAAGCTGGGATGAGGTTAATTTTGGCTCCTTGCCTATGTTTTGTTAGAGAGGCTGGGGGGGATTAGAGTGTTGGAGGAGGTGTGTGTTGGTTCCTGAGAAGGGAGAAGTGCACTGGGTTGAGCCAATGGATTCGGTTTTCCATAGTGCCAATTGTTTATTATTTTCTGCAATTTATCGAGGGGCAAACCATCCATCACCTCTTTGAGGACCCCCTTTTTAATTCCCAACAACTACCAACAGTGGTGGTTAGAGATCTGTTTTCCCTTCTCTACATTTTACGTGTGAGAAGTCCCAATAAACAGAACACATTTTGTTTTTTTCTGATTTCTCCTCCGGGGTTTTTACAGGTCCATATTGTCTACAATAATTAATCCGATCTACTGCAACTTCACCCCATGTCCAAACTTTATGGCTACTGGCAGATGAATCAGATTGAGAAGCTGCGGGCTGTGAGGGGGAAGAGTGTGGAGTGAAGCCAGGATCAGTAGATCCAGTTTGGTCAGTGGAGTTACTGAGGAATCTAAAATGTCCCCACTGCGGGGGGACCCGCATCCCCCTGCCAGGGCTCTGCTGCCACCCACAGCGGGACCCCCCAGAAACACCTCCCAGGGACCCCTGATGTCCCCTTGAGGGGCATCTGTGGCTTGGCTTTGAAGCCCTGCCAGCTCCAAACATCCCCCCCCCAAAAAAAACCCCAAACCCAGGGATCCCCCCAGGTTATTTGGGCCGAGTTCCTCCTCCCCAGGCACCTGCAGGATGGCGGCGATGGTTCCAGAGCTGTGGTGAGTTCAGGAAGTGCCAGGGCCACGCGGTTCCCCCCTCTCCTCCTGCTTCTTCCTGCTGCTGCTCCGCCTCTTCCTCCTTCCCTCCTCCTCCTCCGCTGGCCCTGAACCCCGAACTGTGACCCCAAGGTCAATGAAAGGGCGGGAACTGTTAAGGGAAGGGGTGGGGTCAAGGAATGGGTGGGAACTGTGAGAGGAAAGGGGTGGGGTCAAGGAAAGGGCAGGAACTGAGAGGGGAAGGGGCAGGCTCAAGTGGCCACATGGTCCTAAAAGGGCCTGGTTTGGCCTAAAATCATCCAAGAGGGTGTCATATGCAGCCTAAATCCACCTCTTTTGGCTGAAAATCAGCCAGATGGGCCTAAAATCCCCCAAAGTGGTTTACAATCCCCACAAAATGGCTGAAAATCACCCTTAAATCTTCCAAATGGGTGTAAAATCCATCTTAAACATACGTGGTTTGGCCTAAAATCACCCAAATGGGCCTAATATCCACCCTAAAATCCACCTGGTTTTGCATAAAATCACCAAGACACCTAAAATCACCCAGACTGGTCTGAAATGTATACAAAGGTACCTAATATCATCCAAAATGGCTTGGTTTGACTTAAAATTACCCAAAAAGAGGCCTAAAATCCACCCATATGGGCCTAACAGCATCCAAAGGGATCTAAAATCCAGTCTAAAACACACCAGATGTGGACTAAAATCAGCCAAAGGGGCCTGAATTCCACACTAAAAGGCTTGAAATCACTCCAAGGGATCTAAAACCCACCCTAAACCTGCCCAGTTTGGCCTAAAATCACCCAAATGGACCTAAAATCTCCAGGACTGCAACCGAGACCGAAACCAGCAGTAGAATTGGCACCAGCAGGAAGACTGAGACCTACACTGGAACTGAGACCACCAACACTCCAAGCCTGGGACTGAAACTGAGACTGGAACCAGAACTGGCAGTGGGACTAAGACTGAGACTAAGACTGACACTGGAACTAGCACCAGGAATGCTTTGGAACTGGGACTGGCCTTGGGAGTGCTCCAGGACTGCTCCAGGATTGGGATCAGGATCGAGACTGGGACCAGGATTGTGCTCTGGGACCGGGACCAGGATCAGGACAAAGAACCCTCTGGGATTGAGACTGAGACCATCATCAGAACCAGCAACGAGACTGGCATGCTCTGGGACCAAGATGGAGATTGGCACTGGGAGCACTCTGGGCCCCAGACTGGCAGCAGTAGCAGCACTGCCAGTGGGACCACTGCAAGACTGAGACCAAGACCAGCACTGAAAGTGGTGCCAGTGCTGGGACTGAGAATGGCACCACTCCAGGACAGACACTGGGACCAGCACTGCTCCAGGACTGATATCAATACCAGGACCAGAATCAGCACCAGGAGTGCTCCAGGACTGAGACAGAAACTGAGGCTGGCATCAAGACTGGCATTAGTGCTGGAATCGCTCTGGCATTGGCACCAGGATTGAAAATGGGATCAGCAACAGGATTGCTCTGGAATCTCCATGTTTGCTCTGGGGAGTTTTGGCTGTGCCCCTGGGCAGGATGGGGAGGGACTGGGAGAGACCCATGGGACTGGGAGGGAGTGGGACGGACTCCTGCGTGGTGGGGATTGGGTGGAGGCATTTCCAAGCTCCCAGGCCATGACATATGTAGTATCCAAGATATTATTAGAAGAAGTAATACCCAGGTATAGTTTAATAAAATATATTGATTCAGATCAAGGCACACACTTTACCTCAAGGGTGATAAAACAAATGGCCAAAGTCTTAGGGGTCCACTGGGAATATCATACCCCTTGGCATCCGCAGAGCTCTGGTCAGGTTGAGCGGATAAATCAGACCCTAAAAGCACAATTGTCAAAATTGATACTAGAAACCAAAATGTCCTGGATCAAATGCCTTCCTCTAGCCCTGCTGAATATCAGGACTCTACCAAATTCAGAAACAGGAATATCACCTTTTGAGATGTACTACGGAATGCCGTATGAACACGGGATGCCAATAGGGCACCCCAAAATTGAAGACGGACAAATAAGACCATACCTTATAGCTATTAACAGGAACCAGCAGGAGCTAAGAAAACAAGGAGTTATAATATAATATATAACCTGCAAGGGACTCCTTTAGGTTTTGCCATTCACCCAGTCCAACCTGGGGATCACGTCCTCATAAAGATGTGGAAGGATGTACCATTATCTCATCATTGGGAAGGGCCTTTTCTTGTTCTCTTAACCACAGACACAGCAGTTCGAACAGCTGAAAACGGTTGGACTCACGCATCAAGAGTCAAGCGGGTGGAACCTCAAACAGACACACCAGAGTGGGAAGTCGTTTCTCCCCCTGGAGATCTGAAGCTTACACTGCGCAAACCATGCTGATGACCGAGATCGACTGGATAAAGTGTCAAGAGCCCGACTGCCTATGCCATCCATTTGAGATATTTAAGTGCTTCTATTGTAAAGAATCAAATTGAAAAGTGGCTGGTGCACTGTAAAGGGGAGGGAGGCCCAGGGGTCTGTGTGAAGATTGTTTTAATCACAAAGTACGCTTGACTAACCTGTTCTTGACGCTCCTCACAGAACTGTGGGTGATTGAGGCAGACTCCCTAGTGTGGTTTAGGCTCTTTCAAAATGGACTAAGAGGAAAGCTTCAATCTCGGGCCCAAATTCTAGCCGTCAAGTGCCAGAGACGAAACAAAGTACCCTGCAGTGCTCGGCCCGTGAGACTCAACCGGTGGGGAATATTTAAATGAAGGTACGCAGCTCGGGCTAGTTATGATCTCGTGAAACTACTTCCTGCTGCCAAGAAGATGGTCTCCCCGCCGCTGGTGGCAACCCAGTAGGCGAGAGTGGAGGCAGAGGAATGCTAGTAGGAGTGATTCTGATGAACCTGAGTCTAGTCATGTGCCTCAGGACTAGTGCTTATGCCGAAAGCCAAATCAACTTAGAGCAGTGGAACCCCAGCCAAACTTGTAGACTCTGTACCGAGAGCCTCGAGGGAAGTCAGGGTGAGGCGGAGGCTTCAACCAACCTCACCTCCAGGGACTGTGCTGAGGGCATAGGAAGCAGGTACTGTTGGTTCAATGGCACTTGATATAGAGCTTGTGTAGCAGAGGGAGAAGAAGTCTGCATCCCGCAAGGGGTAGCATCCAGAAAGAGTAAGTCAACCCATTTAAGACAAAAGTACAATATTAAACCTATCAAGATTCCTGTATGTAACAAATTCAATCGTACTGTTTGGACTAGGAGAAGAATGTAATCAGTTTTTGTAGGTTATTATCAAGTGAATAAATTATGCTATGAAAATGAGCAGTTGGGAATGTGTGCCATGGGAGGAAAGACCTACTAGGTAGGCAAAAATGTGAAGTATGAAAACAAGATCTATTTAAGAAGGGAACCAGTTATCGATTTACTCAAGAATCATGATGACTGAACCTGCCTGCAGTATAATAAAACCTTTTGTTTCTCCAGGAACAAAGAAGGAGTAAACCCAGAGAGTAAGATCCAGCAGGTCGCTCAGGAATTAAAAAAGGCAGGAATCAGAAATGAGGAAACACAGAATAGAACAAGAAAGATGAAAAACCTTGAGTGAGCAATACAACCAATTGGAAAAACAATACAATGATATCGGTCTACCCACATCGGACAGCAACCTATTTATAGATCTTATGCAGGAAATAGCTACAGAATTAGGTCTATCAAATTGTTGGATATGTGGGGGGCTAAAATCAGCTGAGAAATGGCCTTGGAAAGGAGAAGGGTTAACCCCAGAACAGCTGTTAAAGTAGGACAATACCAAAATTTCCAAAATTATACAGCAAACCGAGGGATGGGTCCTGGACAAACGGGTAATTAGAACAATTTGCATAAGCCAAGAAGGGAAAGAATATACTGAAGTTATGAGATATACGCCCTGTATTTCCACATTAGTATTGAACTCGGATAATAAAAGCCAAAATTGTCAGCCAGAACCTCCATCAGGGTACTGGAGCCAAGGACACAATGATAAATGCAAATGGAGTGAGAAAATTGGGCTTTGCTGGAACAAAATGGCTGGGGCTAACCCTTTCCAATTCATAGGAGAATTAAGAGACTTCTGGAATAGGCCAAAGGATATAAAGAATTGGAAAGCACCAAATGGAATATACTGGATTTGTGGGAAAAAGGCGTACAGTGAGCTGCCTTGGAAATGGAAGGGGTCATGCACCTTAGGACTAATCAGACCAGTTTTCTTCACCTTGCCCTGGTCAGAGAGCAGCTCACTGGGGGCTCCCTTATATGAGACCCTCGATCGTCAGAAGAGGGAGGTAAGGAAGAAATTCCCTATCTTTGAAGGTAGCTAAAAATGAGGGGAGAAAGAATGGCCCGCAGAATGCATTATTGAATACTATGGGCCTGCCACTTGGGCCCAGGATGGTAGCTGGGGTTACCATACCCCAATATACCTCCTGAACTGCCTGATTAGACTCCAGGCAGTGGTAGAAATTGTATCTAACCACACCGCAGATGCCCTTGAATTACTATCGAAGCAGCATTCTCAGATGAGGGCTTTTGTCCAACAGAATAAGATTGCATTGGATTATCTATTAGCAGAGGAAGGGGGAGTCTGTGGGAAATTCAACGGGTCCGAATGTTGCATTGAGATTGACAATTACGGAGAGACCATACAAAGACTCGCAGCAGAAATAAAAAGGGTTGCCCATCCAGAAATGGAATTCAATCGTAAATGCTTCCTGGTGGGACAATCTGTTTAGTGGGGCTTGGTGGAAAAAGCTAATATTCTTTATACTCTGTTCCATAGCCGGAGTAATTTTTCTACCCTGTCTAATCCCTTGCTTCATCTGACTAATACATTCAGTAGTACAAAGGATGCAAATCACAGCCTATGGACCCAGAGTGTGCAACAGGGAAAACCAATCTAGTTTCAAAGATTATGAAATTAGAAGAGGATGTTCCACATAAGTGGGCGGCAAATTCCCTCGCACAATTTGAAAAACAAATAGAAAGTAATGAGTCAGAACTCAGAGAGTATCAGGAAATACCTCAAGATTATTAGAATAAGAGAAGGGCTGGTAAAGAAATCACAAACATATATATAGATTCAATGGTGTACAAAAATCATAGAAAGGGCTAAAAATGAAACGCTTGAGTAAATTTTTAGAAAACGGCACAAATTAATGTTTATGAAAAAGGAGAGGGAATTGTTAAGGATATAGTTAGTAATTCATGCAGATAAAGTTGTATAAAATATATAAACCAAACCAACTGTACATAGGAGAAGGGAGAGGGAAGAATTTTCATCCTCAGGATGGCAAAACCGTGGCAGATGGACGGGGAGGCACCGCAACATTTACATGCGAAGGAAACCTCGACTGTACAGGAGATGGGCATTCATGAAGGCATATGTCCAGTGACACCCAAGAGATGATGGCCCAGATGAGATATCAAATCTGAGAAAACCAGAGCCATCAACATCTGCCATCTGAATGCCAGATTCCGGGAATCGGGAAAGTGCATTAATCAACTCCCGGATGAAGGCTTTGTGCAGCCCGGACCGAAGAAAGAAACCCACTTGAATATCAAGAACTCTAAAAAGAAACAAAGGGACTCTGCCATGGGCAAAATAAATCGTATAAGAACCGCTGCCTCGGAGCAGCCAGTGTGGGCAAGGAGGATTTGGTGCTATAGAGTCCATATCCACGTTCACCCAGCTTACCTGCCGGGAGCGTTATGCTGTCCATTTGATTGTTGGCTGTCAGGACTGAATTACGGTCGCGAAATAAATTATTTTTATTTTTATTGGAATTGGGCATATTTAAATTTTACTTATAACACTGGCCAATCAGAGTGCATGGCGCTGAAGATGAAAAAGTTCCCCGTGGAATCTCAGGGTGCTGGCCCCTCCCAAACTGAGCTGGGAGGAGGCTGTGGACTGGGGGACTGCTACGAAAGGGGAGGAGAGGGGAGGAAAAGATGGAGTGGGACAAACTGGGCAGGAAAATCAAACTTTACAGTCAGACAGAGCAGGGATTTGTTTATTGAGCGTGGGGAGTGGGGGGGATGTCTCCAGCAAAAACTCACTTGAACTTCTTTAGCCTTTAGTTATATTTTAAAAGCCACAGTTACGACATTTCATTAGCATACTCACATTTGCATAAAGCTGTTTTACAACCGTTTGTTGCTTCCGTGCATGCGTCAGCTCTTTCTGTGATGATCCTCAGTCTTCTGGTGGTCTTTTGATGAAGGTGTGAGAAACAACTGCTCACTTTGAAAATTTAAAAAGGTTTATTAAACCTTAACAAAAATACAACAAAGGACTACATACGGAAAAACTGCAGGGCTGGGAACTGCACCTTGTGCAAACCACATGGCCACTTCGTGGGTTGCATCAGCCAGCCCTAGCCCCTCCCAAAGTCTGTCAGTCAGCTCTTTTTTGCCATTTAACAGTGGAAACTGCTTTCTTGTAAGTTGATTGGAGGGTCAGGTGTTGCCATGCTGCACCCCCTAAGCAACACGCTTTTCCATTCCGAACTGCCCCATGCAAGGGGCACATGTGCATGCCTTCTTTTTTACCTGTCCTAGACAACCCCAGCTGTCTGATGGTAACAATACAGGGGGTGAAAAGGGAACTATGGGGAGAACAAAGGACATCTAAGCTACAATAACATAACTATACATCACTAAAGATTTTCTTAATATTCACACAATAGTTATATTTTAATTGTGAGAGCCAATAATCTTCTTCTGTAGTCCTCCTCGCATTTGAACTTTTTACCTGTATCATCAGCCCATGCCTGGTGCTTCTTCAGTCTAACCTGGTTTTAGCTGGTTTTGTGGTTTGCAAGTTCCGTAAAAACTTGTTTTGCTCTTGATGGCATTTGTTAAGTCACTTGCTTTGCTATCTTGCTTTCTCTGCTATCTCGCTTGTTTTACCTGCACATCTTGTTCCAGTGCTGCTTGTGGTGAACCTTTCCTTGCACACCACTAAGGATTCCCTGCCACCCCGGTGTCCCAGCAGCTCCACGCCCAGCCAGGAGGAGCAGCAGTGTTGACAGGGCATCCCTCCAGATTTTGCCCCCACTGATGACACAGCTGGACACCTTGGGAGACTGTCTCAGGCTTTATTGTCCACCAAAATCCCAGGAGGGAGCAGAAAATCCTCCTGCAGACGCTGATTCTGGAGGCTCACAATGCTTCCTTGCTTCCGTGAGGTTCTGTCAAGTCCCAGTGAAACCTTGGTGCCATATTGTTCCATAGCCTCACACTGCCCTCCTGGCTTCCACAAGGTTCCTCTCTGACACACTGCAGCCTTGGCTCCATGAGGGTCTCTTGGCTTTCATGATGCTCCACTACATACCAAGGGGCATCTGTGGCTCATCTTGGGAGTGCTGCAAGATCAAAAAGTGAGAAATGAAACCCCAGAGATGAGAGCTCTTTTTCAGAGTAGTAATTGTTAATTAATGTTGATGAAGTTGATAGGGTCTTAATTTGAAGTGTTGGTCTATTGTTGAGTATTGGATGTTAGAGTTCTGATACTTGCCTTTGGTTGCCACTGTTAAGTGTTACTATCTTACCCTGTATTTGTATCCCTTTCCTTCAGGAACCACTTCCCCTGCTCCCCGAAGGATTTGCACCCGGCCTGAATTTAATGAGGGGCTGTTGGTATTATATGGACCCTCTCAAAAACAACAAACCAGCACATAAACTATGATTTTAACCTGGCAGCACCACAGGGAATCGCCCACTCTTGACCAGAGCTGGATTCCATCCTGTTACCATAACTTGAAGAGTACTCAGTCTGGATGACACCCCTAAACTACGAGCCAACATTGTCTTCCTAAGGACTCTCATGAGGATGGAAGCCCCAGCTCTGCCGAGAGACAAAGCTGCACTCCTCCTCCTCAGCGTCATCCTGTGGGAGCAGCGGTGCTGTGCGTGACCCCTCGAGTTCCCCACCCAGAGCTGTTTTTAATTAAGGCCTTTTTAAAGGAGCTGGTCTCCTGGCCCTGTTTATTACAGCTTGGGGACTCGTCCGGGATAGCCACACACATAGAGGACCAGGGAAGGGATGGCTGCCCACCCTATTGGGCCTCCTGGGACTAGTGACACAGAGGAGCGCTGGGACCTGGTAAGAACTGGTGACGGGAGTTGGAGGCGAGCAAGTGAGTAGTGAGTGAGATGGGGGCCAGCAGCTCGGACCCCCAGAGTGAGTGAGGACCTCCTAGTACTGCAGTTCCGGACTCCCACAAGGGGGCTGGCCAGGAACAGGGAAGCAAGAGAGGCCTAACAAGGCCCAGAGGAATGAGTGAGGCGTCTCTTGGAGACAGAAGGGCCCCCTCCTCGTGTGCAGTGGAGAGCCGTGTGAGTGGCACACAACAGGGGTAGGCCCCCCCTTTTCTTTTTTTTGTTGTTAGGCCTGGTAGGGGTGCAAGGGAGGGGCAACAGGGAGCCCCGTTAGACCTAACCCCACGGCCTAGGTGACTCTGGGCGTGCAGAGGCTTAAGATTTTGATGTAAGTCGCACGCATTGTAGGGGTGCAAGGGAGGGGAAAGAGGGAGCCCCGTTGGGACCTAATCCCAGGGAAGTGAGACAGTTGGGCCCAAGAGTGTGGGTGAGTTTCCTCTCCTTGTCCCAAGTGTGTGAGTGAATTCCCCATCCTTACCAGTGTGAAAGTGAAAGAATGTTTGAGCAGTAAAAGAATATTAAGTGTTGCATTCCCGTCTGGAGATTTCCATTCGGGTAGGGGCACCTTAAGATTTCAATTAAAAATCCAATTATTAAGTTATCAGTAAACATTGTGTTGCCTGTCTGTAGTTTTCCGTTCGGGTAGTGGCACCTCAGGATTTAAAAACCCAATTGGAGTCAGTATGGGAAAGTGTTTGAGTAAAAGAAGAAGATTCAGAAGGGAAGATGAGAAAAAAGAGAAAAAATATTCCCCCTGATAGCCCTCTTGGACAGATGCTAGATCAATGGGACACTTGGGAGGCCACGAAAGGCTTAGACAAAATAAAAATTATTCACTATTATATGGAAGTCTGGCCTAAGTTAAACCTACAGGGGGAGTGGCCATGGTATGGGACAAGATATCCATGGATATGTTCCCAATTAAATCAACACCTGAAAACCCGAGAAAGTCCCAATCTTGAGCAGTTAACATATGCTGCATGTTGGCAAAGGGATGCCACCAGCAATGAGGTTATAAAAATCTGTAAGCTACAAAAACAGGAAGAAAAGAATGAGAGGAGAGAAGAAACTAGTAAAAAGTAGGACCCCCTTGATTACTTACCTCCACCTCCTTTCCCTCCTATTTACCCGGCAATGCCCCATGTTCCTCTCCCAGATCCCCCAATTTTACTGCTGGCTCCTCCATCCCTGAAACCTGTAGCCGCACCGATCCCATCACCACCTCTGATTAATACTCCTATGACTAATACTCTTATCCTAACCCCAGCTCCCTCACCTGCTCCAAATACTTCTGTCCACCTCCCTCTAATCCGGCTATTTCCCCAGTCTCCGTCTCAACCCCTTCAACTGTCTCTCCAGCTCCACCCCCAGTGTCCCTTCCTGCGGGTTCAGTTTCTTCCCCCTTACCTACTGCTATAGCATTACCTCCTCCTAACTGGGAGGCGACCACCTCCATCTCTAACCCAGTCAGTATAAGTCAACTAGCCCCCACACCTCCTGTTTCTTCCCAGAAGGGTAACCTCACAGAGGGACCTTACTGTAATACAAGATCTAAAACATCTAAAGAGGAGAGTTTTTTTCCTCTTAGAGAAGTCTCCTTGGGTGGGATACGTGGGGGACTTGGGTTTGTGAATGCCCCACTAACAGCCACTGAAGTTCGAGGTTTTAAGAAGGAGTTAGTTTGGAACTGGGCAAAGCATCCTTAAAAAGGCGAACTCTAAAAGCAGTTCTGGTCCATGTGCAGTGGTGAGAGCACTGAACATGGAGGGAAGAAGTCACAAGGGCAGATGTTCTCTGAGCGGTGCCATGAGTGATATGAAAACACAAGAGGTTTCAGTTGTATTTCCGAGGGAAGCCTATGGTGCAAGGGGAGACTCTTCTCTCCATGATGGACTTAGAGTTGATTATTTGAGGAGTGGTGATGGACTGAAAGCTGATTATCTGAGACATGGTGACTGGGTGAAAATCTAAGGTTTTATTTCATGCTGTGGAGGAAATGGGGGGAGGAGGAGGAATGTATTTGGAGGGTTTTCATTCTTAGTTCTCTCTCTGTTCCTCTTTAGATATTGTAGTTAATAAGGTGGGGTTTTTTTTTCCCTTTATTGCTAAGTTGGAGCCTGCTTTGCTCTATTTTTCATCACATCTCACAGCAGCCACTAGGGAAAGTATGTTTTCATGGGGGCACTGGCATTGTGCCAGCATTAAACCATGACAACTATTAACATTATTTTGCAGTTAATGCTATTCTTAAGGAGGGAGGGAAATTGGGATATGAAGCATCATATGCGGATATATTTTTTACCCTCCGAAACCACCCAGAGTGGCAGAGAGACTGTGGGATTGTGCCACCACAAGATCCTCTTGTACTTGACCTCGAGAAGGAAAATAACAAAGACCTTAAAGGTAAATTAAAGTGATGTTGCTCAGCATGCGGCATTGGCCAACGGTACACTAGAAGAGATAAAATTCACCAGCTACCAGAACAGGATCTAACTGATTTGTTTAAGCCTCCCTGTTGATCATAGGAACAAGATGCAGACTCAGACAGACCCTCACTTCCCTAGATAGTCCTGTGTCTTCCTGCACCAGAAACAAGTCAGCTCCAGTGGTTGTGCAGGAACCTCTCTGGGAGGCAGTAGGGCCTAAGGGAAGGACACTGCTGATTAAGGCACCTTTTTCTACCACCAATTTAGAGGCATGGAAAAAGTTGCTAAAGATTATCAGAAAGACCCAGTAAGTGTATCCAAACACTTCCAGTTTATAGTAAAACAATACAATCCTGATTGGAATGACATACAGCTTTTGTTAGAATATATGACTGAAACAGAAAAGCAATTAATTCTAAAAACTACTGGGGATTTGGCTGAGGATTATTATAAAACCAAGGAGGAAGACATTATAGAATACCTCCCCCTCCAAGACCCAAAATGGGATGTGAACAGGTCTGCACACATGGAAAAATTACAGGCATACCAGGAATGGATTTCAAAAGGAATGGAAAGAGCCATTCCCAAAACCATAAATTGGCCCACATTATATGTAATCAAACAGGATTCCTCTGAGTCACCATCTGAATTCCTGGATCAAATGAGGGACGTGATGTGCCATAACACACTGCTGGATCCTGGGTCAGAGGTAGGAATACAACAACTAGTTTCTTTGTTTCTGGGCCAGTCTAGACGAGATATTAGGCGCAAGCTTCAAAAGCTGCATCCTACAGAAAGCAGGGACCTATAAGTGTTGCTGGATGAAGCATGGAGAGTTTTAGTGACAGGGAAGAAAAGTACAAGCAGAGACAAGGAAGAGTGGTGGTGGTCACCAGGGAGGAGGGCGAAAGAAAATGGGGACCACCCCGACAAGGCAAGGACCAATGTGTGTTATGCAAAAGGTTTGACCACCGGAAAAATGAATGTCCAGAAAAATCCAAGGATAAGGAGATAGTACAGAATAACCAGAAAAGGAGGATAACAAACCCTGTAGAAGAAGACTGATGTGACGTGGGGAATCCACCCTAGCGGATCCACTGATTGTAATGAAGCTAGGGAAAAAACAAAAGAAAGTAGAATTTTTGGTCAACACAGGGCAATGTATTAAGTTTTGAACAAAGATTTGATGCCCTTGGGAAATTATTATATTATGGTAAAAGGTGCAACTGGCCAAAGTGAAAGGGTGGTACTTTTGTGAACCCCTGAGATTCAAACTGGGAAAACAATGGGGCATCCACAAATTTCTGTATATACCTAACTCCCCAAAGGCACTTTTGGGAAGAGATTTATTAGAGCAATTGGAGGCAGTTATTAAATTTAAAAAAGGGAAGATTACTCCAGAGGTAAATGACCAGCAGTATATACAAATAATGAGCTTATCCCTAGCTAGTGTTTCTACAGAGAACAAAATCAGTGAAGAAATTACAGACCAGGTATATCCCAGGGTATGGGCCACTGATGTGCCCCAGAGAGCAAAGAATGCTCTGCCCATCAAAGTCAAGCTTAAAGAGGGATGGCAGCCAGTAAGAATCAAAGAGTACCCCCTGAAAAGGGAAGACAGGGAAGGAATTTGGCCAGTGGTAGAAAAATTTTTACAACTAGGATTGTTAAAGAAGTGTGAGTCTGATTTTAATACTCCCATATTACCTGTCTGTAAACCTGATGGGTTATATCGAGTGGTGTAGGACTTATGTGCTGTAAATAAAATAACTGAGGACCTCTATCCAGAGATGGCAAACCCATACACCTTGTTAACTGTATTGACATCTGAACTAACCTGGTTTACTGTTTTAGACCTGAAGGATGCCTGCTTTTGCCTCCCTCTCCATAAAGCCAGCCAAAAAATGTTTGCATTAGAATGGGAAAACCCCAAAAGTGGGTGTAAAACCCAGCTTACTTGGACTGTATTACCCCAAGGATTCAAGAACTGTCCCACTATATTCAGCAATCAATGAGCAAAAGATCTTGAGACCTGGGATGTCCCATTGGAAGAAGGGAAGATGTTACAATACGTAGATGATATCCTGATGGCCATCAAAACAAAGGAGGCTAGCCTGACCTGGATGGTGAGTCTGCTAAACTTCTTGGTACTGGGTATCTAAGAAGAAGGCCTAAGTATTGCAGCAGGCAGTAATTTATCTAGGTTATGACATTAGTGCTGGACAAAAAACTCTAAGATGAGCCCAAAAAGAGTCAATATGCCAAATGTCAGGGCCACAAACAGTGAAAGAGTTACAAACCCTTTTAGGGTGGTGCCAGCTGTGGATCTACAACTATGGACTGCTGATTAAACCCCTATATGTGCTGACAACCACTGAATGAAAGAACCTTCAGTGGAACAAAGGAGCTATACAAGCCTTTGAGTCACTAAAAAAGGCTCTGATGTCAGCTCCAGCCTTGGAACTCCAGATGTGAGTAAACTGTTTTTTTCTCTTTTCCCATGAAAGGCAGGGGATTGCCCTAGGAATCTTGGCACAGGATCTGAGCCAGTATTGCCGAGCAGTGACTTACTTTTCCTAACAACGCAAGTGCAAAAGGTTGGCCTGGATGTTTGTGAGCGGTCACAGCCACTAAACATCCAGGAGGCCTGAAAATTTACCCTGGGCCAGACAATGACCACGCTAGTGTCTCATACAGTATCTGCAGTACTAGAAATGAAAGGTGGGCATTGGTTTTCCCAACAAAGATTTTTGAGATATCAGGCTACAATGGTAGAACAAGACAATGTGGAAATTGTGGTAAGTAACATTGTCAATCCAGCCTCTTTCCTCAGCAGAAATACAAGGGAACCAGCACATCATGACTGTCTGGAAACCATCAGAGTGATATATTTAAGCTGTCCAGACCTGAAAGATAGTTCTGTGGAGAACATGGAAAACTGGTTCATGGATGGAAGCAGTTATGTCCTAAGTGGTAAAAGACACACTAGATATGCCATTACCACCAGCCAAGAAATAATAGAGTCAGGACCTTTGCCCATCAATACCTCTGCACAAAAGACAGAGATAATTGCTCTAACTCATGCCTTGGAACTGGTGCAAGGCAAAACTGTGAATATCTATACAGACTCAAAGTATACTTTTGGAGTTGTATGTGCACATGGAGCAATCTGGAAGGAAAGCGGATCATTAAATTCACAGGGCAAAAACATTAAACATGCAGAAGAGATCCTGAAACTGTTGGAGGCACTCCAGCTCCCTGAGAAAGTGGCAATCATGGACATCAAAGCACTCCAAAAAGTAAGTTAGGAACTGGAAAAAGGAAATTAACTGGTGGACAGAGAGGCAAAACAGGCAGCCAAGAGAGAGGTAAAATCTCCCTAGAAGGTGAGCCAAAATATACCAAAGAGGATCAAAGCCTCATTTCTGACCTAGACAGGTCATTTAATAAAGAAGGGTGGGCTCTTACCCCACAAGGGCAACTGATCATTCCCTCCTATTTAATATGGCCTTTGGTTGTGGAAGAACACAAGAAAAGGCACTGGGGAGCAGATGCCCTACACCAATTCCTACTTAGAGAAATTATAGCTAGAAATTACATGTCACTGTGAAACACACGACTCTGCAATGTGATCTTTGCCTCCAGACTAATCCCAAAAATACACCCAAACCAAAATTAGGCCAAATTGGGAAAGGCAATGGGCCTGGGCACCAGTGTGAGATTGATTTTATGGAACTCCCAGGAAAAGGGGGGAATAGATATTTACCGATACTAACTGATACCTTTTCAGGTTGGCCAGAGGCATTCACTACCAGAACAGCCAAGGTTTGGGAGGTAAATAGAATACTAATACAGGAAATACTGCTCTTTGGAGTTCCATCAACTATGTCTAAGAGGACACAGAGGACATAAGAGGACTAAAAGGATTAAGAGGACCACTTTTACCTCAAAAATAGTGCAGCAAATCAGCTGACATTTGGGTATTGATTGGCAGCTTCATATCCCATATCGCCCTCAGTCAAGTGGACAGGTAGAAAAGATGAACCACTTAGTCCAATAGCAGATTGTGAAATTAGGACAAGAAACAAACTTGGCCTGGCCTCAGTCTTCCTCTAGCACTCTTGTGCATACCAACTAGGCCAAGGGGAAAAGAAAGACTGAGCCCTTTTGAAATCTTGTATGGGAGACCTTATGGAATATGAAAAAGGGTGTCCACACAAGCTGAGGATGAAATTATGACCTCCTACATAGTGGTGTTAGGCAAACAATTCAACAAAATTGAGAAATGTGGTTGGGACTTGAAGCAGGGGTTTAGATAGGCCTGTGCATAACATCCAGCTTGGAGATTGTGTGTATGTAAAGACACTCACAGAAAAAACTCTGGAACCACAGTGGGAGAGACCATTCCAAGTGCTCCTCACTTCCTTCACATCAGTCAAGATCAAGGAGCGAGCATCATGGGTACATCACACCAGAATCAAAAAGGCTCCACAGTCTCCTTGAAAGGTCACACAAGTACATCCTAGAAAGCTACTCTTTACATGATTCTCATCTTAATCAAAAGATGTGCAAATATGGGAAAAAACAAAAGATGTAATACCACTGCAAACTTTCAATGGCACCACCACTGTTAAAAGGTTGTGGGGAGGATTGTATGAGTCTACAGGTATGATTGTTACTGGAAATGCTACAAACTTTTTAGGGAAAGTATTATATGATACAACAAAATATATGGGCCCATAGGTTCAACAGAGG